>NW_006921889.1:2557344-2562724 GCF_000298275.1 Orycteropus afer afer
TCTGTGAGGCGTTACAGCGAAATACAGAACCCTAAGACTGGGGAAATTACTGGGAGGAGGAGGAGTTAATGTCTGAAATGATGGAGTGGCATGGTAGTTTGGACATTCGGAACATCTTTAACCTCCGCCTCATGGGGACCGGCCTCATGCTGATCTTTCTAAGAGAAATTGTTCAAGCAAGGTCCTTCTAGGTTACCTCTGGCAGGTTGGTGAGCTCCCGGCAAGCTCTGAGCACTCTCTGTTATTATTTCCAACTATCTTACAGCATCAAGTCCAAGTACCATGAAAAGGAGGAAGCAGTGACTCCCTCCTATGACATCCCCAACAGACACACCAAAGACAGTGTGCAGGCTGTGCCACCACAGCTCACAAGTCCTTTTCAGTCCATCGTTCCAACTGGATGGCCACTTCTAAAGCTCTCCCTTTTCTTCTCTTTCCTGCCACATACACACACAGACATGCACAGTCACACAGACATACAGACACAGACATGCACAGACACACACAGATATACAGGCACAGACAAGAACATACACACACACACAGACACACACACGGAGACGCACTCAGAGGAGGTGGCACTGAATCAGCCTGGGAAACTGGAAGGAGCCAACTTTGAATAAATATACCCAGTAGTTCTGACTGACAGAGGAATGCATCTGTTGCGATTAATCTGTGCCCATGGAGGCAAGCGACAGAAACCCAACCTGAAGAACAGAAGGAGAAAAGGAAATTTATCATGCATGTAAATGAAAAGTCCATGAGGATGGAGACAGCTCTCAACCCAGCTGGATCCACACACACTGTCACCAGGAATCTTGACACTTCTGTCTTCTGTACTGGCTTCATTCCCAGCTGGCATTCTGCACATGGTCGCAAAGATGGCCACCTGGAGCCCAGGCTTATATCCTACCAGCTTAGAGACCCCAGCAGAGAGAATGTGCCTCTTTCCCAGTGGTTCTAGCAAAAGTCCTGGAATGGACTCTCATTGCCTGACTTGGATCTTGCTCCTATCTTTTAACCAGTCCATGAGGTCTATGCCTGCTTCTGGAGCCAGAGGGTGGTCAGACGGCCCTAAGCACATGAGTTGAGAGTGAGGAAGTGCATGCCCCAAAGCATAAGATGTTCTTGCCAAGAAAGGAGAAAGGATGCTCAGAAGGCAGAAACCAAAAGTATCCCCCAAAGTGCTACAAACATGAGGCTTAGCTGTCTGGATCATTTTAACCCCTAGAATTTTTCTATGCTAAGTTTGATAAATAATACTCTTTGGGATTCTGCTAAATGAAAGAAAGTTGTCCCCAACCAAGAGTCTGAACATTACGAGCACCCCAGGGGCACCCTTCTTGCTTTCTTTGAGACATTACTCCCTTAAGGGTAACCAATATCCTGAGTTCTAACACCATAACAAGTTTTGCCTGTTTTCATACTTCCTGTGAAATTGTGTGAAATGTGCTCTTTTGTGACTTTGCACTCTTCTGCATGCATATCATACTGCAATTAAAAGTTTATTTTAAAAAATAAATAAATAGCTCCTCCTGGTATTTCCCCAAACCTATCAACAACATTGTGCAACTTTCAAGTAACTTCTCAGTTTTCTTAGAAATGACCTTCTCTCCAAATGAAACAATCTCTTAGAGAGCCAACCTTTTCAGCATCTGCAGTAAACTACAGGTGGCCAAGGTCACTGGCAGGAGGGCCTGAGCTAGGGCCATGCTCTTGGCTTTCAACCTCCTTCTGTGTGGTCTTTCAGCCTGAGCCCTGTCCTTTCAGAGGTGAAAGTATGGAAAACCTTCTCCCTTTGCTGATCTTTGCATCTGGATGGCAGAGGTGAGCAGAGTGCAGCTGCCAGCAAACAATCATCACCCAGCAAAACTCTTGAAGGCTTCTGTGTAGAAGTCAGGGGGAGAAGACATTGGGTGGTTTTTAATTTTTTAAAGAGGGCTTCAGGGCTCCTTAAAGAATAATATGTTATCAACTCTTCCTCCACCTCCCTACATTGAAGCTTATCTGTGGATAAACCCCAAGTGGTTTATAGAAAAACTTCTGAGGGCCAAAGTAGGTCAAACCAATAGGTGGGACTGGTCAAAACAGACTGAACATCCTTGGGAAGTAATTGCCCCTCAGTACTAAAGAGCACCTGCAGAGGTGGAAGGAGCTTCTGGAAGGTTGGTTTGAGACAGACTTTCTGGAATGAGTGGGAAGATGGATTCAAATATCTTTAAGGCTCTTTCTAACTTTCAGATTTCATGATTTTAGCCACGCTTGTGCAACTCTAGACCTTCAAGGAGCTAAGTCAGCAAAACCAATGCTGAGTTAGCAGGCCCTGTGCTGCCCTGTGCACCCAGACATTGCCCCACCAGCATGTGGCCTGATCATCCTGGGCCTCTTAGGCCAACAGGACACCAATGCACTGCTAATCCATAGTCATCTTCTGGGTTTGGGAGAAAAACAACAATAAAAATGAAACATTAACTGTCCTGGAAAGACTCTTTAGGCCTGAATGCCTAACCTCCAAACTGGATATAGGAGAAGAAAGCTAAAACCCACTGCCCTCAAGTCAATTCTAACTTACAGTGACCTAGAGAGGTAGAGGTCAAAAGGACAAGAATTTTAAGCTTGAAAGAATATTAAGAAAGAATTGAGAGCGCAAACTGAAGCTGGAAAATTATTTTACTCTAAACTATAAACAGAACAAAGAAGTCATTCTAGACTAATTATGATACACACAATCTCTAGAAATTATAACAATAATCAAGAACTGTGATACTGAAGGAATAAGTCCAAGTTGCATTGAAGGCACTGCCAAAAAACAAAACAAAAACAAAAACAAGGCTCCAGGAATTGACAGAATAGCAATTGAGATGTTTCAACAAATGTATGAAATGCTGGAAGAGCTCATTGTCTATGCCAAGAAATATGGAAGACAGCTACCTGGCCCACAAACTGGAAGATATCCATATCTGTACCTGATCCAAAGAAAAATGATCCAACAAGATGGGCAAATTATTGAACAAAATCATTAATATCAGATCCAAGTAAAATTTTGCTGAAGATTATTCAAAAACATTTGCAGCAGTATATAAACAGAGAACTTCCAGAAATTCAAGCCCAGTTCAGAAGAGGTATCGAATGAGGGATATCATTACTGATGTCAGATAGATCTTAGCTGAAAGCAGAAGATATCAGAAAGATGTTTATCTGTGTTTTATTGAGTATGCAAAGGCATTCAATGTGTGGATCTACAAATTATGGATAACATTGCAAAGAATGGAGATTCCAGAACACTTTATTGTGCTCATGAGGAACCTGTACATAGATCAAGAGGCAGTTGTTCGAACTGAAGCAGGGGGAGACTGCGTGGTTTCAAATCAGGAATGATGTGCACCAGTGTTATAGCCTTTCAGAATACTTACTCAATCTGTATGCTGAGCAAATAATCAGAGAAGGTGGACTATATGAAAAAGAACACTGCATCAGGATTGCAGAAAGACTCATTGGCAATCTGCAATATGCAGATGACACAACCTTGCTTGCTGAAAAGTGAAGACTTGAAGCACTTACTGATGAAGATCAAGGACTACAGCCTTTGGTATAGATTACACCTCAACATAAAGAAAACAAAAATCCTCACAACTAGACCAATAAGCAACATCATGATAAACAGAAAAAATATTGAAGCTGTGCTGGATTTCATTTTACTTGGATCCACAATCAACACCGTGGAAGCAGCAGTCAATCAGTTGACGTATTACATTGGGCAAATTTGCTGCAAAAGACCTTTCCAAAATCTTTAAAAAGTGAAGAAATCACTTTGAGGATTCACTATAAGTAGGGACCGACTCCATGGCAGTGAGTTTGGTTTTGAGTTTTTGACCCAAGCAAGGGTGTTTTCAACTGCCGCATAAGCACGTAAAAGCTGGACAATGATTAAGAAAGACAAAAGAAGAATTGGTGTGTTTTAATTATGGTGTTGACAAAGAATATTGAATATGCCTTGGAGTGCCACATGTATAAACAAATCTGTCTTGGAAGAAGTACAGCCAAGGTGCCCCCTTGAAGCAAGGACTGCAAGGCTTCATCTCTCTCATACTTTGCTCATATTATCAGGAAGGACCGGTCCCTGGAGAAGGACATCATACTTGGTAAAATCGAGGGTCAATGAAAAAGAAGACTTTCAATGAGATGGATTGACACAGTGGCTGTGACCGCATTTGGCTTAAACACACCAAAGATTGTGGGGATGGTTCAGGACTTGCAATGTTTCATTTTGTTGTACACAGGGTGGCTATGAGTAAGACCTGACTCAGTGGCACCTAACAAGAAATGTATTATACAAAGGAGTCTCTGAGTGGTGCAAAAGGTTTAGCACTTGACCACTATCCAAAAGGTGAATGGTTCCAAACTCCCCAGAGGTGCCTCGGAAGAGAAGACTGTCAGTCTACTTTGAAAAGATCACAGCCTTGAGAATCCTATGGCACAGCTGGACTCTGCACACATGGAGTTGCCATGAGTCAGAATTGACTAAACGACCACTAATAACAACAGCATTATAGACAACACACATTTCTAGTCTTTCAACTATTTTACTGATTTCATATACATCTCATTTTGATGTTCACATCACCCTGCAGAATAGATGCCATGATGTCCTTTTCACAGATGGAAAAAGTGAGGTCAGGAAAGGGTTAGTATCTTGTGAGAGTCACACAGGCTGTACAGGGTGGAGGCAGTATGTGATCTTAGATTGTTCAGGTTGTCAAGGACTGAGCTTTTCCACTACACTGGAAGGAATGTGGCATTAGGGATAAGAGGTCTATTCCAGCTTCCTTCATCCACCGACCAACTCAAAGAACAATTCCTTCTCACCTAAGAATTGTTTTTATGAAATGGACATAACTGTTTTTCATATATGTGCTTCTCAGTCCAAAGAGATGAGACAGTCTTAGAGAACAGAGTGTATTTTGTATACCTTTGTAGCTCAAGTGTCATTTACAGAGATTGAAAAACAAAACAAAACAAAAAACTCACTGCTGTTGAGTCAATTTGACTCAAAGTGACCCCTCCTTGGTTTTCCGAGGTGGTATCTCTACAGAAGTAGATTGCCCAGTCTTCCTTCTGAGGAGTGGCTGGTAGGTTTGAACCTCCAGCCACCTGATTAGCAATCAAATGCTTTAGGCACTATGCCACCAGAGTTCCTATATATAGAGAGGTAGTGCTTAATAAATATTTGTGGTTTGATTTTTCTTAACTCCTACAAAATTCTAGCAAAATATAGTGTTTGAGGAGGAGTAAAAACTCTTCATGTCCCCTAAGGAATGGGAATTCTGTCATACAATCAGCTCTGGGGTGAATTGCTCTTTATTCCCCTCTAATTTTAGAG
>NW_006921889.1:2564404-2565787 GCF_000298275.1 Orycteropus afer afer
TCTTTGTTTCCAACTTTCCATTCCAATCACCGATAATAATCAATACATCTTGATTGCATGTTTGGTCTATTTCGGACTGTAGAAGTTGGGAAAAATCTTCAATTTCCTCATCATTGGTTTTAGTCTTAAGGAATGTGGGCTGATTTTGCTTTCAGGGGACATTTAGAAATGTCTGGAGGCATTTTTAA
The DNA here is from genome assembly GCF_000298275.1 of Orycteropus afer afer. NCBI lineage: Eukaryota > Metazoa > Chordata > Mammalia > Tubulidentata > Orycteropodidae > Orycteropus > Orycteropus afer. The sequence continues at coordinate 2,564,593 of NW_006921889.1, forward strand.
TTATCACAATTTGAGGGGAGGATGCTACAGGCATCTAGTGGGGAGAAGTCAGGGGTTGTTGCTAAGCATCCATACGATCACAGCCACCGGCAGGGGAGGCCCACGGGTGCCTGTCTGAGAGTCTGTAACTCATAAAGGACGGAGTGGGCACCCAGGCAGCTGAGAGGAACAGGCCTGGGAGACAATCTGGGTCTTCTTGAGATGTGGGAAGATGAGATATAGGTCACTCCAGCATTTGGCTACAAAAGCTGAGCTCGGGGTAGGAGACGCACAGTGCCTGGGATCCCCCAGTGTCTGCTGTAGAAATGGGAGCAGCCTGGATAAGGCTCAGGCTGGTGGAATCCTTCCAAGAGTAGAGGTAGCACTTTTCACAGGTGAGCAGGGAGGGGTCTGGGGAGGACTCGAAGATCCTGGAGTATATCATTCTTTCCTGAAGACTTGATTCAGTCATTCTGGGCCAGATGCTATGGATGCATAGCAAGCAAGACAGATAAGATCCCCACCTTCTCAAAACTTAGATTCTGGAGTGAGAAATAGACAATAAACAAGTGCACCAAAGAATACAGATTATTGTATGAAGTACCAGATGAGAAATAAACAAGGAGCTACAATAAGAAATTGCCAGGTTGTGGGGGAAGTACTGCATAGACAAAAGATCAGAGAAATGCTCTCTGAGACCTTAAAGATAAGAAACCAGCTGCATAAAGAGTGGAGGGAGCAGGCAGGGTGGGAGCAGGGTGACAGTCTGAGTCAGGAACCCAAGGACATCCTTGAGGAAAGGGATTGAAGGTCACTGTGGCTGGCTGACAGTGAGAGGAGGCAGAAAGATATGCAATGTGGCGGGGGCTACCCCATGCAAGCCTTGGAGTTTATCTAAGAGCAATGGGGAGCCAGCTCTGGGAAGTTTTATGCACCAGAGAGACGATTCTGTTTTGAAATATCCCTTTGCTACAGTGAGAAGAACTAACAAGAGAAGACCAGTAACAGAAGCAAGTACTGAGCAGGAAGCCGTGGACCAGGCAAGAGAAGAAGGTGACTTGCCTGAGGACGGCAGCAGTCCACCTGGGGCGCAGACACATTCCAGGTATATGAGGAGGAAAAGCTGATAGGACTTGGATGGTGTGTAGGGGAGAGAGAGGGAGGAATGAAGGCTGATGGCTACATTTCTGAACTGAGGCAATTACAAGTTGGTGCC
>NW_006921889.1:2569977-2571033 GCF_000298275.1 Orycteropus afer afer
TCCCTTGTTCTTTTAAGGTAGAAATACCATCAGGAGGGGTGACCTTTACATCCCATTAGTGTGACAGTTACACGGAGTGGCTGACAGCATGGCAGGCCATACCAGGCTCCACAAAGCGCTGCGGGGAATTAGGAGAGGAAGAGACACACACAGTGGGGGTGGGATGGGGGCAAGACAAACTGTCTACCTCAAAATAGTCTCCGGGTCTTGTGCTGGCTCAAGGCCTCTTCCAAAGAGAGCGATTTCAAGGAATAAGAGAGCATTTTAAAAGGGACTCTCTGGGTGGTTAAGTCCCTGGGTGGGTGGTAGGGCTCTTTCCTCACCCTGCCATGCCCCTCCCTGTGCCTTCCACCTCCCAGATGCCCGCCAGGGGCTGGCGCACAGCTGCACAGAGTTAGCACTCAAGGCTTTGTAACAGAGGAAAAATAGGAATGGGGGTGGGGTCCCACCTGGCTCCTGCTTTAACTAGGCTTCTTAGAAGGGCATGTGGGGACATTAAGAGGCAGTGGTTTTCTTTCAATGCAACCACTTGGCCTCACACTTTGCAGTAGGAGAGATGGAGAAAAAGGGATAAATTGGTAATAGCTTAAGGAGATAGAACGAGCAGAACATGATGAAGCGGAGGTAGGGAGGAGTCAGAATTATTCAGCTGGCTTATAACCAGGTAGAGTATGGGTCATTTTCTCATAGCAGGGATCTTCAGAGGACAGCTTTTATTATATTTCTTCCCTTGGCCAGATCCTTGAGTGGCACAAAAAGTTAAGTGCTCAACTACTAACCAAAAGGTTGACAGTTTGAGTTTACCCAGAGGTACCTCAGAATCAGGCCTGGAGATCTGCTTCCAAAAGGTCAGAGCCATGAAAACCCCAGGGAGCAGTTCTTTGCACACACAGGGTCGCCATGAGTCCAACTCCATGGCAGCGAGTTTATCTTCATCCTCAACTCAACTATATACTCTTTGTGAGCAGGAGCTCTGGAGGCATAGTGTGTGGTGGTTAAATTTGTGTGTCAACTTGGCTGGGCCTGGTTGAGTGGCTGGGCAGCTAAATGTAGTTA
>NW_006921889.1:2571918-2573523 GCF_000298275.1 Orycteropus afer afer
CATTCTCTGATTGTAAATTAACAACTGATTCCTTCCAAGAAGTGCAAAGTACAAGTCCTTCAGAGGAGAAAAAGGCATGACAGTGCCATCAATCACCATGTTCAAGCTGAATGGAAGGGAGAGAGGAGGCTAGTTTTTGGGAGAGGATGGGACAAGTCCATATACAGGCAGTCCCCAAGCCATTGTGAGATCATGTGTTTGGGGCAAGAATGAAGAGCAATGAAAGAAAAGAACGGCCCTCACCATGGGCCCTGTGAGCCTTGCACACGCTGGGAAAACACAGCAGGATCCAGTGAACATCTGCTGAGTCAAAGTCAAGTTCTCAGCAATGATTTCATTAAAGCCATGCAAACCGAGGACACAAGGAGATGAAGGAGGCACCTGTTATGATGTTTCTGTTAATCTAGAGGATGGGATGGGATTTTGAGCACATAAAGTGTGTGGCACAATGTCTGGTATCAAGTGAGCCCTCAACAAATGGCAGCCATGATTGCTGCTGTTCTTATTGGTGCTGTGGTCAAAGGGGTTCCCTGGTTAAGTGGGTTTTTTTAGCAAGCAATTTAGATAACCAATGACCAAAAAGTCAATAAAATAAAATTCAGGGACCACTATGGCTAGACTGCAATTAATTCCATCTTCCCTTCAGATTCTGAATATACTTTGAGATCTCATTCAGCTTCCATTATGTTAGGAATAATACTAATTGCCTCAGTATCTTGTTGTGTGCTGCTGAGTCAATTCCAACTCATAGCGACCCTAAATGACCAAGGAGAACTTCCCTATAGGGTTTCCTAGGCTACAGGTCACCAGGTCTTTTCTCCTGTGGAGCGGTTGGTGGGTTCAGTCAGCAGCCAAGTGCTTAACCACTGCACCACCAGAGCTCCTTCTGTATCTTACCCACTGTCATCGAGTTGATTCTGACTCAGTGACACCCCCCACTGAGTTTCCCAGGCTGTAAATCTTTCCAGCAGTAGATTGTCTCATCTTCCTCCTATGGTGCATCTAGTAGGTTTGAACCACAGACCTTCTAGTTAGCAGCCAAATGACTTTTGAGCTATGCCACCAGAGCTCCTTTTCTGTATCTTAAAGATGCAGAAGAACCATAAAATAGATCCTGGTTATAATCGGTTCCTGGATGTACCCAGGTGACTTAGTGGGGTGGTGGGGGAAGCACAGATTCACAGGATCAGGAAGAAGTGTGACACACCCATGGGGTATCTGGAATAGCTGTGACACTTCCCAGACATGTCAGTCAGGTGCTTATTTATCTCCAGGGAGAGACCACCCTCAGCTTGAAGAACTGCTACAAAGTCCTCTCTCCTAGAGCCGAGATGAACAGATGGCAAACAGGTGCCTAGGAGACCAACCCAAAATCAGATGTTGATTTTTCCTTCCTTTCCCCACCCACCCAAGGATATATCCTACTTCCATAGAACCTGTTTTTGTTGTTTAATTCATTACAAATAAAATAAAAACAAAACGTGTTGCCTATTTCTTCACACTTGTCTGTAAGGATTTTATGTACCCAAGTAGATAAACCCAAACACAGCAATCATTGACACAAAAGAGTTCTGCCAGATGCTGTCCCCACTCTGTTTTGAGCTC
>NW_006921889.1:2574253-2577116 GCF_000298275.1 Orycteropus afer afer
CCCAGCAAAGTGTCCAGGAGCAGGGAGGCCCCAAAGGCCAGGCAGGTTTCCCATGATCACTGAAAGGGAAATGAGCGCCCAAACTGAGTGTGGAGTGGTGGTGCAGGAAAGCACGTGGTAAGTTTAGGGGCCAGTGAATACATGTCTCCCTTCTGGTAAGAGCACAGCATAGCGATATCCAGATAGAGAATAAATCTAAATGGCACAGAGGGTGGCCGGTCCAAGGCAGGACAATCCATCATGGCGCTAAGCCTCAATGTGGTCTCAGAGCCTTTATCAACACTGGAGCCCAGGCAGCCCAAGAAACAGTCCATCAGAGTTAGCACTCATGACAAAAACCACTGTTTTCTCTCCTGAGAGAGAATGAGGTGAACATAGGCTGGGCTAAGAATCCAGAAGCTGGATGTGTCCAGACCACTGAGTCAGGATCATTTCCTGAATGTAAAGAACAAAGAGGGTTCACGTTGGTTACATCTTACTCCCAGAATAAGAAAGAGGTTCAATCTTACACGGCGAGAAGAATGACACTGTTTCAACCACAAATGCCCCCTGGCATCACTACTGTGATGTGACCACAGACTCCAAATCCTTTCCCAATTCTGCAAAAGGGGCCGTGGGGTAGCTTATCCTCAAAGATGATCATCTTCCACTTCTTCCCTTCCTGGGCATGGAGACTACTTCCCCATCGAGGTAACGTCTTTTCCTCCATCTCTTTGAATCTAAGCTGTTCTGTGAGACTGTTCAATGAACGGCATATGGCAGAAGTGATGCTGTGCCAGCTCTGATCCTCCTGGCCTTTAAGAGGATTAGCAGTTTCTGCTTCCTATCTCTTGGGACCCCGGGCTGTCATGTAAGAAGTCTGGTGACCCTGCTAAAGAGATCATATGAAGAAACCATGTAGAGGGTGAGAGGCCATCTGACTGCAGTGAGAAAGAGAGAGAGAGAGGTCCGGTTGTCCCAGTGCCCAGGTGAACCCATCCTTCCAGCTCTTCACTGCCAAGGTCTCTAACATGACAGAGAAACCTTCTGGAACCCTCTGGACTAGCCCAGGCACAAGCTGATTACCACGAAGGGACCTGAGTCAATGCCACATGAAGTAGAACTACCCAGCCAAATGCCATCCAAATTCCTGGCCCAAAGAATCATGATCAACACAACGAATATGCTCTGTAGTCACTGTGCTTGGGAGTAGACTGTAATGCAGCAGTAGATAGCCAAATTGTGCATGGGCCCTATTCCACAGTATTTCTCAGGGCCCTGGGATCTTATGCTGGCCCCTGCATGTTCCCTGGTCCTGACCATGTCTAAGAGAAGTCAGGGACCTGCATTCTGGACCGATCTGCCACTGATGATCATTCATAGTCTTGGTCTCAGCTCAGCTCACGATCAACTTTTCTCCTTTAAGTCAACATGCAGTATTTCCAAGTTAATCACTTACTCCAAACTCAAAGGTTCCAAGTGTTGTTGTCTAGGTGTTGTTCTTTTCTGAAGGGATACAAAGGGCATATGTCCCCTCCTACAGAGGCTGGTGCCCTTGAGAGCCTCAGCCAGTGCTTGGGCAATGAACTTGAGCGGTGGCTCAGATCTGCAAGGAAAAGCCTGGTGTCTGCTACAGATGAGACCTCACCCTACTCCAGCAAGGCAGTAATGGAGGCCAGGGATGTGCTTGACCTTCTGAAGCTGGATGTGGCCCAACCTCCTTATTTTGCGAAGACACTGGCAATTGTAGAGAAGGTATGGCTTGTTCAGGGTCAAAGAGGAAATCAGCGAAGACTGCAGCCAGCCAGCCAGCCTCCTGAGTCACAGCACAGATGTGATCCACTATCTTCCTCATCCTCCCTATACTGATGGGCATCAGGAAGAGGTTGACAGCCCCCAGGAAATACTTCCTCTGCACACACTGTAGTTTATAGAGTATTTCTCCCCATCTCCTTTAAAGTCCCCTCAGTTTAAGGTATATGTGCACAATCAAGAAAGATGTCACTCTGATGACTAAGGTGTGTCTGACCCAAGTCATGGTCTTTTCATCCACCTTGAATGCAGGTGAAAGCTGGACAATGATAAAGGAAGACAGAAAACCAATGCATTTGAACTGTAGTGGGGGAAGAATACTGAATATATTGTGGACTGCCAGAAGAACGAACAAGTCAGTCCTAGAAGAAACACGACCAGAGTGCTTCTTAGAAGCAAGGATGGCATGAATTTGGCTTACTTTGGACACTTTGTCAGGAAAGACTGATCACTAGAAAAGGACATCATGGGCAGTAATGCACCTCACAGTTAGTGGAAATAAGGGACACCTCCAATGTGATAGATCGACACAAAAGCCACAACACTGGATTCAGACAAACCAACAATCCTGAAGACAGTGCAGGGCCAGGCAGTGTTTCATTCTGCATATACATAAGGTCACCATGTGTCAGAGCTAACTCCACAGCAATAACATACAACTGCACAGTCTAGCCAGGCTTGCTTCCACTTTGGGGTCTTTCTCCGAGAGCTCAATAAAAACCTCACTGCCACGCACTAAAAACCCACTGCCATTGAGTCAATTCCTACTCAGAGCAATCCTATATTATAGAAGAGAGTAGGACTGCCCCAGTGGGTTTCCAAGGCTGTAAATCTTTACGGACACAGACTACCTCATCTTTCTCCTGCAGAGCACCTGGTGGGTTCAAACCACCAACCTTTTGGTTAGCAGCTGAGTGCTTTAACCACTATGCCACCAAATCTGCTTGAAAACTTCACTGTAAGTAACAGCAAAAAAGACCTTTTTCTCTATTTTTATTCTTCCCATCCTCAACACACTTGCACACATGTATCACAGGGTACAGTTCACTCTCTGGTGTAGAAGTGTGCATGC
>NW_006921889.1:2577625-2583497 GCF_000298275.1 Orycteropus afer afer
GCAAACTCAACGTGACCAGCAAGAAAGCTGCTGAGCTGGAATTCAGATAGAAGTCCAGACAACTCCAAGGTCCTATCTATGTTCTTAATCATGACACTATACTGACTTACATAAACCTATCTCCATATATGGTTCATTAACGTAATTCATATCAAATATATAAACATGTCGCCCATGTGGTTCAGTCTCAGATTGATACTGTGATAACAGAAATATATCTAGCAACAAAAACATTAACTCAAATAGTTCAAATGCTTACCTACATTTTCAAACACCATGAAGGAGTTTCATGGACCATACTTACGATTTTTAAAATCCCTCTTTTATCTCCAAACCATTTTATTCACATGCTGTTAATTCATTTCTTTTTTTAGGATATTCCCCAAATCTCTTCCCCAGACAGAAACAAAACTTAGGGACAGGACTTTCATTATGGTGTTAGAAAAGATATTGGAAGAAGCTTTGTGGAAAGCAAGACCACAGAAGAATGCTGCTTCCATGGGAATTGGTTGTAGATCCAAGTAAAATGAAATTTTTGACAACTTTAATCTTTTCTTCATTATCATGATGTTACTTATTGGTCCAGTTGTGAGGATTTTTTTGCTCTATTTCTCTAGTACTGCCCCACCCCTAGACTTGCAACTCCTGAAGAAAAAGCCTGCCTATGATTAAGCTGGCCATAAACTCTCTCATCAAAACCTACAAGAACTATGCAGGTAAGGTGAGCCCTCCTTAGAGGGTAGAGGTGAGGTAAAAACTGAGCCAAGATCCTGGGAGGGCAAAGCAATTGGGAGAAAGGCTGGAAAGACCTTCCTATTAATTATTTATATTCCATCATGGTCACCATCTGGTTTATCTTAGTTATTTATTTGTTTCCCAAACACAGAGTCTGTACTCAGAATTCTGTCTAAAGCTCAGGAGTGGAGGACTCCACAGTAGCTTGTCATAGGTTTTCTATACTGACATCCTTCAAAAGAAAGACAAAAATGTCTAGGTAAAGAAGAATGTGTCATTTAACAGCAGTGGAAGTGAAGAAGTGGTTTTCATCAAGAGATTTTAATTTTTTCAGTTGCTAAAAGCTTTCTTTAAAAACCAAAAAAAAAAAAAAATTGGCTACAATTTTGTGTCTTTTCTTACTGCCTGAAAGCTCCTGATTTTAGAAAGATGGAATTAAGTTAGTACAGTTATTCCAACAGCTTCTTGGAAAATATCATGTAATCTCCATTTTATTACTATCATAGTCATTTAAAAATAACTGCTGAAAATTACCAAGGCCATCAGGACCCAAGTTTATAAAATGCAGAGTGGAAGGAGAAAACCAAAGCTGAAGGCTTTCCTTAATGTCTTATCAAAGAACCAAGAGGTTGGCCTGATCTGTAGGTGACCTCAAATTGACCTTGGCCTTATGGCAGGTTGAAAGCCCAGAGTCATGCCAGCCACATTGCACAAACATACCCTTGATGAATCTTGCTTTCGACTTGCTCTGTGCACATGTTGGACATGGCAGCCCAACTTTACAAATAAATAATAATTTTCACAGACAAGATTTATTCTTACAACAAAAGCAAAAGCATCAATTTTTGCCTTAAAAATAGATTTGGGAGCTACAGGAGTTAGTTGAGGAAGAATAAGAATAAACCAATCCCAGAAGACAGCCAAAGAAAATCAAATGGCCAGGCTCCTGCCACATGGCCTTCCCCTAAGGACACCAGTGTCCCCTGGGCTAGTTATGGTTGGGACAGATACTGTAAGTGAGGGGTATGCTGTGTCCTCTGTTGTCCCCCTACCATCTATCCCCATGACATGCAATTTTAATTTATAACGGTGGGTGAGTTATAGTTGTACCCAAAGCAGGTCAGGGAATGGCTAAGGGGTAGGGGTTGGGGTGGGTGGGGAGCAAGGGTTGAGATAAACAGGTTGCAAAAGATACAGTGGAAAATGCCAGACCAAAATTGAAGAGACTGGCTGCAACTGTCTCAAGCTACATGAGCATGCCCTTCCCTGCCAACCCCACTGGGGTTAATCCCCTGCGAGTGACACTGCTGAGAGTCACAGTAACTGCCATGGGGTAGGGGCCAGGGGGAGGGGTGATGTGACACCTCTCTGATAGGCTTGGACAGAAAAAGTAGGGTCTCAGGACTGAGGATGATGCACGTCTCTTCTGAAAAATGAACAATTCTGGGATGTTTCGGCAGCTGGCATGAAAGTTCACTTTTGCAGTAGTCACCAGGTGGGCACAGGTCTGTCTCTATAGGGGGTGGAGATCTGGAAGGAGGTGATGGGATTACTTTGCTTTTACATGAATCTGCTCTCTGCCAGGTTCTCTCTTATAGCTTCCTACCATGCCTTTGTCCATGTTGGGAGGCTCTGATTATCCATGCACCTTTATGCCTACCTGCCAAATATGTTTCTCCACCCAGCCCCACTCACCACCCATCCCTTCAAACTCTTGTTCATCAGAGTCCTGCCATTTCTTCCAGAATAGATCCCCCATTTCTTCCAGATGCTTTGTTTTCAGCTGCTGTTGAGTCAGGCCCCAACTCACGGCAACCCCGTGCACAAAGGAACCGAACCCTGCCTGGCGCTGTGCCATCCTCCTGATCGGTTAGGGGTCAGACTGCTGTGGTCCATGGGGTTGTCACTGGCTGATTTTCTGAAAGATATCGACAGCACTTTCTTCCTGGTCCATTTGTGTAGAAGATTTGTTGAGACTTGTTTGGCAACACGCAGGCCTCTACTGACAGGCAGCTGGTGGCTATGCTTGAGGCACATTGACTGGGGATTGAACCCTGGTCTCCCACATGGAAAGAGACTTTTCCTTCTGCACCGATGCCTCCTCTCCCAGACATAACATGGTCAAACCCTGTCTCCACTCCTCGCTAAACCTGTTCAGTTTATGAGGTCATTTCTGAACATGTTACCCCGTGCACTTTGTCTGAAAGGACCACTAGCAATGCGTACAGGACTGTACAGCAAATATTTTGATTAGGTTTTTTCATTCATGATTCCACAAACATTTACTGAATACCTAGTCTATGCTGATCATTAAATCCAGTTGGGTGAGATTCATGAATGAACAAAACAAAGACCTCTTCTCTCACAGAGCCTACATTCTTCCGGTCTTACTCCTCCTATATATATCTTCCTGCATATTCCTTTTTTTTAAAACAAACATTTATTGTACTGTGTCTATTTCAATCACAATGTATTTGTGAATATTTATAATTTTATACTGCACAAACCTGTAATTTTATTGTACTGAATAGTTTTTTTTTCTTTTTTCTGCACATGAACCAAAATTTATTAAAGAGAAAGGAGGGGGGAGGGACTCTTGAGGGAGAGACGTAGAAGGTAGAGGGGTTTTTGCCTAAGCTAGCCTCTCTCTACTGAATAGTTTTTATAAGAGTCCAACTGCTTTTAACAATGAGTAGGTACATACATGATTAAGGAATAAGGAGTAGGTATGTAAACGAATAAGGAAGACTGAAGAAAAAGCGATGTATTTGAATTACAGTGGTGGCAAAGAATAATGAATATACCATGGACTGCCAGAAGAAAGAACAAATCTGTCTTGCAAATGAAGATGGTGAGACTTGGTCTCACGTATTTTGGACAAGTTATCAGAGGGGACCAGTCACTGGAGAAGGATATCATGCTTGGTAAAGCAGAGGGTCATCGAAAAAGAGGAAGACCCTCAACAAGATAGACTGACACAGTGGCTGCAACATGGGTCAAACACAGCAAAGATTACGAGGATGGCCCAGGACTGGGCAGTGTTTCTTTCTGTTGTCCACAGAGTCACTGAGTGAGAGCTGACTCGGCAGCAACCAAAAAACAGGTATGTAAATAAACAAATACAATCAAAATGGAGATGACGGCTACTTAGGGCCATGGTAAGGAATACATGCAATGATAATGTATAACATACCAAACACATTACAGGGACTCAATTCATGGTAGTTTTGTCTTTCTTAATCCCAGATTCTTTATGATGAACCTGAAGTCCCATCTCTCTCTCCAGAAGTCTTTCAGGTTACCTGAAAATACAAGGGCTTTCTTTTCTTTTTCTATTTACCTTTATGACATATTCATCCACCATGTAGTTTGACACCTTGTTATAGCCTTTCATATATTATTCTCAAATGCTTTCCTGTATGGCAATCAGGATTCTTGGGGGTAGATGGTAAGTTTCTGGCAGAAAGTGCACATAATGTCCATGCTTAATCCACATAATACACACAAGATGAAGCAGCTGGTGAACATTCTCAGTGTCACTCCATTTTACTTTTCCTTTGTAAATCTGGCGCCTTTACAAAACAATACATGGCTCCTTAATTGGGTTAAGGGGTGTTCTTCTGTGCTTAAAACATAGTTTGATTTACATTGCTAGAACAAATCCCTCATTTAACATGAGAATATAGCTATGACACTTCAAACAAAAGAATCATTTCACATATTTAAAAGTAAAGGAGAATATTACAGAATTTTCTAAATAGGAAAAATCTGTAAGCAGCCAAAATATCTGAGAAGAAGAAGACTAAGCTAAATTAACTGCATAATGCTAGAGAATTATGCATTCATTACCAAAAAAAGAAAAAAGAAACCCACATTTTGAAGGCTCTTTAGTGAAACGGGAAGATACATTAATGAAATGGATATGAAATTGTATGGAGAGTATGATCACAATTTTATAAATGTTCCATTTACATGGAGTGCTGGTGGTGCAATGTCTAAGGTATTTTGCTGCTAACCTAAAGGTCATCAGTTCAAACCCACTAGCCACTCTGCTGGAGATTTATAGCTTTGGAAACCTTATGGGGCAGTTCTACTCTATCCTATAGGGTCACTATGAGTCTAAATCAACTTGATGGCAGTAGGTTTGGTTTTGGTTTGGTCCATGTATATATACATGTTGCTGTTGTTATTGTTGCTGTTAGCTGCCCTTGATTCACCCCTGATTCATGGTGACCCCATGCATAGGGAGATTGGACTACTGTGCTCCAGAGGGTTTCCAATGGCTGAGTTTTGGAAGTCAATCGCCAAGGTTTCTTCCTGGTCCATCTTAGTCTAGAGGTTGCACTGAAAACTGTTGGACAGCACAGAACACGCAAGCCTCCCCTGACGTGGGTGGTGCCTGCACTGAGGTGCTGCGATAGTCAAGGCTGTGCGTCAGCTCCGCTGGGCCATGCATCCCAGAGGTTTAGCAGTTACAATGGAGTTATCCCCCAGGATGAGATCTGACACAAGGTAATGTCTTCCCTGATGAGATCTGCTATGAGCAGTCAATAATTTGAAGGGCGTTTGTTTCCGGGTATGGCCTGCTTCCAGTAAATATAGAAAAGCTATGGGGAAGCTGCCTGGCTTTTTGCTCAGGATCCTAACTCATACCAATGTCCATTGGGTCTCCAAGGCTGTAAATCTTTATGGAAGTAGATTGCCTCATCTTCCTCCCATGGAGCAGCTGGCAGCTGGTGGCTTTGAACTGCTGACCTTCTGATTAGCAACCAAATGCATTACTCCACCAGAGCTATATATGTGTGCATATATATATGTTGTTATGTGCCGTCAAGTCAGACATGACTCATAGGACCTCTCTTTGGGTTTCCGAGGCTGTATCACTATGGAGGTAGATTGCCCAACCTTCCTTCCGAGGACTAGCTGGTGAGTTTGAACCACCAGCCTTCTGGTTAGCAGTCAAGTGACTATGCTGCCAGAGCTCATACACACACACACACACACACACACACACACACACACACACATATATACACGCATATATGGGCAATCCTACTTCCGTAGTGACACTGCCTCGGAAACCCAAGGAGGGGTCGCTATGAGTCGGGGCCGACTCGACGGCAAATAACAACAACAA
>NW_006921889.1:2584741-2593135 GCF_000298275.1 Orycteropus afer afer
TGTATATAAACACATACATCCACACCCATACATATATATATATATATATATATATATGTATATATATGTATATGTATATATATGTCTTCACTAGTTTTGCTTCTCCAGACAACCCTAAGACAGGTGCATTGGCTAAAAATCGCATGGAAGGCAAGAATTCTACTACTGAACCCCACTACCCTCTACATATATACCATATACCCACCCATAGAGAAAAAGATTGAAAATACATGCCTTGGAAATGAGTAGTGTTCTGATTACCTAATACCACTCTGACAGGAATATACCACAAATGGGATGGCCTTAACAAACAGGAGTTCATTCTCTTACAGTTTGGAGGCTTTTAAGTTCAAGTTCAAAGTGCCAGGCTCTAGGGGCTGGGTGAAAGCCCCTCAACCTTGGGTTGCAACTCTGCCTCCTGCTCCCAGCCCACTGAAGCTGGAGGCCTTTATTCACACAGGCAGCTACTAGCTGCTGAGGCTGACAAATCCAAGGTTGACAAGTAAAAAGACATAGTCCCAATGTTACCAACCCACACAGCAGGCCATTACTTCAAGTCCATTGTAAGTCCCAAGGTTGGCAGAGCATGGCAGGCTGCTGAACAACAACATGACTACATGCAGGGTCCAAACGTGCCATAAGCTTGAGAGCATTCCCAAAGCTGCTTCCTATATACGGGAAGCAGACCACATACCCAAAGCAACTACTCAGCTGCTTGTGGTAGATCCCACCATAGAGTTGATTGCCAGTCTCATCATAGGGAATAACTACCACCAGCTGCCCAGCCACTCCACAAGGCCTAGCCAAGTTGACACACAAACATAACCACCACAATTAGCATCTATCTCTGGGTGATGAAATCACTGATGAATTTACTTTACTTGTATACACATCTTTGTTGTACAATGAGGGAAAAACACACAGATTGCATTGACAATTAAATTTAAAGAATTACTTTGATGCATCACTTTAGTGACTGGAGCTGTGCTGCGGAATGTGTAGGGTCAGGCCCTAGTGTTCAGAGAGTATTCCTTTAAGTAATAAGGGTTGCATTTCTTTTAAGACACCCTGTAATTCGGGCTTTCCACAAAATCTATTGGCTTCTCTGCAAAATGAGGGTACTTTGTCCTTCTTGTTCAGTGAAGCTAGAGCCCACTGCCATTCCCATGCACGGTGGGCCAGTGGTCATTTCCCAAAGAGGGCAGGAGGGCTGTCAGAAGGGCAGCCAATAAGAGGGCACAGGCCATCCTTCCCTGGCTCCTCTCCTAGCCCCAGCAGACCCTGCAGACTGAGAAGGGAATCACAGACACTCTGAAGCATCCCGCCTCATTCCTCCAGCCAGCATCCATGTCGTTATTTTTACCAAGGCATGAAAGTTGCGATTCTATTAAAAACACATGTCTCTCATTTCAGAGCATGGTTAGCAACAGCCACTGATACTCAGTAAACACACCATCAACCAGGGAAGCAAACTCATTCAGCTCCAAGTCTCAAATTCTCAGTATTATATTTTTACAAAGACCCACAGGCTCTTCTGGCTGGAATAAATTTAGAGATGATCTTTTGGGCCTTCTCTCTGGCTTCTTTAGTAGACTGTCCAACCTGCTTGAAAACACTAACCTTTACCTGTTTGCCCATCTCTCAAGGAGAAGAAAGAGGAGCAACTGGGCAAAACATTTTTTAAAGGTGAGGAGCAGGAGGGGAACAAAAAGAGGTTAATGATCTGCAACCACCACTTGTCTGTCGGTTTGTCATAATGTAGTGGCTTATGTGTTGCTATGATGCTGGAAATTATGGCACCAGTATTTCACAGACCAGCATGGTTATCACTGATGGACAGGTTTCGGTAGAGCTTCCCTATTCAGACAGGCTAAGAAGAAAGGCCTGGTGTTCTAGTTATCAAAATTAGCCAATGGAAGCCCTATGGATCACAACAGAATGCTGTCTGAGAATGGCGCTGAAAAATGAGGCCCCTGGGTTGGAAGGCACTCCAAGCACACTGTGGCCGCAGCAGGACACAAGCATAGCAACGATCGTAGACATGGTACAGGACCAGCAGTGTTTCCTTCTGTTGAACATGGGGTCACCACAAGACGGAGATGACTGAACAGCAACTACCAACAACAAATGATGGACAGAGTGGGCGGACACAGTGGGATCTGAGACTTGGGGGGCTGGCTTCTGCACCCAGATCCATCAAGAACTTCCCATGAGGTTATGGATTGCTTACATGCCTTTAAAATAAGGGAAGATTTGAACCTGCTGAACTTGAAGGTCCTTTCAGTAGTGAAGAACTTGGGCCCTGCAATCAGACAAACATAGCTCAAAATCTTTCCCCAGTTAGCAGCTGCAGTAACTGTATTAGTTTCCTTGTTGTTGTTATGTGCTGTCGAGTTGGACCCAACTCATAGTGACTCCTCCTTGGGTTTCCGAGGCAGTATCACTACAGAAGTAGATTGCCCAACCTTCCTTCCAAGGAGTGCCTGGTGGGTTTGAACTGCCAGCCTTCTGGTTAGCAGTCAAGTGCCTTAGGCATTACACCACCAGAGCTCCTCAATGAGTCACTGGGCCCCTCAAATTTTATTTTGTCAACATTGGTTTTTGATGGACACAAATCAACCTGTAAAAGTTGGGATCATAGTTTAACTTAGTCTTCCCATCTGTAGAACAGAGATAACAACATGCTTTCATCAAGGGACTGTTGTGAAATTGATAAGAGACAAAGCACATAAAGTACTTTAGCACAGAGCTACATCCCTAGGGGGTGCAAGCGGTTTGTGATCAGCCACTAACCTAATGGTTGGCGGTTCGAACCCAGCCAGCGGTGCTGTGGAAGGAAGCCCTAGTGACCTGCTTCCGTAAAGACTGTTGTTGTTGTTATGTATCATGCAGCACAGTTCTGCTTCCCCACGAGTCACCATGAGTCAGAATCAACTTGATGGCAATGGGTTTAGAAAGAACTTGGCATGAACTGCTCAAAAACTCCCTTCCCTCTCTACTCCCAGTTAACACTACTACAAACCTCATGAGAAAGTAAACATGAAAGAACAAAGATGGAGCGAGGGATAAACAGCCAGAAAACAATGGAGAACTGACCGCATGTTTGTGAGCTGGAGTTTGTGTAGGAACATTGGCCAGGTGGCTGCGTAGAAGCTAGTTCTAGGCTCACAAATTATCAGGCACTTAAACGCTTCCCCTGAAATCCTGATGCTCCGGATGGAGCAGAAAGAAGGGTGGAACCTCTAGCTCAGATATTTTAGACACCAGGAGAGAAAACAGAAAGCCTTCTTTATCTGGCCTCCCCAGCTTGCTAATTAACTTACGGACTGGAAACTATTCTCGTGTGTCAGTGCTGCACATCTTTTCATTATTAGAAAAACATCTGCTCATTATCTACATGGTTTCTGAATGTGAGAGAGTACAAGAGCTGTGTTCCCAGATGCAAATATGTGACATCAAAGCTGCCCAGGCCCAGTGGCCCATGCACAGCGAGGACTTAGGGGAGACTATAATAGGTATTGGGTTTTCTACATAAAATAGGAAGACTTTCATCTGTGAATCTTCAGAAGGGATTCCCAGCAGGAAAACACCTATTTGTATATCCAGAGGTCTGCTGCTTAATGCAAACCAAGACCGTAGGAAGAAAGGCCTGAGGATCTACTTCCAAACATTAAATACTGAAAACCTCATGAATCATATAACAACCAGCCCAGAGAGTGCTAGAAGGTGAGCCTCCTAGGTTAAAAGGCACAGTAGCTGTGGTAGTTTGGTTTATGTGTCAACTTGGCTGGGCCTGGTGGAGTGGCTGGGCAGCTGGTGGTAGTTAATTCCTATGAGGAGACTGGCAATCAACTCCATGGTGGGATCTACCACAAGCAGCTGAGAAGTTGCTTTGGGTATGTGGTCTGCTTCCTGTATATAAGGAGAAGTCTTTGGGTGTGGTCTCTAGTCTATGGCACACTTGAACCCTGCACGTAGCTGTGTTGTTGCTCAGCAGCCTGCTATGCTCTGCCGACCTTGGGACTTACAATGGACTTAATGGCCTGCCGTGTGGTTTGGTAACATCGGGACTGTGCCTTTTTACTTGTCAACCTTGGGGCTTCTCAGCCTCAGCAGCCAGCAGCTGTCTGAGTTAAGAAATGCCTCTAGCTCCAGTGGGCCGGGAGCAGGAGGCAGAGCTGGACCCCAAGGTTGAGGGGCTTTCACCCAGCCCCTAGAGCCTGGCACTTTGAACTTGGACTTAAAGCCTCCAAATTGTAAGAATAAAACTCCTGTTTGTTAAGACCATCCCATTTGTGGTAATATTCTTGTCAGAGTGGCACTAGGTAACCAGGACAGTAGCCAAAACAATTGGCTCAAACACAGCAACCACTAACAGTGAAGAAGGCACAGGGCCAGGCATCGTTCCATTCTGTTATACCGAAGTGCTCCGGGAGTCAGAGCGGACTTGAGGGCAACTGACAATAATAACAAGCTGTTTAATTGGCCAGGAAAAAGCACTCATCCAAGGCTTCAACTCTCCCCCCTTTCCATATAAAAACCAGGTTTCAGTTCAGGAGAAATATTTATGGAGTATCTACTGGGTGTCCAAAACTGGGTTTGTACAACAGCCCTCCCCAGATATGGGGTCTCAGTTTCAGATGGCACATAGTGCTGGCATTAGAAGCATACCTGTCCCTCTAGGACACACCCAAAGTCAGCCTGTGTGTAACCTGGGCTAGGCTGGAAGCCTGTCCCACTGTTGCCCCATTGGGAGATGGGAACCCAACTACAGGGCATGCCTAGTCCCTAATACTGCAGGAAGACTCCCTCCCAGTTCCTCACCCAATCTAGAGTGACCAACTGTCCCAGTTTGCTTGGATGTGAGGAGTTTCTGGGAACACAGGAATTTTAGTGCTGAAACCAGTTGCTTTTGAGTCAGTTAGGACTCATGGTGACCTCAAGAGTGTCAGGGAAGAACTGTGCTTCACAGAGTTTCAGTGGCTGGGTTTTCAGGAGATCACCAGGCCTTCCTTCCAAAATGTCTCTGGGTGGACTCAAATGGCTAGCCTTCCAGGTAGCAGCCCAGTGCTTAACCATTTGCGCCACCAGGGCAGTTCTGGCAAACTAGGATGAATTAGTCACCCTAGAAGATCCCCTCTTCCCCCTCCCTTCTCCCTATTGGTCAGACACTGGCTTCACCCTTCCCTCACTGAGAGACAAACATTGAGCAGCTTAAATCCTTTTTTGGCTTCAGTTTTCTTATCTGTTAAATGGAATGAATATCATATTCTCCCTTTCCAGGCATGTTGAGGAGATTAGCAGGGCCTCACAGGGAATGGAGTCCCCCGGCCTAAACCAAGCGCCCAGAACAAGGAGGCAGGGACCATCTAAATAAATGGACAGGGGGTAAAGGGAGATGGAACATAGGAAGGGAACAAACAGTGGGGGATAATATAAGGTCCTACATCTATAACCATTAGAAACCACCTGTAGAACTCACAGGTCCCTCAAGCTCATACTTCTCTAGTCTACCAGTCCTTTCCTTTCTAGGCATCTTTCCTTTCCATAGCTTTCTCTGCTCTCTCCTATCTTCTCAAAGATCACACCACTCACCCCATCGCCAGAGCCAGAAATCCAAGTGTTATCTTTGCTTCCTCCCTTTCCTTCTCTCTCTGTGCCTAACTCACCAGCTCATTCTGTGGAGTCTTCCTCCAAAACCTCTATTACATCTTGTCCCCCTCAAGCCATTCCCTCTGCCCCTGTGCCAGCCATCATCCATGCCCAAATACTTTTCCCCTGTGTTACTGCCACAGCTTCCTGTCTCCAGTCGACCTAACTG
Organism: Orycteropus afer afer; assembly: GCF_000298275.1. Lineage (NCBI taxonomy): Eukaryota > Metazoa > Chordata > Mammalia > Tubulidentata > Orycteropodidae > Orycteropus > Orycteropus afer. Next base: position 2,590,563 of record NW_006921889.1, read on the forward strand.
CAGGCCGGCCTCCTCTCAGAAGTGAAACTGGTCTTTCTAGAACACCCAGCTGGTCAACCCCTTTCCATTGTTCAAATCCTTCAACAGTTCCCATCACTTTTGAGATGACATTTGTTGTTGTTGTTATGTACCGTCGAGTCATAGCGACTCATAGCGACCCCTCCTTGGGTTTCCGAGGCAGTATCACTATGGAAGTAGGATTGCCCAACCTTCCTTCCGAGGAGTGGCTGGTGGGTTTGAACCGCCAGCCTTCTGGTTAGCAGTCAAGTGCTTTAGCCACTATGCTACCAGAGCTCCTTAGACTCTGGTTTATCACTCAACCTCCTCTCTGATCTGGTACTTCTGATCTCTCTAGACCATGTTCTTCACTCCTCACTCCCCAGCCTCAATATGAGACACAATGAATCATACATGGCTTCCGGGACACTTCATGCTCTTTCAAGTCTCTAAGCCTTCAAAGTTCAGTTAAATTTTGCTTTCTTAGGGAAGCTGCCCCTTAACCTCCTTCCCACCTTCTTAAGACAGCTTTGAATTTAGATGTTTGTTTCTTCCTGCCATAATGGTCTCTACCATTCCACTCATCACAATGAAAGGTTAAGGTTATTTATCTGTCATCTTCTGCTACAGAATATAAACCCACTGAAGGTGGACACTTCCTATTTTTCACCCCATATCTCTAAAGTAGCTTGGAGCATATTAAAGCCAAAATTAAATCCACTGTCATTGAGTTGATTCCAACTCATAGCCACCCAAGGTATCACAAAGTGGAACTGAGCTCCATAGCATCTCTTGGCTGTCATCCTTACAGAGGCAGACCTCCAGGCTTGCCTTCCGCAACCCTGCTGGGGGTTCTGAACTGCCAACTTCTCAGATGGTAGTGAGAGTGAACTGTTCATGTGACCCAGGGAACTTAGGAGCATATGAAGCAGTTATAAGTATGTGTAAATGTAAATATTACATTTACAAATATAATTATTTGTTGAATGAATGAACAAAACCTAGCAGTCTCATTCCACAGAGCAATACCAAACTCCAAACCAGGCTGATATTCAAGGCTCAGATCTTTTCCACTGCTGAGAACACAAAAACTACTCCAAGCAAAGATTGATCCTCCTCCTCCTACCATCCCAGCCCTGCTACAAAGAAAGAAAATCGGAAGGAGGAAGTGTGGGTAACAGGCTTTGGAGGCAGATGACCCAGGGCTCCAATCTGACCATACACCTCCCTGAGCCTGCAGTTCCTCATGTGTCATATGGGACGAAGAATAACCCACAGTACTAGGTCAAAAGGAGTAAATGAAATTATATATGTAAAACTGTTAGCACTTAACTAGCAGTGCTAATTCCCACCCAGCCCCCTTGCTTTCAGTGTTACCAAAACAGAGACACAGCCTAATAAAATCTGTGTTCACAACACAACTCCTGCTGGGTGAGGTTCACCTAAAAAAATGAGGAAGGAGTCAAAGACCTGTAAACCGAGGCAACAGGCCACAGCTCAGGGCATCCTGACCAGACCCAGCAGTTGAGTCACCAGGCTCAATGACATGGCTGGGTCTGCACCAGCACCAAAAGGGCAGCTCACTGGGTTTCATGCCAGCATCTCCCTCTGCTTGGTTCACAGCCAGAGGAATAGATAGAGAAACAAAACAGGCAGTGGGCTCCTCCTCCCATGCTCACTTTGCTGATTACCACTTTCCACAAAGAGACAGAAGAGAGTCTGAAAGGAAGCCCATGACATGTTAACAATGGTTATCTTTGGGGACAAAATTAAAGGTGATTTTTTTAATCTTCTTCATATTCTTTTCTATTTTCCAAACTTTGTACAGAAAGCATGCATGTATTGCTTTTTATGTCTGAAAGCATTCACAACATTACATTTACTCAAGGACCAGTTTCCCTGGTTTGTCTCAGGCTGCAAGCAGGTCACCCCACCCCAGTACCCTGACATGTTATGCCCCTGTGAGCACAGTCAAGTTGCAGTAGCCAGTCCTGCACTGGAATCTCTAAGAGGACATCCAGACCTCTGTGGCTGGGGGTTCAAGGATGTTGTAAAGAACCTGGAACCTTGGAGCCATCAAGCAGGATCCCTAGAGCCTTTGAGAGGTGAGCTGAGTGAAGACCCTCCCCTAACACAGAATGAAGGCTCAGTCATTGTTGTCCTTGCTGGTCAGTCCACGTGGGTAAGAGAAACACAAAGCAGGGGACAGATAAAGAGGAGAAAGGGGTTGGGGTAAAGATTTCATTGTGTGGCCAAAGGAAAGTTTTACAGGGAAGTTTAACCCTTATTGAAAGAAAGAAGCAAGAGAATGGCTACAACTTGCCAAAGCCCCTCAGGTTTCTTGTGAAGGGCCTTTTTGGTCCTGCTATGGAGAGGTGTGGAAGAACTCTTTGCCTAGTAAAATCTCCTTTCCTGCTCACCAGCTTTTTTTGTTCATTCATTCACTCATCCACCTTTTGTTTACTGAGCACCTCTAGGTGTTGCACTGTATTCTTGGGGACAGGATTATTATTATTATTTTTTTTTTAAATTAGGATTTGGGTGAAGATTTACAGAGTAAATTCACTTTTCATACA
>NW_006921889.1:2597780-2606729 GCF_000298275.1 Orycteropus afer afer
CATAAATATTTATTATGGTTATATCTTCCTGTTCAATTGATCCTTTAATCATTATATAATGTCCTTCTTTGTCTCGTATGGTGGTTTTTGTCTTAAAGTCGGGAGCAGGATTATTAACCAAGACCATCCTACCATATGCTTCTCATCACCACCACAGCTCAGGAGAAAATCTTAAGAAATAATAGAGGTTGGGTGTTGGTTTTGCTTGGCAGGTGTATAAACTGAAGGGTACTATAGCAGGCTGGATTCTCAAAAAAAATCGTGGCCATGAAAAGAAGGATAAAGTGAGATGAGACAGTTGTCAGGGGCAAGGAACTTGGGAAGAGAATCAAAAGATACCTAAGGTAGGACTTTGAAGATGTTACACTGTGTGGTATATAATAAAACTCTCTCCTCCTCTACCTCTCCCATGAACTCCCCAATAAAATATGTACCCTTCACCAAACATATTTGAAGCCAGACTGGGCAAACAGGGTCCTAGGAAGTGCTGTATCAGTTCTCCAGGTGGGGGGGCAGGTGAGAACAAAGGCTGCCCAAGGAGGCCCAATCATATACCTATTATTGTAGGTAGCTGCTGTCAATTGGCCCCCAGCTCATGACGACTCCATTGCACAATGTAACAGCTCTTTTACCACTTTCTTCCCATAGTTACCTCTTCCCTGTGTCCTTCTTTCCTATGCATTCCTGCCCTCTGAGCTATCTCCCTGTGCAAATACTGACCTTCTGATCTCCAATGGTTGATTTCCAAGGAGTGTACTTGGTATAAATGTTCACCTTATAAACCTGTCTATGGTTTGGCTGGAAGCCAAAGGAGTAAATTCTATTCCAGGCCTGAAGGATGACAAGGGGTCATAGTCTTGGGGGTTTCACCAGTCTCTATCACACCAGTAAGCCTGGTCTTTTTTATGATTTTGAGTTTTGTTCCACATTGTTCTCCCACTCTATCCAGCATCTCCTGCACTGATCCCTTTCTGAGTGGTTGACAGTGGTAGCTGGGCACCATTGAGTTCTTGTCTCAAGATCATGTAGGCTCAGTTTTGCACAGTCCACTACTCACTTGGACTAATTGTTTCCACGTGTCTTTGGTTTTCTTCATTCTTTGCTCTGGATGAGGAAAGACCAATTGTTGCATCTAGATGGCACTTGCAAGCTTTTAAGACCTCAGTCCCTACTCAGCAAAGTAGGATGTAGAATAATATTTTTATTATTTGATGATAATTTTTTATTATTTGAATTTGATGTTCTCTGAGACCATGGTCCCGAGTGCACAGGTCCAACAACTCACTCCCTCAGGGTGATTGTCTGTGGCTACAAAGTTATCATAACTTTGCCCCTGTTGTTGTTGTTGTTGTTAGGTGCCATTGAATCAGCTCTGACTCATAGTGACCCTATGTACAACAGAACAAAGCACTGCCTGGTCCTGTGCCAGCCCCACAATCCCTGCTATGCCTGAGCCCACTGTTACAGCCACTGTCTCAATCCATCTCATTGAAGGCCTTCCCCTTCTTTGCTGACCCTCCACTTTATCAAGCATGATATTCTTCTCCAGGTAATGGTCCCTTCTGATAACATGACCAAAGTAGGTGAGACCAAATCTGGCCATTCTCGCTTCCAAGAAGCATTCCAGCTGCCTTCGTCCAGGACAGACTGGTTAGTTCTTTTAGCAGTCCATGGTACTTTCAGTATTCTTTGCCAACACCACAGCTCAAAAGCATCAACTCTTTGGTCTTCCTTATTCATTGTCCAGCTCTTATGTGCATATGAGGCAATTGAAAATACCATGGCCTGGGTCAGGCACACCTTAGTCTTCAAGGAGGTATCTTTGCTCTTCAGCATTTGAAAGAGGTCCTTTGTAGCAGCTCTGGTGGTGTAGCGCCTAAGGCATTTGGCTGCTAACCAGAAGGCTGGAGGTTCAAACCCATCAACCACTCTGTGGAAGAAAGATTGAGCTGGGCAATGTACTTCCGTAAAGATTTACCACCTCGAAAAACCAAAGGGGGTCACTATTTGTTAGAATCAACTTCATGGCATTGAGTTTGAGGGCCACTGTTAGTTCTATTTATATGGTCATTCTTAGAGCACAAATATGTATATAGAAATATCATCTGCCAAACTTATATACCATCATGCATATATTCCATTTTGCCTAGACACACCTGATCATTCAGCCTGTCTACCTAAATATCTATCTATATATTAATGTTTGCTATTAATGATAATGCAGTATTGTGTATGTAAAACTGTTTATCTTTGTTATCTGGACCACGTGTGTACCTCTCTGCATCTTCCTTTTCCTTAGTGTTGTGTTGGTAACTTGCATTTGGTATATTGCTTTTCCCTTCACCAAAACCAATACTTGTCTTTTCACTTTGTCTTATTGAACTGTCCTGTGAGATCTTCTGTGCATCTCTTTTATTTCATCATTTCTTCCATTTGTTTTAGCTACGCTATGTACAAAAGCAAGTTTCAGTCTCTTCTGACATCCATTTTGGTTTTTTTTTTTCCTTTCTTTCTTGTCTTTTTAATGATTATGTATGATGTCCTTGATGTCATTCCATAACTTATCTGGTCTTCAGTCATTGGTGTTTGATGTATCAAACCTATTCTGCAGATGGTCTCCTTCAAGTGGGATATAATCAAGGTTGTATTTTTGGCTCTCATGGACTTGTTTTAATTTTCTTCAGCTTTAACTTAAACTTGCATATGAGCAGTTGAGGAGCTCTGGTAGCATAGTGCCTAAGGCACTTCACTACTACCCAGAAGGCTGGCAGTTCAAACCCACTAGCCACTCCTCGGGAGGAAGGTTGGGCAATCTACTTCCGTAGTGATACCGCCTTGGAAACCCAAGGAGGGGTCACTATGAGTCCAGGCCAACTCGATGGAACATAACAACAACAACATAAGCAGCTGATGGTCTGTTCCACAGTTGGCCCTTGGCCTTGTTCTTACTGGTGATGCTGAGCTTCTCCATTGTATCTTTCCATAGTCAATTTGATTCTGTGTATTTCATCAGCAGAGGTCCACATGTATAGTCACCCGTTATGTTGTTGAAAAAAGGTATGAATGAATGAGTCCTTTTGGTCTTGCAAAATTCTATCATATGCTCTCTGGCATCATTTCTTTCACCAGGGCCATATTTTTCAACAACTAAAGCTGCTTGTTTGTTTCTAACTTTTGAATTCCAATCAACAGTAATTATCAATGCATCTTGATTGAATGTTTGACCAATTTCAGACTGCAGAACTTGGTTTTAGTGGTTGGTGTGTAAATTTGAATAATAGTAGTATTAACTGGTCTTCCTTGTAAGTGTATAGATACTATCCTATCACTGACAGCATTGTACTTCAGGATAGATCTTGAAATGTTCTTTTTGACAATGAATGTGATGCTATTCCTCTTCAATTTTTCATTCCCAGCATAGTAGACTATATGATTGTCTAATTAAAAATTGCAATACTGTCCCATTTCAGCTCACCAATGCCTCGGAAATTGGTCTCTATGCATTCCATTTCATTCTTGACAGCTTCCAATTTTCCTAGATTCATACTCCATACATTCTATGTTCCAATATTAATGGATGTTTGCAGCTGTTTCTTCTCACTTTGCTACATCAGCAAATGAAGGTCTTAAAAGCTTTACACCATCTATGCCATTCAAGTCAACTCTACTTTGAAGAGGCAGCTCTTCCCCAGTCATATTTTGGTGCTTTCCAACCTGAGGGGCTCATCTTTTGGCACAATTATGAGATAATGTTTCACTGCTATTGATGAGGTTTTTGGTGGCCAATATTTTCAGAAGTGGACCTGGCCATGTTGTTCTTGCTTGTCTTAGTCTGCAAGCTCTGCTGAAACCTATCTACCATGAGTGACTCTGTTGATATCTGAAATACTGGTGGCATAGCTTCCAGCATCATAGAAACATGGAACCCACCACAGTACAACAAATTGACAGATGAGTGGTGGTTGTGCATCACCATTACAGTGAAGTCAAAGGATCCTGTGCCTGCTCTCCTAGAGCTCATTGTCCATGAGCAAATAAATAAGCTTCTAAGGTGATGTGTGCTGATAAGGGAGTCCCAGGGCCTTGAGCACATAATCTAGGGGGCACCAAAAAACTCAGTAATCAAGATAATGCATATTTGAATACAAATGCCACAAAATAAAAATTAATGCAAAGATGCCCAATGAACTCTTGCCCTGAGATATTCTCTAAACCTTGAACTGAAACTATTAACTATGGTCACCTTTTAGCTAAATAACAGACTGGCTCATAAAATAAAAAAATATATATCACCTGTGAGCAATGTGCACCTTTAAAAAAATCACCTAAATGTGACCAAATGGTCAACACTGAAAGCAAAGATGAAAGAGTAAGGGGACAGGGAAACTAGATTACTAGAAACAGAACATCTAGAATGGAATGAATGATAATGTTGACACATTATGAAAAATGTAACCACTGTCACTGAACAATTTGTGTTGTGACTGCTAAATGAGAACCTAATTTGCAGAGTACTTTCACCAAAAACACATTATTGTTTAAACTTTTTTTAAAAAACTGCATGGGAAAAAAGTACAACAATTTTAAATAAAGATGGGATCTGTGCACAGGGTTGGGAACAGGGTAAGAAGAGTGAGGCCCAGTTTTGCAAGTTAAGTGCAAGGTCAGATCCTGTCTTGATTTAAAATGTTGATATTTTGTTCAACATAGATTTTTGCATTACTTTTTAATTTTTAAAAACATTGCATTAAAATATTATTTGCCTTGATTACTGTGGTTTTTGATGTCCCTTGAAATTGTGTGCCCAAGTGAGTCCCTGACTTATCTCACTCAATAATGGAGGAACCAACTCAGGCTGAGAGGCCAGAAAATGCTACATTGAGGAACAAGCATTCAAGATGGACCTTGAAGGATAAATGATTTAGGCCAAGGGAACAGCTGTACAAGGGCATGGAACAGGCTGGAGTGCTTGAGGGAAGAGCAACCAGCAAAGTAACAGTGCCAGACTCCTATCACCTCTGACTCCTCAGGGGTGAAATGGCTGATAAGGGTCGATGAGGTGACCATCATGGAGTATCTCCGGGTGCAGTGAATTACTTGATATGGCTCTTCTAGCTCTTCTAGCCATGGACTTTGTGACTCTCACCAGATGACTAGGTGGAACTATGCAAATGAAAGGTGTTTGTGGCCCACCCAGGGGACTGGATAAATAAGATACTTGGCACCCTTGTGGAGATGGACCATGGAAACCAGGTGTATGGAACCCTAATGTGAGGACTGGTCAGTTTTGTCATTCCACTAGGCTTCCAATGAGCCTTCCCAGAGGCAAAAGGGGGATCACAATACCAGCAAGAAAGAGTAGCCAGGATTGGCGTGTGTCCTTGGACCCGAGATCCTTGTGCCTTTTGGCAAAGAGATGGCAGAGGGACAGTACAGAGACAGTGACAGCAGAACCAAGAGACTGGTATGAGACAGAGCAGTAGGCTTGCTGGCCCATGGTGCAAGAAAGCTGAGTGCCTTTGGGCAGGAGGCTTACAGGCAGAGTGGGGTGTACCTATCGGCAACACTTATCTGAGCAGGGCAGAGGTCAGATTAAAGACCATAGTCATGGCTGGGGAAGGCTGTCCTGACTGAAGAACTGTATCCTAAGCATTCCCTTACCAGCATCTGTTATTTCTCTAGTATGCCCCAAAATCATGAGTACCGTTTGTGAGTTCTGTGTGGCCATTACAATGCATTATCAAACCCAGAGGAGTAGTGAGTAACATGCAAAGGACGGCTGGTGTCAGAATTGGTAAAAAGTTTGGAGTGTCTCAGCATGTCTGGCTTCCAATTCATAGGAACCAGCCTTGGGCTGCTGCTGCTGCTGGTGGTTCTCTCCCCCCTTGTGAAGTTGGAGGAGGTAAGAGGATACAGTCCCTATGCCCTTTTCATAACTTCCTACATGCTAGATAGAGTGGGTTCAAAATTGAATTCAGAACATCCAGAGGCCCCAAGGAGCTCATTCCAAGCCAAGACACCCCAAGGCTAAAGACAGTCCATGGCTGTTTCTACCTCTGAAGAGTCTACAAGCATTATTTTTGTGTTTGACATTTTAAATGCTACCATCATTACAAAGTGATTTCTAGAAGTTGCTCACATTCTATTATTTTATTTAAAAGCAATCTCAATCCCAGGCAGTTATACAGTGATGATCAGTTTCAAAAATGGCTTTCACAGATCAGAACCTGTTTTCCAGACAGCAGGCTGGAGTTAATTCTCATCTGTCATTTTTCAGGTGACGAATCTGAAGCTTGAAGAGTTGAAGCAAGTTCCTGAAAGGTTTTCTGACCATAGGGCAGATGTGGGATTAGAATCCAGTCTCCCAGCTCCAGGGATTTGCACATAGGGAATGAGTGAGCAAACCTCCCCCATCCCCCCCAAAAAAAGAAGAAAAAAAAAAAAAAAAAACCCAAAGTCACTGCCATCGAGTTGATTCTGACTCATAACAACCCCCTTTGGGTTTCTGAGGTGGTAAATCTTTATGGAAGTAGATTGCCCAATCTTTCTGCTGTGGAGTGGCTGGTGGGTTTGAACTGCTAACCTTTTGGTTAGCAGCCAAATGCCTTAGGTACTATGCCGCCAGAGTTCCTTTGAGTGTACAGACTAGAGGGCAATTCCCCTTCATCCCATCCAAACCTTTGCTAGAAAGCAACTCCTGGATTCAAGCTGCTAGCTGGAAGCCATGATGCACACTTGCTTTGGGGCTCTTTCTGGGGTCTCTGCTAAGGAGGGTGGGAGACTCCCCAGCCCCAAAGCTTTGTCAGCAAAGAGGACAAAAGAAAGTGCTCTCCCCTCTTTGCCTTGCCCCCACCTCCCGGAAGCCTCTGTCTAGTCATTAACTACACAGCAGGTCCTATCACAACCCATCCTCTCAGCTGGGGATTTCACTTTGTGCACCAAGGTCCCTGCCAGCTCCAAAAACTGTCTCTTCCCACCCTGAAGTTAAAAACAAACAAATGACCAAACCTAAGCTAAGTAGCTGCTGTAAGATGCAGCATTCACACTAAGGGCAGCGTCTTTCCACGTGGAAGTCTGGGGAGACAGCTTCCCCAGCTTGGACACGAGGGCCAGTTGTCTTGATGCAGTGGCCAGGAGCCAGTGTGATGCTATTACCAGCCCATGCACAGCCCCCCGGCTCCGCTCAGGTACTGGGGAGGCATGCTGCTCTGGCCTGGATGTATAAACAGGGCCTATTGGAAACGTCATCATGTAAAAGCCCTCACAGATGGTCAACATCCCTCACCAGGGAGCAGGCAACTGGCCTGTGGATGGGCATGGTGCCTCTGATTTGATGTAAGTTGGCCCAGCAGCCTAACAGGCCTGGGGCAGAAGGCCATGAAGGGTCAGCAGATGCTACAGCATGTTCATAATGCAAATGAGGGGTAGAAAACCAAGTCTCAGCCAGAGCCTGCTCCCTTCTAGGGGACCATCCCTGAACACATCCTACAAGCCCCTAGGCTCATTTGCACTTCTTTACTGCCTTGTATTGTCATTGTCATCATCATCATCATCATCATTGTTGTCAACATTGTTATGTTCTTGTTAGGTACCGTTGAATCAGCTCCGACTCACAGCAACCCTATGTACAAAAGAACGAAACACTGTCATCAGCATGTGTAGCATTTAATCAGTGTAATGGGTTAGATGATGATTCCCAAAAAGACGCGTCCACATTCTAAACCTGGAACCTGAGAATGTTACTTTATTTGGAAAAGGGGGCTTTACAGATGCAAATTAAGGATCTTGAGAAAAACAACACAGCCAAACTTGTTGCCATCAAGTTGATTCCAACTCATAGCAAGTCCATGTGTTACAGAGTAGAACTACCCCAGAGGCTTTTCTGGGCTGTAACCTGTCTTGGAGGAAGTACAGCCAGATGCTCCTTAGAAGCAAAGATGGTGAGACTTCATCTCACATACTTTGGACATGTTATGAAGAAAGACCAGTCCCTAGAGGACATCCTGCTTGGTAAAACAGAGGGTCAGTGAAAAAGAGGAAGTCCCTCAGTGAGACGGATTGGCACAGTAGCTGCAACAATGGGCTCAAGTACAGCAATGATTGTGAGGATGAGTAGGACCGGGCAGTGTTTCATCCTGCTGTACATAGCTGTGAGTCAAAACCAACTCAATAGCACCTCATAACAACAGTCTTTACGGAAGACATGCACTAGGTCTTTCTTCCACAGAGCTACTGTGTTATCTAACAGCTGATCGAAAGCCCGCTAATGCCACCCAAGCTCCCTAAGGCTCTTGGGAGGAGGGGCTTGTTCTGGATTAGCTGAGTGGACCCTAAATGTCATTGCATGCATTGTTATGAGAGAGTGACAGAAGGATATTAGATTGAGAAACACAAAGTAGACGAGGAGGCATGTAACTGCAGAGGCAGAGACTGGAACGATGCAGTTACAAACCAATGACTCCAACCACCATCAGAAACTGGAAGAGACATGGAGTGGATTCCCCTCTCGTGACTTCAGAGGGAGTACAGCTTTGCTGACACCTTGATTTCAGACTTGTGGCCTCCAGAACACTGAGAGAATAAATATCTGTTGTTTTAAACCACCTTGTTTATAGTAATTTGTTACAGAGGCCCCAGAAAGCCAATCACTGAGCACCATCCTCATTATCAACACCCCAGGTCACATTCAGTACGCATCTACTTATGTCTAATGAGCATGTACCAGGCACCAGGCACTCCTGGCTTGTCAACAACTCCATGAGTTATTTCTGTTTCACAGATGGGGGAAGAAGCTTAGTGAGTCTAGGACTGTTACAGCAATTCTACTCTGCACACATGGCGTCACCATGAGTTGGAATCGACTGGATGGCAGCTAACAACACTTTGGGATGTAACAGAGTTTGGGAATACACTTTTCTTTGTTTTGTTAATAAGGTCATTTCTTTGTAG
>NW_006921889.1:2606939-2607801 GCF_000298275.1 Orycteropus afer afer
CCTTCCCCCAGACCATTTTGGCCTTCCAGTCTCCTGAACCAGGAGAAAGTCAATTTCTGTCCTTTAAAGCCACTCATCTACAGTATTTCTATCGTAGCCGCACTAGGAAACAAAGACAAGGAGCTTGCCAGGGTTATCGTAGACCAAGCTGAAACACAACCCTGCATGTGCTTCTCCCTCCAGCTAGATCATAAATGCTTTGACAGGATTTTACTTCTTTGCCACCACCTCAGGAATTCGCCCACAGGAGTTCAAGTCACTTTCAGCCCCAAATGACATTTTCACCAGACTTATCCATGAGTCTTGGCTCTTTTTACAAGTCAGGGTATTGACTAACTGTGGAGACAGGAGACAACATGACCTGAGTGGTGTTTTGATGAGTTTGCCAGCACCTAAATAGCTCAGATGGGCCTGGGGGCATTTCCACTTCTTTGTAAGGAAGGACTTGGAAGCCAAGACTCCCCTCTGCAGGAAGCATTTTAGCAATGACTACTGGAGCAGAAAAATAGCACAATCATCCTATTTCTGAACAGAGATTATGGTGAATTGGAAACACATACAACATAATCCCTCCAACAAGTGCCCCCAGCCAGGGAGAAAAGATGTCTAAGACTGCTCTAGGAACAAAGAGGGGGATCTCAGAAGTCAGGGCTAGTTCCACCCAGGACTCCAAAGATACAATCTGCCAGGACAAGGCACAGCAGAACACAATCACAAGGGGCGGGGACTGCATCAACATCAATGTCTTCATCTGGTTTTATGAGACACATCATACATACAGGAGGGGCTAGCTGGCTTGACTCATAGCTTTTCTTGCACAGCAGTATACCTTTGGCAGGATGCGGCTGCATCTGAAAATAGG
>NW_006921889.1:2609006-2610369 GCF_000298275.1 Orycteropus afer afer
AAGAGCTTTGACAACTGAGTTTGTTTTGTAAGGCATTTAGCAGAAAAACGATGCCTAAGATTTGTCTTGTCTCGAGGTCATTCAGACTATTTTTCCTATTCTTGCAAACATCCCTATATTTTGATGCTGAAATATTATTTCATTTGGTTACCAGGTGCTATGAACTCTTCCTGGAAGTGTTATATAACACAAATACAGTATATGCATCATGTGTTCTCTGTAATTTTTTTTTTTTTTTAAAAAGTTGAATTTCTAAACACATCTGCCTCTATGGATTTTCAGTAAGGAATTGTGGACTTGTGGAGCACTGGTGGCTCAATGGTTAAGTGCTTGGTTAGTGGTTTGAACCCGCCAGCCACTCTGCACTACAAAGATGTAGCATCTGCTTCTGTAAATATTACAGCCTTGGAAACCCTATGGAGCAGTTCTACTTTGTCCTAAAGGGTCAGTATGAGTTGGAATTAACTCAATGGCATACAACACCAACAGTTTTCAGGTTGAATACGAGTATGTTGCTCTGCCACACCTACTCCATCACCTACTGGGGGGAGGCCTTACTGATTACCCCAATCTTTCCATGAACACTCTTGTACTCTGACTCCTTCCTTAAAACGTGGTGATTTCATTTGGACTTGCTTAAATGTTTTGCATTTGTGGGAATGTGTCATTTTATCTCTTTCCATGTTTCACTCCAAGTGGATTACATTCCATCTGGGGTCTAGTATCCTGGCTTGAGTCCTCTTTTGGCTCTTACATGTCCTCCAGAACCTTGCATATGGCACATATACAAAGATTGAGTGTTCTGCCCTCACCTAACTTATCCCAGAACCTTGCAACTGTGGGCTTGAGAAGACTAGAAAAAAATAAGAAAGTTCAATAAGGTGGTAGATTATAAAAATAATATAGGAATATTGTTAAGTTCTAGTATATAAAAAATAAGTCTTTAGAAAATATAATGGAACACAATATTTCCGTTTCCAACAGAAACTAAAAAAGACTTTTAAAATCTTTGATATAAATACAGTAAGAAACATGTTTGATCAACAGGAAAATAACTTTTCAAAACTGATAAAGTTAAATTTGTTGGGGTATAATATTATGGCTATGCTTAACAAACAAAAAAACAGTCCTCATCTTTTAGAAATACTTAATGAAGCATTTCCAGGTGAAATACTATAGCATCTGAGATTTGTGTGAAAATACTATGAGAGGGGGAAGGAGTGGATGTGGGTGTGGATGAGGGAAGTGTGGCCATGGGTTGGCAGTGCTCAGGCTGTCTGGAGGGTAAATTTTACTGTCTTCACTACTTTTGTGTATGTTCTAAATTCTCCATATTAAAAAGTTTTTAAAAATCCATTGAGGA
>NW_006921889.1:2616054-2636507 GCF_000298275.1 Orycteropus afer afer
TTAAGGTCCCAGTCGCTACTCGCCAAAGTAGTAGGTGGAACAATGTTTTGTATAGTATGTTATGCCAATTGAGCTTGATGTCCCCTTGATTTGGGATATGATTTTGATATGGTACCAGTTTGCTGATGGGTTAGAAGTGGAAGAAGAGAAAAAGGAATGAATCAAGGATGCTGTCCAGTGTTTTGGTTTGAGTAACTGGAGAGGTGACAGTGCCACTAACTGGGAAAAGAAAGATGGGTCAGGAGCAAGTTTGGCAGTGGAGGTATTACATCAAGAACCGTACTTGGATACGTTCATTTGAGATACATGGCAGACATCCCAGTAAAGGTGTCAATAAGCAGGTGGATGGCTACATGAGAATGGAGCTTGGGGGAGAGCTCAGACGTGAGCATGTACATTTGGGAACCCTCAATGCAAAAACACAATGAGGGTAGCACTTCAGATCTGTGCAGAAAACAGAGACTGTCTGGTAACCAGTGTTGAGTAACTGACTATGTATTTGGAAAACAAAACAAAACAAAAATCTGGATTCCTAACATGAGCTTAGACCAAACTAATTTCCAAAAGAATCAAAAATTTTAAAAAGAACAACAGCAAAGAGAATACCTGGAAAGTGGCCCCTCTGGACACCCTCGTTAGGAGTGCAAATTTGTGCAACGTTTCTTAGGGATAATTTGGCATTGTTTATAAAATTTAAAATGCATGTTTACTTTGTTCCAATAACCTTAGCATTTGTATTAATTTATCCAACAGATATACATGGAAGGGTTTCCCAGGACGTATGGACAATGATGTCCACTGCAGGGGTTCTGCAGTAAAAAAATTAGAAACAAGCAAAAAGTGTACATTGACGGGGGACTGGTTAAATAAATGATCATGTGCCCACATGATAGGCTTCTTTACAGATGACACAAAAACTGTGCTGATACAAAACTCCAGGACACACTAAATGAAAAAGATGAGAGGCAAAAAAAGCAAAGAACGGAACCTCATGTTTTTTATTATCCTTCTATGTAAACATGTACAAAGCCTTTTAATTTCCTTCTTTATCATTCTGTACTATTTGAATTTTGTAACCATATCTATATTTTCCATTTATAAAACACCAATAGGGATTATCTGGACAGTAAAATTATCAGTCATTTTTGTTTCTTCATTATACATCTTTGTATTCTTTGTTCTTTAAGCTAACAAATGTCATTAGGAAGAAAAAAAAAAAACACTTCAAAGAATATGGTTTCACACTCTACCCCCCTAAGACTGTGGCCAAAGCAATGTAAATCTGGATAAAAATCTATTAATTTTCCTTCCCAATTCTTAGTTTTTTTAACATCATATCTAACTGAGATTTTGTACCTTCAGGCTCTGCTGGAAGTAGTCGGTACCCAAAGCCAAGCTGCAAAAGTTGTAGGAGCAGTACAGAGCTGCCAAGGAGGGGGCTTAATGACTAAAACTTAAGGGTTGAATGCAAATTGAAAGCAAGTAGCAGATGGAAGGGGTCAGGCCCAAGATCACCTCACAGAGATAAAGTCAGAGAGTCAGTCAGGTCCAGAGGAAGATAAGTGACTCCCATCTGGTTTGAGGGTAGGGGGAGCTTCACGGTGACTCAAGCAGCTGGTGGGCACACTCATGCAAGATGGCAAGAAGGGGGTCTTTCTACTTCTGTCCTTGGATGGAACTTTGGGGAGGGGAGAAGCAGGAGCAGAGAGCCCTAAAGGAAACTAAGCAGCTTATGGTAGAAATGGGGCATCTTGCCTGTGAAATTCCACTTATGGTGAAAATTCACTTACGATGGCTTCTGAGGTATTTTGTTGTTGTGTGCTGGCAAGTCGATTCCAACTCACAGCCACCCATGTGACAGAGGAGAACTACCCCTTGGGGTATTTGAGCCTGCAATCTTTACAGGAGAGATTCCCAGGTCTTTTCTCCTGAGTCACCGGAGAGTTCAAACCTCTGATCTGTGGGTTAGCAGCTGAGTGCTTAACCACTGTGCCACCAACCCCCCTTTTGTGAGGTATAAAACCAGAAAAAAAAAAAAAAAACCTCACTGACATCAAGTTGATTTGACTCATAGTGACCCCTCCTATGATTTCTGAGGTGGTATCTCTAGGGAAGTAGATTGCCCAACCTTCCTTCCGAGGTGGGTTTGAACCGCCACCCTTCTTGTTAGCAGTCAAGTACCTTAGGCACTACACTACCAGAGGTATAGCTGTCCTGAAATCTCAAAAAGTCTGAAGTATGAACACACACACACACACACACTCGGCCTAATGATTCTAAATGCGCCAGTTCTATTTAATCTTGGAGGAGAAAAAACCAAATAGAATTCAATTAACTGATTATTAAGAATTTAAAATGGGGATGGAAGGTACCCAATTAGCCTTTACTTTTACATTTCTTTAACCTTTATAATCACATACCTTATTTAAATACAGAGTTAATAGTATCAGTTAGTGCCAGGCTTATTTGTTGTAATAAAGCCACCTCTTTAATAGGAAGTAAGGGCTTATCATTCCCAGTTTCCCAGTTAAGCACCTTGGAAAACCAAGTTGCATGAAACACAAAAGTTATGACTGAGGCACTAATCTCAGCCAGAGGGCAGTTTGCACTAACAATGGACAATGTAAGACTTTCATGGCACAGTGCTTTATTATTTGGCTGCTAACCTAAAGGTTGGCAGTTCAAACCACCCACCCACTCCACGGAAGAAAGATGAGGCAGTTTGCTTCCATAAAGGTTTACAGCCTTGGAAACGCTGTGGGGGCAGGTCTACTCTGTTTCTATGAGTTAAAATGGACTCAATACCAGTGGGGGGTTTGTGTTTTGGTTATGGACACAGTACCTTGGAAGAAATAAGCTCATTGGCATTGGTTCTGCAGACCCAAACTTAAAAGTGACCCCAGACATGAGAACACCCCATTCAAGTGCTGACTCCCTCTCATTGCCAAGTCTAATCTAGTTGGAATGAACTTGATGGCAGTGGGTTGGTTTGGTTTTGGAAGCCTTAGTAGCTTCCCTTCCCCCACCCCTTCCATCTTACAGGAAATACAGAATAGCTACTTCAACCCATCATTTCTACCCTTTAGTCTCACCTCCTTTAGTACAAGCAGTCCCAGTCCCTTTAAACTTGTCTCTTGGGTCTACTTTTCCAATCATATAATTATCTCTGTGGTCTCAGGGAGAAGAAAGAATGTGATGTTCCCCCCCAAAATTATACCCTTCCTTTGGTCCTATACTCTGCATTTTCTGCCTCTGGTAAAGGAATCTACAGGATGTCAAGGCAATATACTGAGCTGGGGTAAACACCTCTCCAGCACTCTTTCTATTAAATTTACTATTTCCCTCTTTGGAGTGGGAGCTCTGGTGGCTTAGTGCCTAAGGCATTTGACTGCTAACCAGAAGGCTGGTGGCACTCCTCGGAAGGAAGTTTGGGCAATCTACTTTCATGGTGATACTGCCTCTACTGCCTCGGAAACCCAAGGAGGGGTCGCTATGAGTCTAATCGACTTGATGGCAATGAGTTTCTCTGGAGAAAGCATGGCTCAGGGCAGCTGGGTTATAAAATGGAGTTGTATTCACCAAAAGCATCACACGCCCTGAGAGCAAAAGCAGAGAAGAGCCACAAGGGAGGGTGTTGGGCTAAGATGTGACTAGTTACCACATGGGTGTGAGATAAGGAGTCCTGGGCTGGAGCTACAGCAACAGAAAAAGTTGTCCAAGAGCCAAATGACTCAGACTTATCCAAACTGACCAACAGGCATAAAGCAAGGATTCAGTTGTTTAATGAAGTCAAAATGATTGGGAAAGGAAAAGTGAAGAAAATGCAGGCTCCTAGACTCAAACAGTTGCTAATAGGCTTATAAATGTCTTAAAATAATGTCTAATCTACTTTTTTAAGGTAAATTTTTTATTTCTAATGACTAACTTTTGAAAAGAGTTTTATTGTTTTGGAAACTCTTCCAAATAGCATTTTGTGATCCCTTAATGATCCACCATGGGAGGAAATGGGGGTGTTAATATACACACAGGAGCCCTGGTGATGCAGTAGTTAAGTGCTTGACTGTTAACCAAAAGGTTTGCAGTTCAAACCCACCAGCTGCTCCACTGGAGAAAGATGTGACACTCTACTTCCATAAAGTATACAGCCTACAGGGTACTTCTCTAGGGTTGTTTTGAGTCTCAATCAACTTGACGGCAATGGGTTTGATCTTTTTTGGGGGGTTTGAATACACACATATACACACACAAACACACATACTATAGGATGAACCAGAAACTCAGAGAGGTTAAGTTTCTTGAGGTAATAGAGCTAATTAATTAGGTCTTAGATTCAAAACTAAGCTGGATGTATTGTCCTATAGAAAAATCCAGGCACTTGACAGCTAACCAGAAGGCTGGCAGTTCAAACCCACCAGCCACTCCTCAGAAGGAAGGTTGGGCAATCTACTTCCATAGTGATACTGCCTCGGAAACCCAAGAAGGGGTCGCTATGAGTCAGGTCCAACCCGATCGCACATAAAAACAACAACACAATTGCAATTTAGGACAATGGAAGACACAGTCAAGTTTCAGTTGTTCTCAGAGAGAACAAATGTGTTCTCTGTAACAGAACTCCATGACCAAAGCTATTCCCTCTGTCTTGTTTTGACAATGCACTGAGCTAAGATACTTTAGAGCTAAGATACATTAAACACAAATGATAAACTGAGGATCCTGGAGTGGATCCTGGAAGAGATAAAGGACATTCGAGAAATGTGACTAAAGCATGGAATGTAGTTCATAGAAATGTGTTATGTTGGTTTCTTAGTTTGAACAGAAGAATGAACAAATAAGCCTTAGAAGAAGTACACCTAGAATGCTCAACAAGTCATCAGTAAAGACCAATCACTAGAAAAGGACATCGTGCTTAGTAAAGTCCATGGTCAGTGGAAATGAAGGAAATGAGATGGACTGACAGATTAGCTCCAACAGTAGGCTCTAGCCTACCAGCCATCATAAGCATATGCAGGACTGGGCAATGTTTCGCTCTGTTACAGATACACTTGCCGTGAGTTGGAGCCAACTTGACAGAACTAACAGTAACGACAACAACCACCATGCTTCTGTAAGACATTAACAACAGGGGAAACTGGATGAAGGGCATATAAGAATATACTGTCTTTGCACCTTTTCTGTAAATCTAAAATTATTCCAAAATTAAAAGTTCATTAAGAATAAAACAAAGATATTGTGAGTATTAATACAACAATAGACAGTGTTAAACCTTCGTGTTTTTCTCATTAAAGGACAGGAACAGAAGTAATTTCCCACCCAGGTGGCAGCTCCATAATCAGAAACATTTAGTGATAATGTAACCGTGTTCTCCATCTATGGAAAGAACAAGACCATTGACATATACAGTGGTCATTATTTTACAGGTGTTGACCTTCAGGGCAAGAAAGCTGGGGAAAACCCAAAGGAGTTCAGAGCTGACCAGTCCCCAGAACTGGCACCACTGTTCAAGAAGCACAAGCTAGATCAGTCACTATGATGCATCTTTCCAAACTGCAGGAGACAAGCTACCAGACTGGGCAAAGCCTTGCTGCACCCACAACAGGAGGTATTTACAAAACCAGCAGGACCTGGCTCCTGGTCAGGGATTTCAAGGACAAGCTGCATCTTTCGTTTCCAGATAGCAGCCAATAATTAAGTGCACCTGGATGAGAAGGCTGCAGGCCCGGACGGCAGAGCCATGGGCTTGTTCCCGGCTGCCTGTGTGTATTCACCACCAGGTTCTGGGCCACAGAAGCAGGAGCAGCCCAGGATACAGGTCCACTCCAGCCTCTAACAGCAGCACGGGAAGACTCATCCTTCCCGAGGCTGCATAAATGCAGAATGTTTTCAAGATTTGGGTTTCAAATTGGAAAGTTCCTACCCAAAGCTCAGGAGGCTGAATCCCATGGTCAGCCCACTCTTAGCTTCCATTAGCAAAGGGCCTCCAAGAGTTTACTTAGATTCAGCATATTTTGATTTCCTCTCTCATCAGATGATGGGTAGAAATCTTTCTGTTGTATGTCTACAAAGCAGAGTTTGCTTGTCTCTCTAATACCTGCTCTGTTCCTTCTATCAGATGGGACTCTTTGCAGTAAAGGAGAACTGGAGTCCTCATCAGACTTGTATATCCTTGGAGACAGCAACCTCAACTTAGGGCCTTTGCCTCCCCAGGTCCACCCTCTATTCAGCTTCTTGCTAACACCTACTCCAAGTGTGAATGAATGAAAGAATGAGTAAGCACATGAATCAACGCGGACTTGTCAAGTCTTCTTGATGATTTCATGAACACAAAGTACATCGTCAACGTAAAATAATTCTGTGTCTGATATCTAAGCAAGATGCAATGAAAAATGCATTTAAAACCTTGGGAAACTTTAACATTTGGGGGATATTTGGGGATTTGATTTGATAAAATTCTACAAACCCTAGACTTCATATAAATTTAGGGGATTCAGTGCCTAAGGCATTTGACTGCTAACCAGAAGGCTGGTGGTTCAAACCCACCAGCCACTCCCCAGAAGGAAGGTTGGGCAATCTACTTCCATAGTGATACTGCCTCAGAAACCCAAGGAGAGGTTGCTACGAGTTGGATCTGACTCCACGGCAGTGGTTGCATTTTTGCATTTACAGAGCCCTTGAAGGTAAGTTTAATAACTCTTGGTTATACAGTCTCAGTACTACAGGATCTAAGAGACTTACTTAGTCAGAGGAGAACATCAAAAACCTGGTCTTCATTACAGAGAGGGAGTAGATAACAAATGGATACTCAGATGTATACACATAGCACACTAGTTGTCGAGTTGATTCCAACTCATGGCAACCCCATGTGTATATAACAGTAGAACTGTGCTCCATAGGGTTTTTAGTGGCTGATATTTATTTTTTCATTTTTGCAGTGTTTCCTCTCCTCCCCTCCCACCTCTGGTAACCAACAAAGAAAGTTTCCTTCCATGTATAAACCTTTCCTCGACTTTTTACAATAATGAACTAATACAATATCTGTCCTTCTGTGATTGACTTATTTCACTCAGCATAATGTCCTCCAAGTTCATCCACATTATGTGGTGTTTTGCAGATTCTACATTATTGTTTAGTGTTGCATAGTGTGTATGCACCATAGTTTGGTTACTCATTCTTCTGCTGATGGGCACCTAGGTTGTTTCCATCTCTTTGCTATTGTAAATAATGCTGCAATGAAAATGAGTATGTTTATATCTGTTCTTATCCTGGCTCTCACTTCTTTAGGATATATGCCTAGTAATGGGATTGCTGGAACAAATGGTATTTCTATTTCCAACTTCTTAAGGAATCACCACACTGCTTTCCACAGTGATTCTAAAATTTCACAGTCCCACCAGCAGTGTATGAGAGTCCCAATCTCTCCACATCCTCACAAACATTTGTTATTTTCTGTCTTGTTGAACTTTGCTACTGGTGCTGGGGCAAGATGGTTCTCATTGTTGTTTTGATTTGCATCTGTCAAATGGCTAATGATCATGAACATTTCTTCATGTGTTTGTTGGCCACCTGAATATCCTCTTTGGTGAAGTGTCTATTCATGTCTTCTGCCCATTTTTTTAATTGGATTGTTTGTCTTTTTGTTGTGGAGGTGTTGGCATTTTCTATAAATTTTGGAGATAAATCCACTGTCAGAAAAGTCATTGTTGAATATTTTTTCCCAATCTGTAGGTTCTCTTTTGATGCTTTTGGAGAAGTCTTTGGAGGCATATAAAAATTTAATTTTTAGAAGGTCCCATTCACCTAGTTTATCCTCTGCTGTTTGTGCATTTTGGGTTATGCTTGACAGTCTATTTATGCCATAAATTAGGGCCCTTAAATTTGCCTCTAGTTTTTCCTTGAGGAACTTTATAGTTTTTGGTTTCATATTTAAATCTTTGATCCATCCATCTGGAGTTAGTTTTTCTGTATGGTGTGAGGTATGGATCTTGTTTCATTTTTCTGCAAATGGATCTCCAGTTTTGCCAGCACCATTTGTTAAAGAGACCATCTCCATCTCTTCTCCAGGTAATGGAATTCAGCCCTTTGTCAAAGAGTTGCTGACCACAGGTCAATGGATCTATTTCTGGGTTTTCAATTCTGTGCCACTAGTCTATGTGTCTGTCATTGTACCAATATCAGGCATTTTGACCACTGTGGCTGTATAGTAGATTCTGAGATCCAGGAGTGTGAAACCTCCTACTTTGTTCTTCTTCTTGAATAGTGCTTTGCTTATCCAAGGTCTCTTTCCTTTCCATATAAAATGAGTGATTGGTTTTTCCATATCCTTAAAGAATGTTGATGGGAATCTGGACTGGGATGGCATTAAACGTATAGATTGCTTTGGGTAGTACTGACATTTTCACAATGTTCAATCTTCCTATCCACAAGCATAGTCTGTTCTTCCATTTATGTAGATCACTTATGGCTTCTTGAATTAGTGTTTTGTCGTTTTCTTTGTACTGGTTTTTTGTGTCCCTAGGGAGATTTATTCCCAAGGTTTTTTTTTTTTTTTTTTTGGTAGCTATTGTAAATGGTATTGATTTCCTTATTTTCTTTTCAGCAATCTCCTTTCTAGTGTAGAGGAATCCAACTGATTTTTATATGTTGATTTTGTATCCCAAGTGGCTGATATCTTAAAAGGGCTTTCTTCTATGGTACTTCTGGATGGACTTGATCAACCAAACTTTTGGTTAAAAATCAAGCATGTTCAAGATTTTCACCAGAGACTGCCCAAAATGCACATCCTATTATTAACAGACAGTGAGAAATGCCTCAGTTTCCTCATCTGTAAACAGGTGGTATCTCATAGGGTTGTTAGAACCAATTAAATGAACTAACATTTATAAAGCTTGCAGAGCAATGTTAGGCACCGTGTAAGTGCTCGTTATATAAAAATACAACCCAACACAATACAATGACAAGTATCTTTTCAGGTCATAACACCCCCACACACTGCCTGTGGTAAATCTGAATGTCATTTTCAGAGACATCTTCCAAAGCGACAAAGCAGAAGTCTCAATCCAGTCTTAAAAATCCTCAGATTTCAAGAAGGAAACTTCTGAAAATATAAGCCACGGGAAATGTCTTTAAACATAAGCTGCTTTGCAAAAGTGAAAAAAAAAATATTTTGCTTTCCACAAGAAAACTTGGAATCTGTGCCAATTCACCACGGATCTTTTAATCCCAAGGAAAAGAAGCAGCACCTGTAGAGTCATTTTCTAGGAAGAAAACACTCTGATAAGCAGGTCTCGCATAATACAAAAGAGCACCCTTCTCTGTGGCTTAGTTTATGGGGGGCATCTCTGTTGCCAGAGAGCACCATCTTGCCCTCCCACCCCAAACAGTTCGGCTAGGCAAATTTTCTTGACATCACCAAGTGTCAGGTCCCTATGTAACAGGTGACACAAAAGCATGCACTCCACTGCTAACTTAAAGGTGGTAGTTCCAGCCAATCCAACAGTATCACAGGACAAGGCCTGGCAATGTGCTCCCACAGATTGCAGCTGAGAAAGCCCTCTGGAGTCATTCTGCTCTGTCATGGGTCACTATGAGTGGGAATCAACTGGATGGCAGAATTTTTGTTTGTTTTTTGTAATGAGCCAGGACCCTAGGTAATTCTTTCTTTGATATAATTTAAAGGCAAAAATAAGAAATACAATTTAAAACACCCAGACTCTGGAGGGTGCTTGGGTAC
This sequence comes from Orycteropus afer afer, assembly GCF_000298275.1. Taxonomy (NCBI): domain Eukaryota; kingdom Metazoa; phylum Chordata; class Mammalia; order Tubulidentata; family Orycteropodidae; genus Orycteropus; species Orycteropus afer. Next base: position 2,625,782 of record NW_006921889.1, read on the forward strand.
ACTACACAGAACCTCTTTAGATCGAAGGACTTACTAGGCCCCAGCTGCAGGGGGTGCCACCACACACAGCCTTCCCCTGTGAGCTGTTTTGGTGAATTTCCCTCAGCAGTTGCTTCCATTGTGGGGGCAAAAAGGCCAGGCCCCCTTATCACAACTCAGGACCACTCTCTCTCTCTCTTTTTTTAAAAGTAATATTTTATTGTGTTTTTGGTGAAGTTTTACACAGCAGTTTAGGTTCTCATTCAACAATATCTACACAAATTGTTCAGTGATAGTGGTTACATTCTTCACAATTCATGGACATCCTCAATATTTCTGTTCTAGTTGTTCTGTTTCCATTAATCTAGTTTCCCTGCCCCATTGCATTCTTATCTTTGTTTTGAAGTAATCGTGCACCATTTGCTCTCATGTAGGGCCACAGTAAAAGTTAAAGGAGTACAGTACTTATGGGTGACATTCATTATTTTGTGAGCCAACATGTTATTCTGCTAAAAGGGAACCTCGGGGGCTAGTTTTAGTTCAAGGTTTGAAGAGCATCTCAGAGCAATGGTCTGGGGGGGTCCTCCAGTCTCAACCAGTCCAGTAAATCTGGGCTTTTTGTCCTTTCAAACGAATTTGAGGTTCTATTCCACATTTTCCTCTCATTTCGTGGCTCTGATTCAGGATCATTCTTAAGGGCTCTCCTGGCTGCAGAGTTCTCTGTGAGGTTGGCTGGGACCTGGGCCGAGACTGCACTGCAGCCCAGCCTGTCCCTCTGTCTAATCCAACTTCCCCCCTTTCTCCCATGGGGTCTGGTCATAAGGGTACTTTCTAGGAGCCTCTCTGTGGTATTTCCCACTCAGGGTCTGCTCCCAGGGACGCCAACCTGGTACCTTTAAAACACAATAAGCTACACATATTTAAAGCATACAACTTGAGAAGTTTATCCATGAAATACATCCATGAAACCATCACCACAATTAAGACAATGAGCATATCCACTAGTCCCAAAACGTTTCCTCATGTCCCTTAGTAACCCCTCCCTCCCGGCTCTCCTTCCCCAAACACTGAGATGCTTTCCCCCTACTTTCATAAAGTGCATAGTCATTTTTGTCTGGCTTCATTCACTCAGCATAGTTATAGCCACAAGCATCAACAGTACCTTCTTCTTATTGCTGAGTATTCCATTGTACAGACACACTTCCTAAATGCATTTCTCCCACGAGCTCCCCAGAAGACTAAAACACCACTGGGGAGAGCAGGACATGATGATCAGCCACCACTCCCTACTGCCCAGGTTTATCCACAATACCGTAATACCACGACCCTTTCCAGTACTTTCAGCTTTCAAAGCTTTCAGCTCTCATCAGTGTGCACCCCAGTTGGCTGATGTTTGCTTGTTTATCCCCAGTCAGAGCCCTGCTCTGAGGTAAACGCATTCTTTTTCACACAGGGCTGACCATAGCTATGCGCCCAGTTTGGGAGGCAACCAGTGAGGAGCTATTACATAGACCTTCCTCGCTGAGGGGATAGAAAAGCCCAGAACAATTGAGTGCCTCTTTTAAGTCACCTGCTGGGTAGAAAGAGATCCATGCCATGTCCCTAGCCTTGCTGAAACAGTCCTCTCAGTTCAACCATTTTCCTACCCCTTCTGGACAAGGCATATGCCGTGGAGGGACCACTTGAAATTGTTCTACAAGTTCCTTTCCTTTGGTCTTAATTTCTTCTCACCTTCATATAATGTCCCTCTCTGGTCTCACAACCTCAATTCTACCTACATCCCTTGGGCCTTCAAGTCTACTTCACATTCAACCTCTTTCTCCATGTTACCTTTCCCAGCCCCTCTTGTCAATAGGTCTCTGAGTCTTTGAGGCCTTCAGTGTGTATTGTCAGTTCAAGAATATTCTAGTATTATTCCTGTGTGTTCTGTCTTTCCAAGTATGCTAAGAGTTATGAGTAAAACAAAGACACAGTGTACACTTTGTGTTTGCTGTACCCTCCTGAACTTATCTGCAGATTTACAGGGAGTGATGAACAATCTCTTGTTAAATGACTGAAAGACCATGTGAGTGAATGAATGAATGAACAAAGGAACAAATTTTAAGACTAATTCATAACCTATCCTACATATGTTCACAGGGTACAGTCAGAATACAAAATTGGGCATTTTTCTTTACACTGATGAGTAGATTACAGCTGGAACGTTTTCCCACCTAAATCTTTAACGAGTAACTAATTGCCAAAGAGTCAATGCCAACTCATGGCAACACCATCTGTGGCAGAGTAGAACTGTGTCCCATAAGGCTTTCAGGGGCTGGTTTTTCAGCAGTAGGTCACCAGGCCTTTCTTCTGAGCACCTCTGGGTGGACTTGAACCTCCAACCTTTCAGCTACCAGGTGAGCACTTTAACAATTTGCACCACCCAAGGACTCCCCTGGATCTTTCAGGGTGGGGAATTCAGTTCTTCAAGGAAGAATGCTGATAAGAACTGAAGCCTTCATTTGGCCTCGTGTTTCTGGATGGTAAAGTCTTGGTGGAAGGGGCATCTTCACGCTTTTTTTTAGTAATTTTCTTACATGTCATGGAAAGTGCTTGGCCCCATGTGGCTCAGGCATTGTTCCTATTATCATTATCCTTCTGCTGTGGCTGAGGAGCCCATGTGGGTGGGGGCCTGGGAGGCCTGAGCTGGCCAGTCCATGCCAGTCCTGCTAAAGGCATTGCACTGTGACAAGCTCTCCTTCTTGGGGGTGGGCATAACCTCCACAGTGCTTCCTCCTCATCAGAGCAGTAATATCCAAGACTCAGGTGTTCACTGGGAAACAAGGAAACCCTTACCAGTCCATCTGCTTCGGTTCAGTGGCCCAGTCCACCTCCAACCCTGATACAAGGAGCTGCACAGAGGGACTTGGGGCCAAGGCCAACCACAACAAATGGCGCCCATTGGTCTGTCAGTGTCCTGCAGGTAAATATTTCTTTCAGGAATCTTGACTGGTAGAAGAGAGCTTCAGGGGCTTCTTGGTCATCTGACCAAACAATGTCTAAATTTCTGAAATGGAGGAGTGTAGAGATTCTTAGCTTCCTGCCCCTCCCTTTCCACTTTCTGCTCAGGTCCCGTCTACTCTCATAGTACCCAGTTCTCTCAGCCACAGTCACAAGACAAAACCAGGGTGGCGGCCTTCTTAGAATTACTGTCCCAAAGTCCCAGGTTTGAATCTATCACATTTCCTAGCTCTTGACACAGGACAATGTTTGTTTTCCTCTCTCTGTCCTCATTTGTACTACTGAGGCAATAGCTAGTTAACATTACATTGGGTACTATTAGTAGCCAATAGCTGTTGACGTTGTTAGGTACTGTTATCACAATGTTTCCGACTAATGGTGACTCCATATCTGCAGAGTAGAACTGTTCCATAGGGTCTTCTTGGTAGCGTGGTGCCTGAGGCACTTGACTGCTAACCAGAAGGCTGGAGGTTCAAACCCACCAGCCACTACTCCTCGTTAGGAAGGTTGGGCAATCGACTTCTGTAGTGATACCACCTCGGAAACCTGAGGAAGGGTCGCTATGAGTCGGGTCTGACTCCACGGCACATAATTACAACAACAACAACAATCTTTATGGAAGCAGATTGCTAGGCCCTTCTGTAGTGTAGCTGGGTGGGTTCCAACTGCCAACGTTTAGGTTAACAGTGATTGCAAACTGCTCTGCCACCAGGCCTCATAGCCAGTAGTGTTGATATTTACAGAACCAATAACCAATTGACTGTTGCATTGATTAAGTGAAATAATGGAAATGAAGTGCCCTATTGCACACTCAACAAATAGTAGCCTCTAATGTTTTATGATTATGACTCCCAGATGTCTCGTCTGTCCCCAGACTCATTCGCACTCCTACTTCCATGTTTCTATAAAAGGTTCTGTCTTCGCTCTTCTGAGTGGCCCGGATTCAAAGAGGCATCCTTTCAACCACAAAGATCTGCCTCCTTCTCGGTCTGGTCTCTCCCCCTCTGCCAGCTCCAGTCATGGTCTCCTGCCTTCACTTTCATAATTGCTCAATTCAGTGCTTTGCAGACATCTGGATTCCACAGGCCAGTAAAAATTTTACAAATTATTTTTGGAACCAAAGTACTTCTAACCATTGTGTGTGTGTGTGTGTGTGTGTGTGGCCAATAAAGATACTAAATAAATAAATAAATATTGAGAAACACCACAGTCTCATTAATGACAAAACAGCTTAACCTCTTCTCAAGTAGGAAGGCCATCAGCGCAGTACAGAGCTCTGTTCTTAAAATAAATAAGTCCAGCTTTAAGGACAACTCACTCATTGATCGCATTTTCCTCAATTCCCACCAGACTGACAGACATGTCATTACTGACCGGCACCTGTCCTGTGAACCACCACCTTTGGGAACCTGCTAGTCTAAGTCATTATTTCCTACTAATCCCTCCCCTCTGTGTCCCACACCAATCTTCCCCAAACTGATGAATGCAGGTCACCTCCCTGATGCTCAGGTGGGTCCCCCCTAACATTCCCAGGCCCCAGAACTCAGAGGGAAGTCTAGAGGGAGTCCCCACAGTGTGGTGTGCATTTGAGAGCCTGGGATGGGAATGCATTCTCCCAGAGAATCATGGTCACATGCAGTGGGTACCTGGTTCTGCCCCCAATGCTACTCCTTACTGTATGGAGCACAGTATTGTCCTCACAGCCCTACAGAACCAGGGGTCCCGGGTAAGAAGGCTGCCCTGGCATAGCTGGTCTTCCCTGGGATGCTCCTGTGGGAATCTTCCCCACGTCACTTTCCGAGAGAGCAGGCTGCAGCTCCCTGCGGCCTTCTCCTCCTCAGCCCCCACCACCGGGATCTGAGTCTTTGCATGTCCTTCCCACTGCAGTGGCCATAGTTCTTTCCACATATTATCTCCAGGTTTCTCACTAAAGCATGCAGAAAAAGCCGCCTGAGAATTTTTACCAGTTACCAACAATAGGAAACAGACAATGGCTAAAAATAACAATGGATAAAGTGACAGCATTTCTAGAAGTCTACAAAGAGTTTCATTACCAGAATAATTCCTGGGGCTCAGTGGTATGTACAGGGAGCTGTTCTCCTCCCTGCCCTCCCCCTGCCAGCCTTGCCTGCCTTAACCAATTACTGTCCAGTCAATTCCAACTCATGGTGACTCCATGGATGTCACTATACAACCGTGCTTCATAGGGCTTTCAATGGCTAATTTTTTGGGAAATAGATCTCTAGGCCTTTCTTCCAAAGTACCTATGGTGGACTTGAACCACTAACTTTTCAATGAGCTTTGTGTGTTAACTTTTGCCCCACCCAGAGACTCCCCTTTCTGCCTTAGGTCTTCCCTATTCCATAACTGCAGCTTCTTTGGCTTTTGAGAACCATTTCCTAAACTCTAGCCCCCAGAGGCCATCTCCTCTAAGCCTCAGGTTGGCACTCCTGGGCTTCTTGCCTTCCATAAGCAAAGCTCCCTCCTTCCATGGCCCCTTTTTAAAATTTAAATTAAAACAAAAAAAGGCACGAAGTGAAAAGAGGGTTCATGGGTACCGAGAGGGCCCTAGTGAATCCATGTGCACATCAAAGGAAAACTCAACTGGCTGTCACTAAGACAAAGGCTAACTGCTGGACCAACAGGGTAGGAGGCTCTGGGGCTGGTGGTCAGATTGGAGGCAGGAAGAGGAAAGCAGCAGCCACATTGTTAGCTGCTTGAGGGAATAACAGGGAACAAGAGGGACTGACCAGAGTGACCAGCATTTGCAGGTACACCCTTGAGCCAGTGAGTCCAAAGCTCTCCACTCACCGGAGTGAAAGAAGATCAATACTTCTCCAGGTGTGTTCACGGGCCTGGAGCATCAGCGTTACCTGGGAACGTCAGACAAACACAGACCCTCAGGCCCTGCCCCAGAGGTACTGAATTAGAAGCTGCATTGGAACAAGACTTCCCAGGTCCCTCATACATAAAGTCTGAGAAGCAGTGTTATAGAAAATCCAGGTCAGTGGTTCTCAAGCTGGGGTAACTTTGGCTCTTAGGGGCTACTTAGCAATGTCTGAAGACATTTTTGTTGTCACAATTTGGGACTGCTAGTGGAATCTAGTGGGTAGAGATGCAGCCAAGGATGCTGCTCAACATACTACAATGCACACGGCAGTGCCCACAACAAAGAGTTACCCAGACCTACAGGTCAGTAGTGCCAAGGTTGAGAAACCTAGATCTAGGTGAAACTATCCAGGAGAGAGCTGGGTGAGAAGGCCCAGAACCTTGCTACTCCAAGTGTGGGCTGCAGACTAGCACCATCCACAAAGGAGAGGGCTTGTTAAACGCAGAATCTGTGTCCCAACCCTGTACTCCAGATTCAGGACCTCTTCAGGGAGGGACCAGGAATTTGTGTTTTTAACAGGTGCCCCAGGTGACTTGCATGCATGCTTTTGGCTACTTAAATTTTATGTTGAGAAGGACTAGTGTGGCCGTGAGTCCTTGCCCTCGGGATGGCTGTCAGGAGCTTCAGGCTCAGCCAGGTCAAGCACTCGCCCAAGGTACCACACTAGTCCAAACAGCCATCTGGATAAAAGGGCTGGCCCTGACAGAAGAGGACAGTGAGGCTGGCACATGCCTCCTTGCTACACAACTTCAAAGACAATGCTTCCAAGATTCCAGCTACTGCTATGAGTGCAGCACACCAGGCTCATGGTCCTAATGCTGACCAGCGAGTATCCCTACATGACTATGGGCAGAAGACACATTCAAAGCTCTCAGATAACAAAGGCAAGGTAACACCAACACTCCGATACATGCATTATGTCCTAGCAACCCGAACAAAGGAGATGTTTGCAGTAGGAACTAATATGGCATGGGCGACCAGACCTGGGTAAAAGTGGCAGGGAGTTAATATCCCCAGAAGTTCCTTGCACCAATGAAAGAATGGGAGCAAGAGTTGGTGAATAAATAACCAGGCATCCACTAGTCTCTGTGGGCAATTCTCAGGTGTGTTCTGCACAGACTCTCTGAGCTCTGCAGAGGACTGAGGCCCCATCTTCAGAGTGGCGACTTCCCCATTAGCACACCCTTGATCAGCTTTCTTCCCCTCTTCTCTCACCTATCCACCCCTCCCCAAGCTTCCCAGAATCACCTTCCAGATGAATGTCCTGCACCCAAACGTTGAGTCAGAGTCTGCTTTCAGGGGAACCCAAACTAAGTCAAGTATTTTGCTCACTACTGAATCCCCAGTATTTAGACTCCTCCCTGACCCAGCAGGTACTCAGAATGGTAAATATTTGTGGTATCCTCGGAAAATCCAAAAACAGCAGCAACCAAAGCACAAGCAAAAATCCCACTGATAGCCCCAGCCCGGGGATGAAAGCCAGAACAGATCTACATTTCTCTCCTTGAGTTCTGCTCAAAAACCCTAAAAACAATTGTATCCCAACTACAGTAACAATGTAATCTCCAAGCATCACATAATCAAAGATTACTCTGTGTTGAAGAGTTCTAGCCCTGGAATCAGACAGAACAAAAACCTCTACTCCTTGCCTGCTCCTACCAATCTCCTTCAGCATCAATTCTGTCACTTATAAAAACTGCTTATCTGTTGGCATCAAGTTGACTCTAACTCATGGGACCCCAGGTGTCACAGAGCAGAACCCCTCCATAGGGTTTCTTGGCTGTAATCTTTATAGAAGCAGATTGCCAGAACTTTTTTTTCTGTGGTGCCTGTGGATCGGTTTAAACTGGCAATCTTAAAGTCAGTAGCCAAACACAAACCATCTGTGCCACCCAGGAACCATCACCTATAAAACAGGGATACCAATGGTACCTGGCTGCAGGGCAGCAGGAAGGACATGAGGAGCTAATTCATGTAAAGGCTTTAGTACAGGCAGGGTCCAGAGTAAACCCTCAATCAATGTTCTTAAGCTTATTACTATCATTAGCATCATTACTCCTCGGAAGGAAGGTTGGGCAATCCTACTTCCATAGTGATACTGCCTCGGAAACCCAAGGAGGGGTCGCTATGAGTCGGGGCCGACTCGACGGCACATAACAACAACGAGAACAAGCATCATTACTATTATTTTACTGCCTATTTCAGGCAATCTGTGTTTATTCAGCTGTTATGTGCCACATACATAACAGACACTCAACAAATAGTCACTGTATGAATGAATGAAACAATTATTGTAGAGCAGATGCAAAAAAACCTGCAAAAACTCCTTTTGCAAAGGCTCCTTAAAGTTTCACCTCCAAGTCATTCAATGTCTTTTAAGTCCTAAAGTATCTGATAGCATCCGATTATTTCTAAGGCCCCTTCCAGGCTTATACTTGGAGGTGAAAGCACCCATACGAATGGGTGACAAGAGCCACTCCACAGCTGGAGCTTAGGCCAGAACAGGGAGCGGCGGGTAGGCAGGGCTTCTCAGTCTTGGCACTATTAGCACTTTGGAACCGATCACCCTTTGTTGTGAGAGGTTGTACAGTGCATTGTGGGATGTTTAGCAACATCTCTGGTGTCTTAGATATCTAGTGCTGCTACAACAGAAACATCCCAAGTGGATGACCTAACAAACAGAAATTTTGTCTCTCTCAGTTTAGGACGCTAGAAGTCTGAACCCAGGCTTCCAGCTCCAGGAGAAGGCTTTCTCTCTGTGTTGGCTCTGGAGGAAGGTCCTTGTCATCGATCTTCCCCTGGGTCAAGAGGTTTCTCAGCACTGGGACCCCAAGTCCAAAGAACGCACTCCACTCCCAGTTCTTCCTTGGTGGCAGAAGGTCCTTCTGATCTCTGCTTAATTGTTTAATCCCTTTTTTATCTCAAAAGAGAATGACTCATCATACCACCAGTCCTGTAGACTGCATCCAGCCTCATTAACATAACTACCTCTAACCCTGCTTCATTAAACAGTAAGGAGCTCTGGTGGTCCAGTGCCTAAGGCATTTGACTGCTAACTGGAAGGCTGGCAGATCAAACCCCCCAGCCACTCTGTGGAAGGAAGATTCAGCAATCTACTTCCATAAAGATTTACTGCCTCAGAAACCTAAAGTTTCTGAGGGTTAACACTATTAAAAAAAAAAAAAAAAATTCACTACCATAGCAACCTCCATAGGACTTCCCAGGCTGTAAATCTCTATGGGAGCAGACTGCCTCATCTTTCTTCTGTGGGGTACCTGGTGGGTTTGAACCACCAACCTTTTGGTTAGCAGCCAAATGCCTTACCCACTACACTATCCCCAGAGCTCCTTCATTAACAGCATAGAGGTGATGAATTACAACACATAGTATAATTACATCAGCTCACAAAATGGAGGATAATTACATAACACTGAGAATCATAGCCTAGCCAAGTTGGCACATATTTTGGGTGGATATAATTCAATCTGTAATACCTGGTCTCTACCCCTTATATACCTAACATCCCCAGTGACGACCAAAAATGTCTCCAGATACTGCCAAATGGCCCTTAGGGCAAATTTACCCCCAGTGGAAAGCTACTGCGAGAGAGGTTTGTTTCACTCTATCAACCACTCAGCAACATAGGCCCTCCAGTCCAGTCTGTCAGGGGTCAACGCTGCTTATTGCAGCAATATTTACCCTGGTTGGCATGTTTTTATTCTTTATTAAACAACAAGAAATCAAAAACCTCCTGGGATGCTAACTCTCCCTTTTCCCTTCTTATCCTTCATTCTCCACCGCACTCCATTAAAAAGCAGGCCCTTTGGAAATAACCAAGCATTCATCGCAGATTCTGAATTATTTTATTTTCCCTAGTCTATCATTAGCCATATTTGCTTGCAAATAAGACGGATGTTTTTAAATCTCATCTCCTCGCAACTCCAGAACAAAATCCCTTCCTGGGCCATTACTCCCCATTTATGACATCAGCAACAGCAGGAGACTTAACCTCCAAAGTCCAAATGATCTTGACATGCAAATGGGTCACAAAAGCCCAAGGAAAGCAGAAGATTTCAAAGGATTTATTACCAACAGAATTGCTGTAAACTGGACAGATCTGAAGAGTTTTCCAGGCAATGATCAAAGTTGCTCAAAATGGGAAAATTAGGCCCAAAGTTCTTGGCTGAAAATCAGAACACTCTCACTACCCTGTGCCCCTCCCCAGCAGTGGGCACCACCATAGTACCAAAAACAGGAGTTGGCTTGCCACTCTACCAACTTCCAAATGACTTTCCCCAAACACCAGTGTCTCAGTTACCTGGTACATACCACAAAGTGGATGGCTGTAATGAACGGATATTTGTCATCTCTCAATTTTGGAGGTTGTAAGCCCAAATCAGGGAGTCAGCTCTAGGGACAGGTCCTTCCTTGTCGATATATCCCTGGACATTTTCTGGCATTCCACAGTGTAGACAGTTCTTCACATAGTCTCTCCCCACTGTATGTGTATCTCTCCATGTCTGTGTTCTCTTTTTGTAAGATGCTACTTAGAGGTGATTAGGGTTAGGAGCCACGCTACTCCAGTATGGCCTCATGAACATAGCAAAAGAAAGTCCCCTACTTCCAAGTAGGGTAATGTTCACAGGTACAGGGGTTAGGAATTCAACGTATCTTTTGAGTGAACACAATTCAATCCATAACCAGAAGCAACAAGATTGTTTGCATTCATAAATTCCTTACTTTTCATGACTATCCCAAAGCAAATTCCAATAAAGACTGGAAACCAGATGTACATAGCTGCATGTATTAAACTACAGCAATGAAAAAAACCAGAAAACTCCACTCTCCCTACAGACT
>NW_006921889.1:2636902-2639565 GCF_000298275.1 Orycteropus afer afer
GGGACCCCCAATGGTTTCTGAGGTGGTAGATCTTTACAGAGATAGATTGCTGGTCTTCCTTCTATGGAGTGGCTGGTGGGTTTGAACTGCCAACCTTCTGGTTAGCATCAAATGCCTCAGGCACTGCACCAACAGAGCTCCTTGCCTGTTCATTAGTTTACCTGTGTTGTGCCTGTCCTCTCCATTAAACCAGTAACCAGTTGCTGCCAAGGTGATTTTGACTCACGGTGACCCTGTGTGTGTCACAGTAGAACTGTGCTCCATAAGATTTTCAATGGTGGACATTTTGGAAGTGGGTCACCGAGCTCTTCTTCTAAGATGTCTCTAGAACCCCCAACCTCTCAGTCAGCAGCTGAGCGTGTTCAGCATTTACACTACCCAGAAACTCCATCCTCCCTACTACCACCCCCAAAACGTGAGGGCAGGGGGTCTGCGTGTCTCATTCACTCCTAGGGCCTAGGAGAGTGTTTGGTACATAGTGGGTGCTCTATAAATATTTGGTGAACGAATGACTGTCTGGCCCCGGGTAAGAAATCACAAGAAATAGAATGGACCACCTGGAAGGCTGAGTATCAGAGGGTTCCTGGGCACTAGTCAGGACCTGCTTGGTCTGATCTCTAAGATTTACCCAAAGATTTATGCCCCTGCCTTGGATGCTTTGCCTTCAGTTTCGGTATCCGTGCCTATCCTCCTACCAAAACTATTCTCCCTGAGTGTGCTAGTGCAGAAAGGCATGCCTTCAGACTGGAATGGGATAGACCAAAGAATCAGAAAGCATTTGCAGAAAGCCCATAGTTAGTACAGTCCCCTTCCTACCCCACCCTGCCAAGGCTTTTTCTGAGCACCCAGCTCACAGGTCTATTTTTAGGTAGTTTAATGGTAACCTAAACAGTAAAAGCAGCTGCACCTAATAAATGCAAAATCAGCAAGGCTCTTGCATGTATGAACTTGTCAGAGTAATCCCAAGAGGCAGTTTTCCTTGAGATCATTAAAAATAATTAGTAAGAAAATAGATTTCAAATAGGAAGATAAATGCAGCTGCAGAAGAAGCACATTCACTTCTTATACCCCAAAGTGAAAACCCCCGGTCTTTCATAGGCTCCTGGGCTGTGAGAACAGGCAGAGGCAATGCAGGGCTGCTCTGACCCAGAAGCATCTACACGCCTGCCCTCCGGCTTCAGCTGCGAGACTGAGGCTGCTGGCCAACCATCTCCTCTTCCTGGTCAAAGAGGACACTTTCCCCAGGGAGAGCTTCTGATCTAATGTGGATGTCTTGCATCTCTGGCCATTTCTTACTCACTTACTAAGAAATGGTTAACGTGTTTTCTTATTTATTCTCCACAAATGAACCCTGGTGAAAGTCCTAAAACCCACTGGTGGAAGCGTTGTCATTGTTAGCTGCTGTGGAGTCAGATCCAACTCACGGCGACCTTACATGTAACAGAACAAAATGTTGTTGGGTTCTGAACCATCTTCATTGTCATTGGTAAGTTAGAGACCCATGTGGTGGCTATTGTGTAGTGCCGTCCAACCTAAAGGCTCACCTCCCAGCACTAGAGAGATCAGTGTTCACTGCTATCCATATGTTTTCACTATTTTTTTTTGGGAGGGGGAGTATATTTCCAGGTCCTTCTTCTGAGTCTGTCTTAGTCTAGAAGCTCTGCTGAAACCTCTGCACCACAGGTGACCCTGGTGGTATTTGAAATCCTGGTGGCATACCCTCCAGCATCACAACTACATGCAAGCCACCACAGTACAACTGACTAACAGGTGGTGGTCCAGTAGTGTAGGTTCTTGAATTGAAGTGGTCTGGAGGTCCCATGCTCCTGCTCTGCCTCTCTGCTGTTGGAGGTTATCAAGTCCCCATCACCTTACAGCTTCTGTACTTCTCCTCTTTTCCTCAAATGCTGCTGGGACCCCTGAGTCTATGCCATGTAAAACTTCCATCTGATTAGCAGAGGCCTTCTCAAATCCTAATAAATAAGATCTCCTTGCCTCACTTTCATAAGGCCAGAAAACACACATGCAAACTAGATTTGGGGGCTCAGGAAAGGCCTCTAGGGGGAAATTTTTGTTGTTAGGTGCCATCGAGTTGGCTCCAATTCATAGCAACCCTATGTATAACAGAATGAAACACTGTCTGGTCCTGTGCCAGCCTCACAATCCTTGCTACACCTGAGGCCATTGTTGCAGCCACTGTATCAATCCATCTTGTTGAGGGCCTTCCCCTTTTTTGTTGACCCTTCACTTTACCAAGCATGATATCCTTCTCCAGGGAATGGTCCCTTCCTTGCCAAGTTGGAAATACCTGCCAAGTTTCTACCTGATGGAATATTGAATGACCCAGCTGAAGGACAAGGTAAGGTGGGAGAAAGGTTCTAGAGAGAAGAAACAGCATGTGCAGTGTTGTGAAGAGCACAGAAAGAGTGTCACATTGAAGAATTAAGCTCAGGAGAAAAAAAAGAAGAAAGAAACAGCAAGTGATAACGCCCTACACTCCAATCCAAGTAGGTGCCTCTCTTACAGCTGTGAGCAATCTCCACTGATAGCATATCAGATTACAGCAAAGATGGCCAACCCAACCCAATTCCATATCCCCTTCCATAGTGTAGACTCATCATGGGCTACATTCCCCAGTTCTCTTTGCGTCTGAGTGGGGCTAT
>NW_006921889.1:2640570-2642107 GCF_000298275.1 Orycteropus afer afer
AGGCAAGCAGTTCATGGCAAAACCTATGCTGGTTGCTCTGTGATGCATACAACAGCTGAGACCATCCTAGGAAAACCCTTTCAAGGTTCTGTTCCCCAGCATGGGTATCATACGGAGCCAGATACCGCAGAAGAAAATTGGAATAGGAAAGAAAAAGTCATCAAGAAAAATAGTCCGGATTTCTCATGATCTCACCCGTGAGTCAGATTTGCATTTGGGATAACAACTAACCGAGTAGACCAGAACAGTCTGTCTGCAAGATGTCGGCCTGCCAATTTCAACAACATAGAGAAGGCACACTTTTTAAACTGGCTTAAAAGGACAAATCTAGTGCACTTGTTTATTTATTAATTTTTTCTTCTTAAAAAAAAGTTCAAGGTGAAACAGCCTTCTGTTTAAAAATAGCTCTCTTGGAACTTGAACTATAATTTTCCTTTCAACACTGATTGCCAAGTACCTGCATCTTGCCATTTTTGGCAGTGGGAAAAAGTCCTAAGGAACAGCCCTTGCTGTGTGACCCTTAGAAAGCTGCCTCACCTCTCTGGGTCCAGAATGTGTTCATTTATAAAATATGAGATTAAGGGAGATGATCTTGAAAGCTATCCAACAATTCATGGAAGAAATAATTATGTCAGTGGAAAGGAAACCAAATTTGTCATGCCTTGCAAGTCTTTTAATATTCATGGAATTTATTCCTAGCAGAAATTTTTAATGGATGGCTTAATTTAGATGAATTTATTCATGTAGGATAGAAACATGAGGTCCCAGGCAGTGTGGACATGACTGGGTCTTTAGTAGAGAGAGGCAGGAAAGGGATGATGTATTCCGAAGTAACAAGCAGTATGTAGATAATTGAGTTCCTGCTCTGTGTCAGGAGGTTCTTGGGTGGCACAAACAGATTGTGCTTGCCAGCTGAAGGTTAGTGGTTTAAACCCACCCAGAGGCACCATGGAAGAAGAGGTTTGACAATCTGATTCCGTAAAGATTGTTTTGGTATGCTGTTGAGTGATTCTGTCTCATAGCAACCCTACAGGATAGAGTAGAACTGCCCCCACTGTGGCATTACCCAATAAGTAAGGTAAGCACAGGCTTGCTTGTGTTTACTAATTATAGGGAACAATTCACATTTTTTTCACTACATCAAAGAGTCTGCTTCTAGGCATCTGTCTCTCTCCCAGCCCCATAGCACCTTCCTACAGAATCAAAGGCTCTTCTCAAATTTATAATCCCCAACAGGGATGGAAGACCCATTAAGCAAGGTAAACACAGGTTTGCGTGTGCTTGCCAACTAATCTGTAGTGAACAGTTTCCTATGTTGTTCACCACATCTGAAAAACATGTGAAACTGTTCACTACAGATTAGTTAAGTAAGCACAAGTCAGCCTCTGTTTACCTTGCTTATTGGGTAATCCACTCCTGTCTGCCTCATAGGGTTTCCTAGGCTGTAATCTTTAAGGGAGGAGCTCTGGTGGTGTAGTGCCTAAGGTACTTCACTGCTAACCAGATGCTGTCGGTTCAGACCCACCAGCCACTCCTC
>NW_006921889.1:2658404-2660623 GCF_000298275.1 Orycteropus afer afer
TAACAACAACAACAACAAAAGAACCTGAGTTCTGAAATTACATATTTAAGCTCTGAATCAAAGAATGGTTCCTTTCTCTTATCCTCAGAGATCTATCTGTACCAATGAGGACATACAGCTGACTGCACTCCATTGAACTGAAGTCTGTCTCCAATGAAGGAATGGACGGGACTGACTTCACAAATATGATGAGCTGTGAAGATGCCAGGCCTAATCTGAAGACCTGGCCTAACACTGACTACCCAGCTGGACCACTTCAGGGAAATTACTTGACCCTGGGGTTTCTGGTTCTTCATGAATAAAACAGGGCTAATGATCTACTAAAACCAGAACCAAACCCATTTCTGTTGAGTTGATTCTGACTCACAGCGACCCCATGTGTTACAAAGTAGAACCTCCATAGGGTTTTCTTGGCTGTAATGTCTATAGAAGCAGGTCACCAGGCCTTTCTTCCGTGATACTGCTGGGTGAATTCCAACCACCCTACTTCAGCTTGGTTGACTGCAAACCACCTAGGGTCCTATAATAATCTGCTGAGAAGTTTAAATGAGATGCTGTGCCCAAAGCATATAAAACAGTTACTAATTTCTTGATTGTCTTCCTGGTGGTGTAGTGCTGAAGGCATATTGACTGCTAACCAGAAAGTTGGTGGTTCAATCCCATCAGCCACTGATCGGAAAGAAGATTGGGCAATCTACTTCTGTAAAGATTTACCACCTTGGAAACCCAAAGGAGGTCGCTATGAGTCAGAATTGACTTAATTTCTTAATTAAGTCTCAGAACCACACAGCTTCAGGAACCACCCAGACCAATCCTGCAACATCAGTCCTCCAGCTGCTGCATGGTATCTCCAGAGATGGGACTCTCACGACCTCTCAAGGCAGTCCGTGTCCATTTGAGACAGGCATGGTGGTTAGAAAGAATTTCCAACGTGGCGCTGCATCCCTTTACCTTAAATTCAGTGTTCTTTCCCTCCTTATTCTGGCTTCAGAAGCAGAAATGAGAATAAGTGGTTCTGCCCAAAAAGCCACTGAAATATTTTGTGCCTTCATCCAAGAATAAAAAAAAAAAAAAAAACTCACTCACTGCTGTCGAGTTGGATCCAACTCATAGTGACCCCTCCTTGGGTTTCTGAGGCAGTATAGATGGCCTCATCTTCCTTCCGAGGAGTGGCTGGTGGGTTTGAACCACCAGCCTTGTAGTTGGCAGTAAAATGCCTTATGTACTATGCCACCAGAGCTCCCTCATCCAATGATAGTACTGCAAACCTACCACATGCAAATAAACAGGGCTGTAGGGAGGTGAGGGATAGTCGGTCCAGGTATCTTAGTTGTCCAGTGCTGCTATAATGGAAATACCACAGGTTGGTGGTTTTAATAAGCAGAAATTTATTTCCTAACAGTTTTGGAGACTAGAAGAACAAATTCAGGGAACTGTCTCTCAGGGGAGGCTCGTTCTCTCTGCTGTTTCGGGAGAAAGATCTCGGTTTCTGTAGACCCAGCACTCAGTGATTCCCTGGTCATCTTCACATGGCATATTAGCTTTCCCTCTGTTTGTGTTCCTCTGGGCCTAATCTGCTCTGTTGATATCTCAGAAAAATGAATAGGCTTAAAACACACTCTAACCTGATATAGTCTCATTAACATAAAAAAACCCAATTCCCAAATGGGATTACATCCACAGTAGAGGGATTCCTATTGCAACACACATTTGTGGGGGACACAATTCAATACACAGCACCAGGTTTCTTGTTTGGAGAGCTGGTTGTGTGGGGGTGCCATTGGCCAGGATAGGGAATGAGGAGGAGGAGCTGGTTCAGATGGGGAAGGCAGGACATGATGAGCTCGGGTTGGGTTGAGTGCTTTGGAGTAGCTGAGGGACACTTAGGAAGAAGGTTGGGCTTAAGGTACAGATTTGGAATTGATCAGTACATAGGTGGTGACTGAAGTTGAAGATGTGGTAGATATTCCCCAGGGAAATAAACGAGAAGAGGAGAACATCAATGTCTAAGCAGAGTGAAAAACAGCATTTAAAAGAATAAATAAATAAATAATAGGGAGAGAGAGTTTCAAAATTAAATTAGGGGAGTCAGGGAAGCCAAAGGAGAGTGTTCCCTAAGGAGGAACCAGTCAGCAGTGTCAACCGAAGTAACAACAACAAAAAACACTGCCGTGGGATGAATTCCAACTCATAGCGACCCCTCCTTAGGTTTCTGAGGC
>NW_006921889.1:2661493-2663094 GCF_000298275.1 Orycteropus afer afer
AGGGAGCGGTCTGAGCTCAGGGGGCTTTCTGGTAAAAGGAGGGACATTTTCTCAGAGGCAGAAGGGAGAGTACAGGCTGGACATGGAAAGAGATAAGGCTGTCAGTGAGGGGGCAGGACTTTGAGGGTGTTTCCACAAATTCCTCTCTGTGAGGAAAACAGGAAGGTCCCTAGCTGAGAGGGAGGGAGAAGGTATGCGGTGGGAGTTTAAGGGGGAGAAGTTAGAATAGCCATGGGGGGGGATGGCCGGGGAGGGTGACTGAGGTCCTGTCCACCAGTCCATGGGTTGGGGGCATTAGACACCACTGCTCTGCAATTGCACCAGTCCGAGTCATTGTGTGATTCCTCCCCTCCCCCATAGAAATGCTTAGCAGCCAAGACAGGGGTAGAAAATGCAAGTGGCTGAATTTCTCTAGGGGTTGGCATTTTGAAGGGTGGAACAGTAAAAAGGCAATAATGACGAGGTCAGAATCTTGGCAAAGGAGCAAAGTGTCATGGTCCATGGAATATGGACTGGAAAAGGAAGGACTTGGTAAGTTTCTATTATCCTTCCTGTAAATGTCTCTGCACTAACTCCCCCATCTTGGACCCTTACCTCTAGACATGCCCAGAGCAG
The DNA here is from genome assembly GCF_000298275.1 of Orycteropus afer afer. Taxonomy (NCBI): domain Eukaryota; kingdom Metazoa; phylum Chordata; class Mammalia; order Tubulidentata; family Orycteropodidae; genus Orycteropus; species Orycteropus afer. Next base: position 2,662,109 of record NW_006921889.1, read on the forward strand.
CACACAATAGTCTAGATGTGATTAACTACCGTAGAGGGTCAATGCTCTGGTTATAGACCCCTTTTGTGGTTGAGATTTGCTTTTTTTTTTTTCCACAGTCTTATCACAGCATTGATTCCCACTGATCATATCATCAAATGAGAGGCCTAAATCTTTTACACAAAAGCTGCTGTTAAAAGAGCTTCCTGACGATCCTAAAATAATGCAGTTGGTTTTTGTCGGCCATAAATGCAGGACCTTAACTGCACCCTTGGTTGACTCTTGCAAGACTTGGCATATCCTGTAAGTTTTTTTAGATTCTGACTCTAGTGTGAAATGAGGTCACTGTGCTTCCAAGATCTGGGTCATGAGCAAATGGGATAAGTATGTCATCCAACTCTTTATTCAGGTCAACAATAAAAATGTTGAACAGAAGCAGGATGAACCCAATAGCAGAACTGTGCCTGCCTCTCCCTACTAGGACCCTCTCTCTGGATAGACATCATCCCATCAACCACTTACCACAGGCATTTAGCCAGGCAGCTACAAATCACCATATGCTGCTACTGCCCAGATCACATTTCTCCACAAAGATATTACAAGGGACCATCAACACACCTTGCTGAAAAGTCCAGATATGTTATGTCAGCAGTATGCTCATGATGTGCTGGGCTAGTAACCTTATACCTGCTGGATAAAAACACAATGCGCTTTTCTTTGCTGTGTCTTGTACACCTACAACCAGATGGAAATAGGTTTATGGCATTTTACAGGTTTATAACATTTCCTGTCTCACCGTGACATCACTTTTCCCCAACCCAGGGCTTCAAAAGGGCACAAAGGTGTTAGGAATTTAGTTTCTAAATCTTTCTCCTACTCCAGCATATCTGGTCACCTGATCTCCCAAACTGTTGAAATGAAGAATGTGAACTTGATAATAAGACTATCACAGAAAAGCCACTACCTCAGATAAAGAAAGAGGGACCCAATTAAGTGCCCCCTACCCC
>NW_006921889.1:2664439-2691170 GCF_000298275.1 Orycteropus afer afer
AACAATTAAAGCAGTACAGCTACTTAAAAGGTCGTCAGTTTGGACCCAGCAGCTGCTGTGCAGGAGAAAGACTGTGCAGGATAGAATCTGCTTCCGTAAAGATTGGAAGCCTTGGAAACTTTCTGGGGCAGTTCTACTCTGTCCTATAGAGTCTCTATGAGTTGGAGTCAACTTGACAGCAGTGGATTTAGTTGGATTTTTCAAATTTACAATCTCTAACAGGGACCAGAAGGCTGGTGGTTCAAACCCACCAGCTACTCCTTGGAAGGAAGATGGGGCCATCTACTTCCATAGTGATACTGCCTCAGAAACCCAAGGAGGGGTTGCTATGAGTTGGGTCCAACTCAATGGCACACAACAACAACAGGGACAGAGTACCCAATAACCTAGATAAGCACCGGCTTACTTGTGCTTACTTACTAATCTGTAGTAACAATTTCACATGTTCTTCACCACAGATGCGGTCACATCCATGTGAAATTGTTCACTGCAGATTATTAAGCACAAGTAAGTCGTGCTTACCTTGCTTATTGGGTAGTCCACCCGTGGAAGAGGTCTGATACAGTGCCCTCAGGGAGTTTACAGTCTAGCCTGAAAAGAGGGAAAAAAAAAAACACATTCATTAAAAGGTTCACCAACCAAAGCAGTGAATGATGCCACATGAATGTGCAGGGCAGCGTGTGTGCCAGGCATTCTGGGAGAGCCACCTGCCCAGGTGGTAGAGAAAGACATTTGAAGAGAATGGGATTTTGCCTAGGGCTTGAAGGACGGAATTTAGGCAAGTGGACATTAGGGTGGGGGGCTTTGGGATAAATGGCATTTAGGCAAAACAAACAAAGCAGCTGTCTTTGATTTGAATCCCACCCAGGACGACTCCATATGTTTTGGAGTAGAACTTTGTGCCCTAGGGTTTTCACAGCTGTGACCTTTCAAGAGCAGTCACTAGGCTTTTTTCCAAGGCATCTCTGGGTATTTGAGCCACCAATCTTTCAATGAGCAGCTAAGCTAATTGAAAGATGTCTATAACTAACTGGATTCAAATCCCCTCACATTTCTCAAGTAAAAAGAGAAAAATATGAAGCTCAACTGAGAAATTAACAAGAAAACACTTAACTCTCCCAAGTAGGGTCTGTGGCTTCCCAAAAAGTCTGGCCAAGGTCACACAGGGATGAAGGTCCAGTACATTCACTACAATAAGACACTCAGATTAACACCATAACATGCACACAAGCACTCGTTTCACTAAAACTATCCATGCACACAAGCACTCGTTTCACTAAAACTATCCACTGCTATTTAAATTTTGAGACTAATGTACTTTCTAAGACTACAACAGATGCCACAGAGGTGAAATCCTAAGAAGGAAAAAAATAACCAGGGTTCAGATCTGGAAGTGGTGGTTTTCAATCATGGCTCCATATCAGAATCACCTTGGGAACAGTTAAAAAAATACCAATGGTTGGGCTGTACCTCACATCAATTAAATCACAACCTATGGGGCATCAATCAGTGTTAAATTAAAAATACCAGTGGTTCTAATCCATCCATTCATCAGTAAATATATTCTGAGTGCCTAATATAGGCCACACATTGTTCTAACTGTTGATGACACCATCAAGTCACCCTTTGGGTTTCTGAAGGTGTAAATCTTTACGGAACTAGATTGCCCAGTCTTCCTTCCAAGGAGTGGCTGGTGGGTTTGAACCACCAACCGCCTGGTTAGCAGTCAAATGCCTTAGGAACTATGCCACCACAGCTCCTTTGATATACCATAGGGAACAAAATAGATCAAAAATAAACAAATAAATACCTTCATAGATTTTTACATTGTAATCGGAAGGGTAGACACCTAAGCATGTAAAACATATGAAGTGTTTGGGAAAAAAAAAAAAGAAGAAGAAAAAGAACAAGGTGATACTAAAAGCTGACAACTGGGATATGACATCTTGGGGTGGGATTTGCAGTGTTGGAGTAGGGTGATTCAGCAGACTTCATGAGAAGGTGCCATTTGAATGTAAACCTGAAGGCAGTGAGGGAGTGAGTCTCTCAGCTACACAAAGGAAGAGCATTTCAGAAAGAAGTATCAGTGAATGAGACAAGGTCTTTGTTCTGACTGAGTTTACATTCCAACAAGTGAGAGAGACAACAAACAAATCAATCAAGCGCTGTATTTCATCACAGAACAGGAGCAATGGGATAGAGGGTGGCTTTGGGCAACCATTTTCAATGATATGGTTGTTGTGGAGAAGAAGGCCTGTGAAACCTTGGACAGAGGAAAGGCCCTGTTGGTATGTTCCAGAAAGGCAAAGGCAGTGTGTCTGGGCGCAGACTACGAGGTGGCAACCGAGGATGTCCTGGGACAGGTGTGTCAGGACACAGGGCTGGATTGTATTCAAGCGACAAAGAGAAATCCCGTTTAATCTCCAGTTTGACAATATTTGATTTGTGTGACAAGAAAGGACTAGGGGTCAAGAGTGACCTCAGGAGGCCCAGTTAGGAGATACTGTGTCAGCAGCACAGGGACAAGATGTGGCAACTTGAACTAGGGGGCAGTTGTGGAGAAGTGGGTAGATCCTAGAGGAAGGGTCAGCAGAGATTACTTAGGAATTTGGGTGTGAGCAAAAGGGACAAATGAAAGGTAGTTTCTAGGTTTTTGAGATGAGCCTTTGGGCAAATGGTGGTGACATTCACTGAGGTTGTTGTTGTTATGTGCGCTGGAGTTGGACGACTCATAGTGGATCCTCCTTGGGTTTCCAAGGCAGTATCACTACTGAAGTAGATTACCTAACCTTCCTTCTGGGGAGTGGCTGGTGGGTTTGAACCACCAGCCTTCTGGTTAGCAGTCAAATGCCTCAGGCACTATGCTACCAGAGCTCCTCACTGAGGTTGTTGTTGTTGTTAGGTGTCGTTGAGTCATCTCCAACTCATAGTGACCCTATGAATAGCAGAACAAAACACCACCTGGTCCTGAGCCAGCTCCATGATTCTTGCTACACTTGAGCCCATCACCGCTGCCACCGTGTCAATCCATCTTGTTGAAGGCCTTCCCCTCTTTCGTTGACCCTCCACCTTACCAAGCATGACATCCTTCTCCGGAGAATGGTCCCTCTGACAACATGACCAAAGTAGGTGAGATGAAGTCTGGCCATTCTCGCTTCCAAGGAGCATTCTGGCTGCACCTCCTCCAGGACAGACCTGTTAGTTGTTCTCTCAGTCCACAGTACTTACAGCATTCTTCGCCAACACCACAGCTCAAAAGCATCAACTCCTCTTCAGTCTTCCTTATTCATTGTCCAGCTCTCACATGCATGTGAGGAGACTAAAAATGCCATGGCTTATGTCAGGCGCACCTTAGTCCTTAAGGAGACATCTTTGTTCTTCAGCACTTGAAAGAGGTCCTTTGCAGCTGATTTGCCCATAGTATAGTGCCTAAGGCACTTGACTACTAACCAGAAGGCTGGCAGTTCAAATCCACCAAACACTCCTCAGAAGGAAGGTTGGGCAATCTACTTCCGTAGTGCTACTGCCTCAGAAACCCAAGGAGGGATCGCTATCAGTCGTGTCCGACTCAATGACACATAACAACAACAACATACGTTGTCTGATGTCCTGACTGCTGCTTCCATTGGTGTCCACTGTAGAACCAAGCAATGTGAAGTCTTTGACAATTTCAGTCTTTTCTCCATTTATTGTGATGCTGCTTATAGGTCCAATTGTGAGGATTTTTGTTTTCTTTATATTGAGATGTTATTCATACTGAAGACTGTATTCTTCAATCTTCATCAGTAAGTGCTTCAAGTCATCCTCACTTTCAGCAATCAAAGTTCTGTCATCAGCGCATCGCAGGTTCTTAATGATTCTTCCTCCAATCCTGATGCCATGTTCTTTTTCATATAGTCCAGTTTCTCGGATTATTTGCTCAGCATATAGATTGAATAAGTATGGTGAAAGGATACAACCCTGACACACTCCCTTCTTGATTTTAAACCATGCAGTGTTCCCTTTTTCTGTTTAAACGACAGCCTCCTGATCTACGTACAGGTTCCTCATGAGTACAATTAAGTGTTCTGGAATTCCCATTCTTCTCAATGTTATCCACAATTTGTTATGATCCACACAATCAAGTGCTTTTGCATAGTCAACAAAATACAAGCAAGCATCTTTCTGGTATTCTTTGCTCTCAGCCAAGATCCATCTGACATCAGCAATGATATCCCTCATTCCACATCCTCTTCTGAATCCAACTTACATTTCTGGAAGTTCTCTGTCAATATACTACTGCAACCGTTTTTGAATTATTTTCAGTAAGATTTTACTTGCATGCAATATTAATGATATGGTTTGGTAATTTCCACATTCTGTGGGATCACGTTTCTTTGGAATGGGTACAAATATGGATCTCTTCCAGTCGGTTGGCCAGGTAGCTATCTTCCAAATCTCTTGGCATAACCGAGTGAGTGCCTCCAGCGAGGCATCCGTTTGTTCAAACATCTCAATGGTAGAAGGGGGAAAAGGAAAACACAGCCTGGATTCCATTTTGATTCCATTAGGTTTTAGAGGCCTATTGATTACACAGCCCTGTGGAGATGCCAGGTAGGCAGTGGGGCTCAAAGTCTGGAACTCAGAGGAGAGACCAGGGCTAGAGAAATAAGTTAGAGAGGCACTAGCATATAATAAAAAAACAAACCAGTGGCCACCGAACGATTCTGACTTACAGCCACCCCAAGTGTATCAGAGCAGAGTTGTGCTCCACAGGGTTTTCAATGGCTCATTGTTCAGACTGCTTCCTGAGGTGTCTCTGGGTGGAGTCACACCTCTAGCCTTTCCACTAGCAGTCAAGCACATTAACCATTTCCACCACCCATGAACTCCCAATAGCATATAAACCAGTTGATATCAACTCAATCCCAATTCATGGTGACCCCACATGTGCCCGGGAATTGCCCCACAGCATTTCCAATGGCTAATTTCTGAGAAGTACATCACCAAGCCTTTCTTCTAAGGCCACTCTGGGTGGACTAGAACTTCCAACCTTTTGAGTAGCAGCTGAGCATGTTAACTATGTGCACCATTTCAGGGGCTCCCTAACTGTACACAGATGGTACTAAAAGCCTTGAGGCAGATGAGTGCTTCCACAGATGAGGAGGACAGCCAGAGAAGAGGGCCCAAGTCCTCATTCTGGCACACATCATAAAACCATGAGCATTAGTGGTTATGATTTTCAGCATACTAGGAAGAATGTTGGCCAGCCATTGCTATCAGCATCTTTTTATCCACTTAAGGAGCTCTGGTGGCACAGTGGCTAATGCTCTTGGCTGCTAACTAAAAGGTCAGTGGGTTGACCTACCAGCTACTCCATGAGAGAAAGTTGTGGCATTCTGCTTCTGTAAAAATTTAGAGCCTTGGAAACCCTGTGGGGCAGTTCTACCCTGTCCCACAGGGTTGCTATGAGTCAGAGTTGACTCGATGGCAACAGATTTATGTTTTCAATCCACCTATCCACTCACCCATCCTTCCATCCAATTATTTCGTAAAGTCACTGAGCACACTTTCTGAGATGCAGGAGAAAGTCATGGTCAGGAACGCAAACTCTGGAGCTGGCCTGTCTGTATTCAAATCCCTGCCCCCACAATTCTGAACTGGGTAACCCTGCAGAATTTACTTAACCATATGCACTACCATTTCTCCATGTGTAAAGGAGACATAGTAGATGGAACGGTGGCCTTCAAGAAGATACGCCACATTATGGGATCTGTGAGTGTGACCATATTTGGAAAAAGGGCCCCCTTTGCAGATGTAATTAGGTAAGGATCTCAACATGAGATTATCCTGCATTATTCAAGTGGTCCTAAGCCCAATGACAAGTGTTCTTGTAACAGATGCACAAAGGAGAGACACAAACAGAAAACACAAACACAGAAGAGGTGTGAAGACAGAAGCAGAGACTGAAGTGAGGCAATCACAAGGAACACTGACACCCACCAGAAGCTGGCAGAAGCAAGGAATAATTTTTCCCTAGAGTCTCCAAGGGAGGCCAACACCTTGGCTTTGTATATATGCTGCCAAAACAAGCACTCGACCCCTTGATTTTGGACTTCTGCCTCCAGAACTGTGGGAAAATAAATTCCTGTTGCTTTGAGCCACCAAGTTTGTGGTAATTTGCATGTGCCTCATTGGATGGTTATGTGAATTGAATGAATGAATACATGCAAAGTGTCTACAGCAGTATCTGTCAGGTAGTAAACATTCAGACAGGTTTAACTTTCAGCTACACTCCAGACACTGTGCTGGTTCTGAAGAGAATAGAGGAAAAGGTTGACCATCTTCAGAGGTCTACAGATGGAGCCCAGGAAGCTGAGAAGGTGAGGGATCGCAAACACAGGAGGGGTGCTCAGGTGCCATGTTCATCTCCCAGGTGTGAAAAGGCTGAACTCTGCTCCTCAGCAGTCACCAACCGGGGAATCAGTAAGCCTTACATCTGCTCGGGTTTTTAGAGATGAGGGTGGGTCCAGAGAGAGGTTAATGCAATACTTCTCATACCTGCTCTTCCTCTCTGCATCTCACAGCCTGCTCCCTCATGAGAATCCACACTGATGAGGATGCTCGGGAGTGAATTTTCTGAGGACAGCTGTCTGTTCTTTTAGCCTAATGATGTTGGGAATAACAGTGACCAAGGTGGGGTAGGGGTGAGTAGGTGGGCAGTGGACAGTGGTGGAGGAAAGCTATGCCAATTCTGTATGCTGGGTGACTCTGTAATAACATTTGCATGGCTGCTTTAGCCTCAGAAGTTAATTTTCTTCATGAGGGGACCCATCTAGCACAATCCAGTTTTACTCTGTTGTTAAGTGCCATTGAGTTGGTTCAGACTCTTAGCAACCCTCTATATAACAGAACCAAACACTGCCACATCCTGTGCATCCTCACAATTGTTGCTGTATTTCAGCCCATTGTTGCAGCCACTGTGTCAATCCATCTCATTGAGGGTCTTCCTCTTTTAACTGACCCTCTGCTTTTCCAAGCAGGATGTCCTTCTCCAGGGACTGATCCTTTCTAATAATATGTCTAAAGTACATGAGATAAAGTCTCACCATCCTTGCTTCTGGCTGTTCTTCTTCCAAGACAGATTTGTTTATTCTTCCAGCAGTCCATGGTATAGTCAATATTCTTCACCAAAACCATAGTTAAGGGCATCAATTCTTCTTCGGTTTTAGTGTTCCTTATTCATTGTCCAGTTTTGCATGCATATCAGGCATGGGTCAGGTGCACCTTAGTCCTCAAGGGGACATCTTTAATTTTTAACACTTTAAAGAAGTCTTTTGCAGCAGATTTGACCTATGCAATACATCTCTGACTCCTTGACTGTTGCATCCATGAGTGTTGATTGTGGATCCAAGTAAAATGAAATCCCTAACAACTTCAATTTTTCTCTGCTTATCATGATGGTGCTTATTGGTCCAATTGTAAGGAGTTTGTTTTCTTAATGTTGAGGTATAATCCATACTGAAGGCTGTAGTCTGATTTTCATTATTAAGTGTGAAAAAAGGGCATGGGGGCAACATCTTCTAACCTCTTCTAACTTCATGAGTGGGAAAGAGAAGGATCAACAGCAACAGTCCAAAACTGATTCCCATAAGACAGACGTCAGACGTGCCACCACTTTCCAACCTTTTTTTTTACCAATTCTGACACAAACTGTCCCTCCCACGACGCTCACTATTTCTCTGCTAGGTTCAATAATCCATTGCAATGGCCACACAGAACTCACAGACAATACTCACAATTATGAGATTTATTAGGTAAGCAAAAGGTTACAATTCCGGTTCGGGACACGCCAGGATACAATTCTTTGATCAACATAGCCTCTCCTCTGCCATGCCTACAAGCACATCTCTCTTTGGCCCTCAGCCTCTCAGCCTGGCCTCTGCCCTCCTTGTGCAACTGTTACAAAGTTCTTTTAGATCTGTCAATAGGTGCACTCCACTCTACCGGCAAGCCTCCTGCCCAAAGGCACTCAGCTTTCTAGCTCCATTGCCCAGCAAGCCTACCATTCTGTCTCTCACTGGTCTCTTGGTTCTGCTGCTGCTGCTGCTCCCACACCTCTATGCCATTTCTCTGTTGTTCCTCTGTGCAGGGATCTTGGGTTGAAGGATGCACTCCACTCCCAGCTTTTCTCTCTTGATAGCAATGAGACCCCATTTTTCCACCTCTAGGATGGCTCATTTTAAGGCTAGCGAGATGGCAATATGAATCAATCCTCACAACAGGGTTCAATACATCTTATTTGCACAGCCTCACTCTCACAAGGGGGGAGGGCACGTGCCTTACTTACATTATTAGCAAGCTATCCACTGCCGTTGGTGGGCCACAAGCATCTTACTTTGCATAGTTCCACCTAGTCATCTGGAGGAAGTCACAAAGACCACGGCCAGAAGAGCCATACCAAGTAATTCACTGCACCACAAAGTCCTTTAGGTCCTCTTCATTTTCAGCAAGCAAGGTTACGTCATCTGCATATCACAGGAGGTTAATGAGTCTTCCTCTCCTCCTGATGCCATGTTCTTCTTTATACAGTCCAGTTTCTTGGATTATTTGCTCAGTATACAAATTGAATAAGTATGGTGAAAGGATACAACCCTGACATACACCTTTCCTGATTTTAAACTATAGAGTATACCAACCCTAATCATTGTTCTGTTTGAATAACTACTGTCTCGTGGTCTACATACAAGTTCCACATGAACACTATTAATCGTTCTGGAATTGTCTTTCCTCCCAATGTTAGCCATATTCTGTTACGATCCACACAGTCAAACGCCTTTTCGTAGTCAATAAAACATAAGTTAACATCTTTCTGATATTCTCTACTTTCAGTCAATAGTCATCTGTCATCAGCAATGATAGCCTTCATTCCATGTCTTCTTTGGATCCAGCTTGCAAGTCTGCCAGTTCCCTGTCAATGCACTGCTGCAACTGTTTTTGAAATATCTTCAGCAAAATTTTACTTGCATCTGATATTAATGATATTGTTCAATAATTTCCACATTGTGTTGGATTATCTTTCTTTGGAATGGACAAAAATTATGGATCTTTTCCAGTTGGTTGGCCAGGAAGCTGTCTTCCAGTTTTCTTGGCATAGACAAGTGTGCACTTCCAGCATTGCATCTGTTTGTTGAAACATCTCAATTGGTATTTCATTAATTCCTGGAACCTTGTTTTTCACCAATGCCTTCACTGCAGCTTGGCTTCTTCCTTAAATACCATCAGTTCTTGATCATATGCTACCTCCTGAAATGGTTGAATAATGACTAATTCTTCTTGCTACAGTGACTCTGTGTATTTCTTCTATCTTCTTTTGATGTTTCCTGTGTCATTCAATATTTTGCCCATAGTATCCTTCAATATTCCAAATGGAGGCTTGAATTTTTTGTTCAGTTCTTTCAGCTTGAGAAGTGCCAAGCACATTCATCCCTTCTGGTTTTCTAACTCAATAGAGTTTACCCTATACTCTAAAAATCACACTGTACCAAATATGGGAAAATCCAACCTCAAGACAGGTGAAATAAGACTTTTATAAGTATCCATTTGCCAACACACAAAAATGTAAAAAGTTTATTGACATCTTGCTTTATGATTAAACCTGGCTGGCTCCACTCTCATGTGGGGTGTAGAAAAAGAAATGTTCACATACTTAAAAAAAGAATCTGTGATTATATTTGATCATCTGCATGCAAATATGGTTGCTGTTAGGTGCCATCACAAATATTACTAGGGTCAAAACCAAAAGACAAAACGTGTTGCTGTCAAGTGGATTCTGACTAATGGTAACCCTCTATGTTATGGAGCAGAATAGCCCCAGAAGATTTTCTTGGCTGTAGTTGCCTGCCAAGCACAAGGCTGGCAGTTCAAACCCACTAGCCACTCCCCACCAGGCAGACTGGGCCATCTCTTTCTCGGGAGCTCTGGTGGTGTAGTGCCTACGGCATTTGACTGCTAACCAGAAGGCTGGTGGTTCAAACCCACCAGCCACTCCTCGGAAGGAAGATGGGGCAATCTAGTTCCGTAGTGCTGTTGTTGTTGTTGTTGTTGTTATGTGCCAGCGAGTCGGACCCGATTCATAGCAACCCCTCCTTGGGTTTCCGAGGCAGTATCATTACGGAAGTAGATTGCCCCATCTTCCTTCCGAGGAGTGGCTGGTGATAGTGCCTTGGAAACCCAAGGAGGGGTTGCTATGAGTCGGATCCAACTCGAGGGCAATGGGTTTGGGGTTAATCTTTATGGAAGCAGATCTCCAGGCCTTTCTTCCACAGTGCTTGTGTGTGTGGGGGGGTGGTGTTCAAACCACCAATCTTTAGCTTAGTAGTTGAGCTTGCACCATCCATGGGCTCCCAGAAACAGAGTCATATGGAACAGTGGAATGACTGTTGCATGTGGGACACATAAACAGGGCCCCTAATCACTTAATACTGATGAAATGGAAAAGTCAGATTGTTGGTAACACTTCAGAGGGTGAAGTCACTGGCATTCTAGAGGGTATGGGAAATTACTTGGTGTTCAAACCCAAGATATAGCTTAAATAGAAACACACTGTATCCTTCCTGTTCAGTAAAAGAGTTATTTGGAATAGTGGAATTACAACTGGCATCCCAGGATGTGTAAACAGGACAAGCCAGGCTTCCATTAGACAGGCACCTAAAAAGCACTGCCCTTTGGTGCAACAAAGGAGCTCTGGTGGTACAGTGGTTAACACATTCAGCTACTAACCAAAAGCTCAGTAGTTCAAACCCACCAGCCACTCCATGGGAGAAAGATGAGGCAGTCTGCTTTTGTAAAGATTTACAGCCTTAAAGATAACCTTATATATGTATTTGTGCTACAAAATTATCCACATATATATGAGTCAGGGCTGACTCGACGGCACATAACAACAACAACAACAACATTATAGAAGTAACAGACAACAAGGTTGGAGTGGCTTTTCAGAGACAACCAAACACCTTGAGGGAGAAAATCACCGGGCCTGTGGGTATGGGACCATAGTCTTAAGGGACATCATGCTAAATTAGTACAACATAGTACATAAAAATGTTGTTCTACATCCTATTTTGGTGAGTAGCGACTGGGATCTTAAAAGCTTTCAAGCGACCATCTAAGACACAACTGTTAGTCTCCCTTCATCTGGAGCAAAGAAGAGTGAAGAAAATCAACATAATTTGGAAACAATTAGTCCAAAGATAAGACGGACCATGAGAACCCCACCCTTCATGACCCTGAGACCAGAAGAACTAGATGGTGCCTGGCTACCAATGCCAACCACTAGGAAAGGGATCAAAACTGGACATCCTGAATAAAGTGGGAGGAAAAATGTGGAACAAAATTCAAAAACACAAAAGTGACTAGAGTTACTGGTCAGATAGAAACTGGTGGAACTCCTGAGATTATGGCCTTAGGTTATCCTTCAGGCCTGGAAATGGACTCATTTCTGTGTAGTGGCTCTCAGCCCAACAGTAGAAAGACTTACAAACAGAACACCTACCCCCGGGCGATCCACCCCTTAGATCAATCAGCCATGAGACATCAGAGGGGCAGAATTCACAGAGGGAAAGCTGGACAGACAGGAATGCATAGGTAAGAAGGGTACAGGGAAGGAGTTCACAGGGAAGAGAGGGGAGGAGAGATTTTTATGGTTGAGAATTAAAATTGGGCTCTGAAATCAAATGTGCATGAACTGTTGAGAGTAAAACGAATCTGATTTGTAAATTTGCACACAGATCATAATAAAAAATTAAAAAAAAAAAAAAAGATTTATAGCCTTGGAAACCTTATGGGGCAGTACCAGAATTGACTCATTTGTAGTGGGTTTGGTTTTTTGGGGGATGGTGAAAGAGACAGAGTTGATGTTTGCTCTATCATCCCCCTAGGCATCCCAAGATCTGGTTGGGAGGGGCTGTAGCTAGATAAGCCCCCAGGAAAACAAAGCTCCCTGGCCCTTTCTCTCTCTCCCACCACCTTCCTCCAGATGCCCAAGGGCTTCCCTTGTGAGACATTGAAGTTCCCTACCCTCTACTGAGCACATCCTGATCCAAAATTACCCTCTTTCCCATCCTTCCTCCTAGCACAACTTCCATTCAGTCAGGAGGTCAGGCAACAGGTCTCAGTGAGGGGACTGTCTTTGGATTTCCAATGCAGTCAGTGTGGGCCCTGCTCCTGGGTGGCATCGTGCTCTGACTATGGGAGTACAATCTTTATTTTCAGCAGAGGAGAATGATCATTTTTCTGGGGTCAGGGCAATAGTGCTACGTGTTTTAACTTGAACCAGTCAGATTAGATTGCCCAGTCTTCCTTCTGCAGAGTGGCTGGCAGGTTTGAACTGCCAACCTTCTGGCTAGCAATGAGATGCTTTAGGCACTGTGCTATCAGAGCTCCTTGAGTAGGTGGCAGAATTAGATAAAGCTAGTGCTTGCAAAGCCAAGTACGAGGAGTGTCCAGATGGTGATAAAAATGAGATCAAAGTGGTTCAGCACAAACCCATTTCCACTCCTGCTAAAATACCTCAAGGGGTGCAGTCTAGGGCCTCGTTGTATTACAGGCCCAATATACCATACAGTCCCCTCCTCAGGATACCCTTAAGGTACAAGTGATCCCATCCTGAATCAGCTAAACTGACTTCAACCTGAAGGCAAGGGGTTGGATGATGTTCTTTCAAGGGCTTGCAAATCCTTAAGAGTTTGTGATTTTCCATCCTCCTGTGGATATCTATGTATCTCAGGCCACTTCAGACAACAAAACTTCCCCTACTTCCTTGCTATTATTTCATCCAAAGCTTGCAACAGTAAACCAAAAATCAAACCTGTTGCTATTGAGTCAATTCTGACTCATACTGACCCCAAGTAGTACAGAATAGACATGCTTGGTACGGTTTTCTTGACTGTAATTTAAAAAATAAAAAGCAGATTGCCAGGCCTTCTTTCCAGCGCCACTGGGTGGATTCAAAACACCAACCTTTTGGTTAGGAGTCAAGCACAAACCATTGACATCATGAGTCTTCTTTGCTATAAAGTTGGTTCCCGCAGCCCTGCTTCTCCAAGACCTCTTCATGTGTCTCCCAGGGTGCTTTATGAGCCAGGGAACCACTTTATAACCAAAACAACAAAAAATAAATAACCCAAGAATAACTTAATCTGCCAGATGTTCAATGCTATCTGGTTTCATGAGACTGCATCCCAAAGAGAGTTAATTTGTTAGCTCCTTAGCTCCTGATTTTCTGCAGGCTAAAAGCCCAGACCCTTTTCACTCAGGACCCTGCTCACTCAGGACCCTGTTCACTCAGGATGTATTCATGTAGGTAATGCATGCTTGCAGGGCTAGGATTTTGCAGGATGGGAACTGTTGCCTGGCCCCTTCGAGTACAGGGTAGAGGAGACACTATTGGCAGCTGAGAGAGGCCACAGCCAGGAGCAGAGCTCTTCCCAGAGCTGGAGACACTTAGAAGACAAATGTGTCTTCTCTACACACTTACTCCTTAACAAGTCATCTCTCAGCTCAGCCACCTTACTGGACCACAAAGGGCCTCTTCAACTACTGGGTTTTCAAACTGTAAATGCTCCCAGTGTTTTCTTGAACACATTTGTAAATAGAACACAGAACTATAGGGTGTAGACAATTCAAGTCTGAAGCAGATGACCTACCCAGCTACAAATACTACAGAACCCATGAGAAATATATCCTTTCCCTATTCCATCTTTTTCCATTTCCAGAATATGGATATTATGAGATGAACAATTAAAAATATTTACTCACTGCCATCGAGTTGGACCCAACTCAGTGACCCTTCCTCCTTGGGTTTCTGAGGCAGTATCACTATAGAAGTAGATTGCCCAACCTTCCTTCCAAGGAGCGGCTAGTGGGTTTGAACCTCCAGTCTTCTGGTTAGCAGTCAAATGCCTTAGACACTATGCCACCAGAGCTCCTTAAAAGCTATGAAAACCCCAAACTCCACTCACTGTCATAGACTCAATTCCAGTTTAAGAGGCCCTATAGGACAGAGTAGAACTGCCCCATAGGTCTTCCACAGCTGTAAATCTTTATGGAAGCAGACTGCCTCATCTTTCTCCCATGGAGTGGCTGGTGGATTTAAACCACTGACCTTTTGGTTAGCAACTGATCACTTAACAACTGCACCACCAGAGCTCCTCAATGCAATGAAAGGAACTATCCCTCTATATGTAACCTGTCCATAAGCTCAAAGTACCACCCAGACATAGACCATCCAGGTGAAAAATAAATTTAAAATTATTTGAGAAAAACATTCTGCTTATTTTCCCCAAATTTGATTTACTCTGGCACACATTTATCGAAGATTTCGTAAGCCAAGTGCTCTGTTTCTTCCCCTCTTCACTAATGTTGTTGTTGTTGTTAAGTGCCGTCGAGTCATTTCCAACTCACAGTGACCCCATGCACAGCAGAACGAAACACTGCCCGATCCCGCGCCAGCCCCACAATCCCTGCTATACTTGAGCCCATCATCGCAGTCACTATGTCAATCCATCTCTTTGAAGGCCTCCCCCTCTTTCGTTGACCCTCTACCCTACCAAGCATGACATCCTTTTCCAGGGAATGATCCCTTCTTAAAACATGACCAAAATAGGTGAGACGAAGTCTGGCCATTCTTGCTTCCAAGGAGCATTCTGGCTGCACTTCCTCCAGGACAGATCTGTTAGTTCTTTTAGCAGTCCATGGTACTTTCAGCATTCTTTGCCAGCACCACAACTCAAAAGCATCAACTCTTCTTCAGTCTTCCTTATTCATTGTCCAGCTCTCACATGCATACCAGGCGATTGGAAATATCATGGCTTGTGTCAGGCGCACAACTGTTAGTTGTGTTAGTCCTCAATGAGATATCCTTGCTCCTCAGCACTTGAAACAGTTCCTTCGCAGTTGACTTTCCCAATGCTACACGTGTAGCTCTTGGCTACACGTCGTCTAATGTCCTGACTGCTGCTTCTGTTGGCATCGATTGTAGAACCAAGCAACGTGAATTCTTTGACAACCTCAATCTTCTCTCCATTTATTGTGATGCAGCTCATTGGTCCAGTTGTGAGGATTTTTGTTTTCTTTATGTTGAGATGTAATCCATACTGCAGACTGTATTCTTCAACCTTCATCAGTAGGTGCCTTAAGTCATCCTCACTTTCAGCAAGCAAAGTTGTATCGTCTGCATATCTCAGGTTGTTAATGATTCTTCCTCCAATCCTGATACCACGTTTTTCTTCATATAGTCCAGCTTCTCGGATTATTTGCTCAGCATATAGATTGAATAAGTAAGAATATTTATTTAATCTAAATATAATCATAGACCTACTACTAAATCCAAGGGAGTATGCAGATTCTTCCCCCAACTGAAAGACGACAGTTCCCCAGACCCAGCCCTTCTAGTTGGGATGCTTATTCCAGTTTTACTAGAATGGGCCAAAAGCTCTGCTTTTCTGGACTTCTCATCCTAAAATGCAGGACTGTTTAAGTATGAATGCATCACCCCTTCCAAACCACAGAAGGGGACAGTGGAGAGGGGGTGTACCCAGGCTTCCTGCTTTGGGCCCTGGCAGCCGGATCTTTGTGTAAGAGAGGTAAGTGAAACACAGTGCATCCACGGAGACAAGCCAACAGCTGAAGAGGCAGGGAAAGGGCAGTGGGACTGCTCCACCCAGTCTCCAGGGCTGAAAGCAAGCCCTGGGCAGGTCCGCGATGGCATCCTGCCTTTGACATTCAGACGGGTCCTCACACACTTCAGTGAGTGGTTTATTCATTTCGCAACATGCTATCAACCCCCCTAGGTACTAGGTGCTGTCTGTCATTATAGATTTAGTAATAGGTCTATGATTATATTTAGATTAAATAAATATTCTTACTTATTAGTGAAGAGGGGAAGAAACAGAGCACTTGACTGATGAAATCTTCGATAAATGTGTGCCAGATTAAATCAAATTTGGGGAAAATGTGAAGAATGTTTTTCTGCACACACGTCACTGTCTCTTTCCAGTTCTCCCAAGAACAATCCTGGGACATAGATATCATATCAATTTCACACATGAGGAAACTGAGGCATCAAGATTTCGAATGCTCTAGTCAGCAGGTGGTTCTCCGCACTGCCAAGATTCCCAACAAAGTCTCCTACTCCAATTCAGAAATCCTCCCTGTCCTTCTGGACTGCCTCAGACCCCACAAGGGGTGAGGTTCAACTCCCCCTGGCCAGCAGCAGCCCTCCAGCCTGTTCCCATCAAGCCCCAGCCTCAGACAATGTTCTCCCAGCTCTGGGCAGATGTCACCCTTCTGTTTTTCTGAAACTGAAAAAAAACCCAGCTGTGACTCGTGATGATCCATGTCAGAGTAGAACTGTACTTCATGGGGTTTTCAACGGCTGTGGTGTATGGCCAGCACATCATTAGGGCTTTTTCTGAGGCTCGTCTGAGTGGATTTGAACCGCCTACCTTTTGGTTAGCAGCCAAGTGCTTAATTATCTGTTTCATCCAGGGATTCTGTTTTACCGAGAAGACTGTCTATCTCCCTGCATTGCAGGCATTTTTCTCTCTCCCTCTCATGTCTGGCCCAACCTCTAGTTCCCTCCTACCTCCCAGAAAAGGCAGGTGCCAGCTCTTTTCCTTCCTGGCACAGACTCCTGATTGTCTCTGAACTCTTCCCTCCCAAACACGTGCTCTCCGGCACCTCCATCTCTCCCACCTCTCTCTCTCTCTCTCTCTTTTTTTTTTTTAACCAAATGCCTGGGAGCAGGAATTAGACTTTCCTGAATAAACCTTCCCTCAACTCTACCATCTCCTCAAAATTCTCAGGATGTGTGTGTGTGTGTGTGTGTGTGTGTGTAGTAAATACATTTGTAACAAAACATTTGCCATTCCAACAGTCTTTACATAGACAGTTCATCATGTTGCTCAGCCATCATTCTTATCTGTTCCCCAATTTTTCCCTCACCCTTAACAGAAGCTCAGTGTCCCCTACGCATTGAGTCACCCTCTCCCCCTCCCTCCTGCCCTCTCTGGATAACCACCAATAGACATCGGTCTCCATCCCCTAGCCTATTCCAGGTATTTCATGTAAGTGGGATCATTCCACACTCGTTCTTTCATGCCTGACTTATCTCACTCGGCATTATGCTTTCAAGGTTCACCCATGTGGTAGCCTGTGTCAGGACTTCATTTCTCTTTTGGATTATTTTTAACTGGTAAACTTCTCCACCCCCCACTTTCACTGCCTCAGCCACCATTCTCTCCTTCAACCCCGTAACCTGGTTTCCATGAGCCATCATTCCCACACACTGTTCTCAGTCACTGTTGATGGCCCTTCCCATCATCCTCTTGTTCTCCATCCATCTCAGACTCTCCTGCCTCTCTGACCATCCACCTCCTTCCCTCAGGGGCTTGCCTGCTGGCAGTCCTATTTGCCACAATTCTGTCCTCAGTGCTCTCCTGATACTCTGGGAACACTTGTGAGGACAGAAGGAGGATGTTAAAGACCGTTGAGTCTTCAAGTCTGTCATCTTCAAGAGATTCAGCCTCTCTTTGGGTTTGGTCCTGACCTTTTTGTGGTTTTGTCTTCTTTTGATTTCCCCCCTTGTTGTTGGTACAGTCAGAAGGAACTCAGGTGTCCTTCCAACAAGGACCTCCACCCACCTCCATGGCCTGGGTCTCTCAGACCGCATGATCTAGGCCAAAAGAGTATTCACAGCTTTGTGGTATCTTGTCTAGCCCACTGGGCCTGGAGCTTCCAACTCAGGGTTGGGACAACACCCTAGAGCACAAACAGGAGATCTGGAGTGATCACTCCACCTCTTTGACCTGTCTAATCCAAGGAAGCTCTGATAGCATAGTGGCTAAGGCACTTGACTGCTAACCAGAAGGCTGGTGGTTCAAACCCACCAGCCACTCCTCAGAAAGAAGATGCGGCAATCTACTTCCACAGTGATAATGCCTCGGAAACCCAAGGAGGAGTAGCTCCCACTCAAACTCGACGGCACATAACAACAACAACAATCCAAGGAAGGTGGGCACATAACAACAACAACAATCCAAGGAAGGTGGAAGGATTTTGGTCAAGGCCTTATCTGGGCATAAATAAGATGAGGTCCTAAAGAACCAGGTCCAGAGCAGCGGGATGAATGAGTCTACAGGAGCAGAGTGATGGCCTAAGGAGTGCTCAGCCTTTCTCAGGAGAAAGTACTGAAGAATTCAGAGGAGGAAGGCCTGCAGCTGGAGCTTGAATAGAGACAAGTTTATCAGGAAGATCAGGGGAGAAAAGATATTCCAGGATCATGCAACAACCATGATCACCACCACACCCAACAAACCAGCACTATAAAGGCAGAGAGCAAGACAGATCAGTGAGTCTGTAGCCTGTGCCTGTGTTGGAGAAGTAGAACAGAGTAGGAGTGGGAAGACACATAGATTTCTGGTTTGCTGACTATTAAAAAACCAAACTTCTCCCTTTCTCTGTCAACTGTGCTTGTGCTCATAACCTTCAGGTGATCTTTGTATCTTCTCTCACTCCAACAAGTTCCCACCCTGCAAGTCTATGTCTGATGAGTCTTTCCTTTCATCCTGGCCTGCTGCCACCTACCAGCTCAGATTCTCATAATCTCTCTTCTCTCCCCATCTTATTACAGTAACCTTCTCCTTCAGCTCCCCCCTTCTCGTCTCTTCCCATCCCTAATTCTTTCTGCAAGAGACAAGATGGATCATCCTAAACCAAGACCTGATCATGGAGTACTTTGCGCAACAATCTCAAACATCTCCTTACCATCTGCAAAACCAAGTTCCTCCAAACCCTTAGTTCAGCCTCATCTTCCACTGCTCCCCTAAAGACCATATCCTAACTCAGGACCAACCTCTCAGCACATGCATCTTCTACCTACAACCTCCTCCACAAAGCCTTTCTAGTCTCCTCAGTCAAAACTGATTTCTTTCTCCCTTTTATTTCCAACATGTTTTCTTTGGACCACTCTTCAGGTACTTTACTCATCCGTGCATCGCTTCAGCCAATAAATTTAGGCACCTACTTACTACACACCAGACATGCACTGGTTTGCTTGGAAGCTTGCAGCATCTCAATTCTACTGCTAGACTAAAACTCTGAAAGCAGGGAGGGAGCCTCTTTCCTCTGTGTACACCCCAGGAATCTCTAAGCCTCTGTGCACTGCAAACCGCAGGTATTCCGAAAATAAGACAGTTGCAATGAAACAAATTATCATATGTTTCCTTAAAAAGCAAACTATCATACGTGCATGAAAAATCAATTTCAATCATAGAGATTTAAAGTATAATTCTGTATTTCTCCAAGAGCAGATTAACTATGTCAAGTGAGGTACATTTATACAGTGTACATGATTCTGATTCTTCCTCTCCCAACACCTGCTCACCCACTCCTGCCCCCACAACACACAGACACACACACCCCCCTCTGTGGTTGTCAGCAACAGCAGTCCTTGGCCCATCCTAATGGAAGAGGAACTGATGAAGCCAGAACAGCCACCTACAGCCAGAGGTGTGTTCTGAGGCATATTATTCCACCCCCACAAGCACCCCTCCTACACCAAACCTGCCAGCCTGCACCCACTTGACCTCCATCCCACAGTCACAGACCAAACAACTGGCCCAGCAGAAACACCAGGCCCCCACTCCCATGTGTACAGCTGGCTGAGAGTGGAGACCCTCTTGGGAAGCAGTTGCAGTGCCCTGCAGGTCCAGTGGGGGGCTCTCTGCAGAGCAGATTCAAGGCACCAGTTTGTGCAGTCTACACTCAGCCACCACCTCCAGGAGCTTCATCCTGATTTGTTAAGGGAAACACATTCACCCAAGGTATACCCTACCTCGGGCCAGACACAAGGGACACAGGAGATGCAGGGCACAGACACAGTTCTTCCCCCAACACTCTCCAGCTCCAGTGTGTGGAGCTCTGGAATGCCTTCGTGCCTACCATTCCAGTCTCTGCGACCAGCCCATGCCAGACCTCGTCCTCTTCACACTCGAGTGTCCCTTATCAAGGTCCCTGCACAGATCACGGCTGCTGAAGACAGGCTTCTGGCAAACTCCAGCCAGAGGCCCTCCACCCTCTCCCAACTAACGCAACCTTGCGCTTTAATGGATTTTCTCAGGAAAGAGGAAGACAAGCAGTCCAAAGACCTGGGACGCAAACCGTTTGACAAGAGAGAGACACAGAGAGACACAGAGAGACAGCGAGATCAGGTTTTAGAAGGAAATCAACTTCATAGGGGAACAGAATTTGCCTGTAGGTAGGTTTCCCCATCTTCCTGGCAGATGCCAACAACCACCCCAAAATGCCCTTGCTCTCCCTCGCCCAGCTCCTCTTCCCGGGGTTGGGAGGGGATTACAGAGGAGGAAGAGCGGGAGGGCCGGCCCCAAAGCAGTACCTGAGCCCGGATCCCCAGAACCCATTCCGGGCGGATGAGAAGTCGGGAGACCGCCCAAGGATAGGGAGCGGGGCGCGCGCCCGGCAGGGGCTCCGGGCCGTATCCTGAGTGTCCCCAGCGGTGCGTCTCGGGTTGTCCCGCGGCTCCAGCACCGCTGGGAACGGCCCTCCTTCTGCTGCCGCGCCCTCCCCGCCCCCGGCCGGATACGAGAGGAGTTCGAGCCGCCCAACGTGGGACCCCAGCACGGAGCCCCCACCCACCGCTTTGCCCCAGCTGGCATTCCCGCACCTGGGTTGTCACTAACTTTCCCCGGCGCACACAGTCCCAGGGGGTTCCAAGACACCCCACACACACACACACACACACACCCGCCGGTCCCGAGCCCCTTTCTCAGACGCAGCGGGACTATCGCTTCACCTGCGCGCAGCTCCGCAGAGGCTCCCGCGTTCCTCGTGCGTCTGGACCGGGCGCCGCCCGGCGGGTCCCTGCGCCGCTGCCACCGCCGGTGTCGCTGCCGCGCCCGCCGGGAGCAGAAACGCCGCGGTGTGTCGGCAGCCGCGGGAGGCGCGACCCCTGGCCCCCTCGACTCGGCTGTGGCTCCGCGGGTCCCGGCTTCCGCCGCCCGCGCGTCCCTGCCCGGCCGGCACGCAGCAGGGCTGGGAGTACGCTCTGCGCCGGCTCTCCCCGCGGCACAGCGCTGGGGCTCCGCGGCGCCTCCAGTATGGGCGGGGATTCCCTCCGGCTGGTTGATTCGAGGGGCGGGAACTCCCTTCCTGGAGTGACAGGGACGGGGGGCGGGGATTCCCCTGCAGGAATGACAAGGTGGGCGGGGATTCCCCCAAGAAGCCCCTTCGCTGGCAGGGCCTCCCTCCAGGGGAACCCGGAGGCCTGGCGCGCCGGCTTCAGAAACCTGGGAACCCTGGGAGGGAAGAATCAGGGAGGTGACAGCTTGGAATCTCGGTAAACGGGGCTTGGGGCGCCATCTAGATGGAAGAAGGCGAGCTAGGGGACTGGTCTTGCATAAAATAAAGCAAATCAAACCAAACCAAACCCATTGCTGTGGAGTCGATTCCGACTCAAAGCGACCCCACAGGATAAACAGAACGGTCCCATAGGGCTCCCAAGGTTGTAAATCATTATGGAAGCAGACTGCTACAGCTTTCTCCCTGAACAGCTGGTGGGTTGAAACTGCCAACCTTTAGCAGCCCAACACTTAACCATTGAGCGACCAGGCCTCCTTACCTCTCCACAGCATGGAAAAAATGTCAATTGCCTTATAAAAGAATGGAGTGGAGAGGCCAAAGGAGATAGGAGAAGGGCTACCCACGCACCCAAGTCACCCTCAGCCTGGTCCTTGGGATGCCTAAGTTACTTTAGCACTGGTGAGAGAATGAGCTCTGGTAGGCACTTGACTGCTAACCAGAAGGCTGGCAGTTCAAAGCCACCAGCCACTCCTCGAAGGAAGATGGGGCAATCTACTTCCTTAGTGATACTGCCTCAGAAACCCAAGGAAGGGTCGCTATGAGTCAGGTCCAACTTGAGGGCACATAACAACACAGCAACAACAACTTAGCATCTCAAACCAAAATAAATAAACCGGCTAGTCATCCAGTCATTCCACCCACCCTCTCTATGTTACAGGGTGGAACTGCTTAGTAGTGTTTTCTTGGCTTTGTAATCTCTATGGAATCACCAATCCTTTCTTTAGTGGTGTTGCTGGGTGAGTTCAAATCAACTTTTAGTTTAGTAAACTGGATGACCTTGAGTGGATTCCAACTCATTGCAACCCTATATGGCTAAACAGAACTGCCCCACAGGGTTTACAAGGTTGACTACCCCAGCTTCCTCCCACAGTGCAGCTGGTGGGTTCAAACCATTGACCTTTTGGGTAGCAACCAAACACTTTAACCACTGCACCTCCAGGGCTTCTCACAGGTTTTTTGGTTGCTTGTGTGTTTGTTGTTGTTGTTGTTAGGTGCCATGGAGTCAGCTCCGACTCACAGCGACCCTATGCACAACAGAACGAAACGTTGCCTGGTCCTGCACCAGCATCACAATCCTTGCTGTACCTGAGCCCATTGTTGCACCTACTGTGTCAGTCCATCTCATTAGGGCATTCTTCTTTTCCACTGACCCTCCACTTTACCAAACATAATATCCTTCTCCAGGGAAAGGTCCCTTCTGACAACATGACCATAGTAGGTGAGACGAAGTCTGGCCTACTGTTCTCTCTTCCAAGGTATTCTGGCTCTACTTCTTCCAGGACAGATTTGTTAGGTCTCCTGGCAGTCTATGGTACTTTCAATATTCTTTGCCAACACCACACCTCGAAAGCACCAACTCTTTTGTGGTCTTCCTTATGCATTGTCCAGCTTTCACATGCATATGAGACAACTGAAAATACCATGGCTTGGGTTAGGCATACCTTAGTCTTCAAAAAGACATCTTTGCTCTTCAATACTTTAAAGAGGTCTTTTGCAGTAGGTTGCCCAGTGCAATGCATTGTCTGATTTCTTGACTGCTGCTTCCATTGGTGTTTATTATGGATCCGAGTAACATGAAATCTTTGACAACTTCAATCTTTTTTCTGCATTTATTGTGGTGCTGTTTACTGGTCCATTTGTATGTTGTTTGTTGTTGTTGTTAGGTGCCATTGATTCATCTCTGACTCATAGCGACCCCATCCATGTACAACAGAACAAAACATTGCCTGGTCTGGTGGCAGTCTCACAATCTCTGCCATACCTGAGGCCATCATTGCAGCCACTGCATCAATCCATCTCATTGAGGGCCCTCACCTTTTTCATTGGTCGATGGCTCTCCACTTTACCAAGCATGACATCCTTCTCCAGGGAATGACCCCTTCTGATAACATGATTAAAGTAGGTAGGATGAAGTCTAGACATTCTTGCTTCCAAGGAGCATTCCACCTGTACTTCTCCCAGGACAGATTTGTTAGTTCTTTTGGCAGTTCATGATACTTTCAGCATTCTTTGCCAACAACACAAGTCATAACATCAACTCTTCTTTCGTCTTCCTTATTCACTGTCCAGCTCTCACATGCATATGAAGTGATTGAAAATACCATGGCTTGGGTTAGGTGCATCTTAGTCTTCAAGGACACATCTTTGTTCTTCAGCACTTTAAAGAGGTGTCAGTTTGTCATACGTGGTGGCTGGCATGTTGCTGTGAGGCTGGAGGCAATGCCACTGGTATTTCAAATACCAGCAGAGTCACCCATGGTGCACAGGTTTCAGTGGAGATTCCAGACTAAGACAGACTCAGGAGAAGGAAGAGGTCATCCACTTCTCAAACAATTGGCCAGTGAAAATCTTACAAATATCAGTGAAACACTGTCTGATATATATTACTGGAAAACTTTTGTATGTTGTTTAGAGAGAAGTGCAAACCATTTGGGCCACCCAGGGACCTCTTGGCACCTCACAGCACCTTAATTCTGCTGATTAGGGCCCCTCACACAGGGAAATCCTCTGAACAATGTCTCCGTGGCGTGGGGTGGTAGTATTGGTGTAGCCACGAGTCCCTGCTGATTGGCCTGTGACCTAATGCCAACTGCCCTTGGTCATTTAATGAACAGAAGTCTCTGACTCTGAGGATCCTCCACTCCTGTGGATTTTCAGGAAGGCCTTCAAATACTTTTGGTTCTTTTTTTGTCATCCTTGTCACTCTGCCTACACAGGGAGAGGATGATAAGGACATAATAGGGAGACTGCACAGCTCTGCAAATTAAGCTCTCTTAAGAGGAAAAAGCTGGCCCTTTTCAAGTGCTAGCAGATAAGAGTAAAAACATACGGAAAATTACAAAACCTGGGATAATGAATAGTTGAATAATGCTTTTGACATTTTCTGCAGAGCAGTAATTGGAAATCTTTGCTTTTGGGGGATGGAGATGGGGCAAGGCAGGGGAAGTGTGCAGCTTGGCCTAGCTAGGCAATAAGCTCTGGTCTCCTAGAAGAGCAGACGGACATCAATCACTTGCACAGACACGACAGAGCTGTCCCAGCCTGAATCTGGGTGGTCCCAAGGCATTTTAAGATGGTATTTTCAGTAGGGGATGGGGTGAGGAAGTACTTCAATGCAGCTGTTTTTCTTCTTTTATAATTACCAGGCCATTGAGATCAATGTCTGCAGATGACCAAGCTTTATGTATTATAAGTTGTGCAATCTCAGGGCCATGGAGCTTTGCTTTTTCTATCTGTATATAGAAAAAATATCTACCATGCAGGATGGCAGCTAGTACCAATAACACAGCTAGTCAGCAGTGTGGAATTAAAACAAAACAAGTTGTCATCAAGTTGGATCTGATTCTGACTCATAGCAACCCTACAGGACAGAGTAGAACTGCCCCACAGGGTTTCTAAGGCTCTAATCTTTACTGAAGCAGACTGCCACATCTTTCTGCTATGGAGATGCTGGTGGGTTTGAACCAAGGACCTTTCAGTTAGCAACCTAGTGCTTAACCACTGAACCACCAAAGTTCCTGGCATAGCACATTGTTGTTGTTGTTGTTATGTGCCTTCTAGTAGGACTCAAGGGAGCTCTGGTAGCATAGTGCCTAAGGCACTTGACTGCTAACCAGAAGGCTGGCAGTTCAAGGCCACCAGCCACTCCTCAGAAGGAAGATGGGGCAATCTACTTCCATAGTGATACTGCCTCAGAAACCCAAGGAGGGGTCGCTATGAGTCAGGTCCTACTCAACGGCCATAACAACAACAACAAGTTGGAAAGGGAAATCCTCTGAACAATGTCCCGACCTCTCCTTGGGTTTCCGAGGCACATGTTGTGTTGTTGTTAATGTGCCATTGAGTCAGACCTGACTCATAGCGACCCCTCCTTGGGTTTCTGAGGCAGTATCACTACGGAAATAGATTGCCCATCTTCCTTTTGAGGAGTGGCTGGTGGGTTTGAACCACCAGCCTTCTGGTTAGCGGTCAGATGCCTTAGGCACTACGCCACCAGAGTTCTCTCTGAGGCACATTGTTTTTGTTGTTGTTATGTGCCGTCAAGTCAGAACCAACTCATAGCGACCCCTCCTTGGGTTTCCGAGGCAGTAACACTACAGAAATAGATTGCCCCACCTTCCTTCAGAGGAGTGAGGAGTGGCATAGAAGGTCCTAAATGAAATGGTATCTCTTATCTTGAAAAATATCAATGGCACATGATAAAAATCCTTAACAGGATTGGTAGTTTCTGTTTGTTCCATAGTCTGGTCCCACCTCCTACCACACTCTTTCAATCACACTTCTCACTGCCTCTGCATCCTAGCTCTTAGCACATGCCTGCCTCCTTTAGCACCATTTAAAATATGCTGAATCACTGAATATATAAATGAATTTATCACTCAAACCATACCTAAACCTCTTCATTCCATCCTTGTGCTCCTAATCTGTGAATTCTGTTTCCTCTGCCAGAATGGACTTCTGTGATCTCCACACCAACATCAGGTTTCCTCTCCCTAAGTCTCTGCAACAATAGCACTTTCTTTATCTTCCTACTCTAACCCTTATCAGATTGTCTTGCATTGTAGGAATCATAGCAAGCTTCATTTTCACCCACCTATTCCCAGTATAAGGAGCTCTGGTGGTGCAGTTCCTAAGGCATTTGACTGCTAACCAGAAGGTTGGTAGGTCAAACCCACCAGCTGCTCTGCAGAAGGAAGACTGGACAATCTACTTCTGTAAAGATTTACTGCCTTGGAAACCAAATAGGAATCACTCTGTTGGAGGAAAACAAAGTCCTTACCCCTTGCCTCAAAGAATCAATGATCACAAGAGGTTGAAGCGGGAAAGCAAAAGGTTTATTGAGTATTAATACCCAAGGAGACGGAGACAATCACTTCTCTAAAATGTCTGTTTCCTCAAGCAAAGGGGTAAACATGATCATATAGGGAAATGGGAAGGGGGCTGAAGATCCTTTGGATGGCCAGGAATGCCTTTGTTCTTCTCTTCCCTGGTTATTCTGGACTCAGCGTCCCTCTTCCCGGGGTCGTCTTGCTTCATAAGCTATGGTTCTCAGCCAACGACAGTTGTGGAGAGGGTTATGCTTAGAATACATAATTGAAAATAGCAAATCTAAAGAATTCAACATCCATGAAAAAGGTTGGCTATTCTATTAAAAAAAAGCAAAAGGGAGGAAAAAATAGCAGTTAGTCACTGTGATTAATGTCCACCTTAGTCATGCCTGCTAACCTGTGAAAGTTCTACAGTTTTCAGTGTGGAGCCCCTTCAGCCTTCCACTTCAGCCTTCCACAACTGTGAGTCAAATGGCAGTGGATTT
>NW_006921889.1:2691580-2692570 GCF_000298275.1 Orycteropus afer afer
ATAGTGCCTAAGGCACTTAACTGCTAACCAGAAGGCTGGCGGTTCAAACCCACCAGCCACTCCTCGGAAGGAAGGTTGGGCAATCTTACTTCCGTAGTGATACTGCCTTGGAAACCCAAGGAGGGGTCGCTATGAGTCGGGGCCGACTCGAGGGCAAATAACAACAACAACAACAACAAGGGTGAGTTAATACATTACAGGGAAGGTGGCTAATATCTGATGGGGAAGCAGGAGAATGTGCAACAGGGAGGGAGAGGGAAAATGGTTGTAGCTCTTACAAGTGTGGCTAAGAATGGAATCTGAGAGCTATTTTGGGGGGTTGCATTTACTGACCATGCAGTATATATAATGTATATTATGTAATACACCCACTCCTCAATTATTGACATGATTAGGTTCCAAAGACTAGCTCATTATGTGAAAATCAGGGTTATGAGAAAATGGAGGATGATCACATCAGATCACAAAATGGAGGATGACTACATCATTATATAACTGCCAAACCACTGAGAATCATGACTCAGCCAAGTTGACACATAACCTTAACCATCACAGCCAGCATTACTCTCACCTCGCACTTCTGCATTGGTTACTGCCAGACATACATCATTAATGTACAAAATAGTCAGATAGTAGATTTTTTACTATTGTCGTATATGTGAAATGTTGGATAACAAGATAGTTGATAAGTGGGGAGTAGGTATACATATTATATACATTAACCAAACCCATTGCCATTGAGTGGATTCCAACTCACAGCGACCCCCATTGGGTTTCTAAGGCTGTAAATCTTTACAGAAGTAGACTGCCTCATCCTCCTCCTGAAGAGCTGCTGGTGGGTTTGAAATGCTGACCTTCTGGTTACCAGCTAAATGCTTTACCCACTACACCACTTGTTGTTGTTGTTGTTTGCCATCGAGTCGGCCCCGACTCATAGCGACCCCTCCTTGGGTTTCCGAGGCAGTATCACTACGGAAGTAGGAATGCCCA
>NW_006921889.1:2693530-2695211 GCF_000298275.1 Orycteropus afer afer
TAATAGTGACTATAGAGAAGCTCTGGTAGCATAGTGCCTAAGGCACTTGACTGCTAACCAGAAGGCTAGCGGTTCAAACCCACCAGCCACTCCATGGAAGGAAGATGGGGCAATCTACTTCTGTAGTGATACTGCCTCGGGAACCCAAGGAGGGATCGCTATAAGTTGGGGCCGACTCGATGGCACGTGACAACAACAACAGTGACTATAGAGGAAGGACAAAATAGAACTGCCCCATAGCGTTTCCAAGTGTTTTGGTTCTCTAGTGCTGCTATAACAGAAATACCACAAGGTAGATGACGTCAACAAACAGGGATTTATTCTCTTACAGTTTATCAGACTAGAAGTCCGAGTTCACAGTGCCGGCTCCAGTGACTGAGTGAAAGCCCTTGAACTTGGGCTTCAGCTCTACCTCTTGCTCCTGGCCCACTGGCGGTGGAGGCCTCTCTTAACTCCGACAACTGCTGGCTTTTAAGGCTGACAAATCCAAGGTCAACAAGGAAATGGCACAGTCCCGAGATTATCAAGCAACATGGCAGGACACTAGTTCAAGTCCAGAGACAGTCCCAAAATCGACAGAGAACATGACAGGCTGCTGAATGAGCACTCGACTGCATGCAGGGTCCAAGTGTGCCCAAAACCTCAGAGACCTTTCTCAAAGCTTCTTCTTAAATACTGGAAGTAAGCGGCCCACATCCCTAAGGCAGCTACTCAGCTGCTCACAGCAGATTCCATCATGGAGCTGATTGTCAGTCTCATCATGGGGAAATACTACACGCAGCTACCCAGCCACTCAAAACCAGGCCCAGCCCAGCTGACACACAACCTTAACTACCACACCAAGACTATAAATCTTTTCAGAAGCAGACTGCCACACCTTTTCCCATGGAGTGGCTGGTGGATTTGAACTACCAAGGCTTTGGCTAGCAGTTCAGCACTTTTAACCGCAGGCCCAGCAGGGCTCTCTGTACATTTATAGTCATGTGTATATATATGTATGTGTATGTACATATATAATATTTTATCATCAGCCTGCAGACACAGCTCTGTTCACCTGCTTAAAATGCTTCCATTTCAATCACTTGTCATCCAGTATTTCCCAGATGTTTGTTTGGCAACGTCTTGCTTACTAATAATAGCTCATCTCTGGAGGGGTCAATCAGATGCATGGAAATTTTGTTTTGCCCTTGCTGTCTTGTCAATTTGGAAAGCTCCTAACAGAGGACATTTATTTTCAAGTCTTTGAAGATCAAAATGTTAAATATTTAGTCACAGATTAGTGCTTCTTCCTGAGTTGCCATTTTAATTTATTACTCATAATATACATGACAAGGAGGAGGAGATTGCATATAAAAAATCCAAGCCTTAGGAAACAGGGGAAGATTAAAACAATAAACTAAGAAAAAAAAATGCATTATCCCGGGCCACAGTATATCAGTGGTAAAATGAGGTAGTGTGGTTGTTAAGGTTGTGTGTCCACTTGGCTGGGGCTGGTTTTGAGTGGCTGGGCAGCTGAATGTAGTGATTCCCCACAGTAAGACTGGTAATTATCTCCATGGTGGAATGTATTGGAGCAGCTAAGTAGCTGCTTAGGGATGTGGTCTGCTTTCCATATATAAGAAGCAGCTTTGAGAATGGTCTCTAGTTTATGGCATGCTTGAACTCTACATGTAGCTGTGCT
>NW_006921889.1:2695481-2702002 GCF_000298275.1 Orycteropus afer afer
AAGCCTCCAAATTGTAAGAATAAACTCCTGTTTGCTTAAGGCCATCCCATTTGTGGTATATTCTTCTCAGTGCAGTACTAGGTAACCAGAACAGTAATCAACGCCATAGTAGAATCTATTGGAGAAGCTGAGTAGCTGCCTTAGGAATGTGATCTGCTTCCAGTATATAAGAGAAGTTTTCAGAAAGGTCTTAGAAAGTTTTTAGAAAGGGACGCTTGAATCCTGCATGTGGCTGTCTCCTGATCTTGGGACTCTTAATGGACTTGAATCAATGGCTTGCCTTGTGGTTTGGTGATATCGGGACTGTGGCATTTTATTTGTCGACCTTGGGCTTGTCAGCCTCAGCAGCCAGCAGCCACCTGAGTGAAGAGATACCTCTAGCTCCAGTGGGCTGGGAGCAAGAGGTAGAGCTGAAGCCCAAGGTTGAGGGGCTTTCACCCAGCCCCTAGAGCTGGCACTTTGAACTCGGACTTCTAGCCTCCAAAACTGTAAGAGAATAAACTCCTGTTTGTTACAGTCACCCATTTGTGGTATTCTCTGTTAGAGTGGCACGAAGTAACCAAAACAGGTAGAATACTTTAGGTACACTAGATTCTCATGGATTGCCACAGTGGCTGCAACAATGGGCTCAGGTGTATAGCAAGAATTGTGAGGCTAGCGCAAGACTGGGCAGTGTTTCATTCTGTTGTACATAGAGTTGCTATGAGTCGGAGCCAACTCAACAGCACCTAATAACAACAGCAGATTCTTACAGACCAGGGATATTTTGTTCACTTCTGAGCTTTCCCCCTGGATTCAGTGGATGGGAATTTGCAGGAAATTCCCATCCACTGGATTCCTGGATTCCACTATGAAGATGAATCTACCCATCAGGAAGCCAGAACTAAAACTGGGAGCTCCATCACTGGCTCAAATGAAATCTTCAAAAGCCTGCTTTCCCTCTCGCCTCCTCAGCTGCTCTTATAAGTGTCCAGGGAGGAGGACAAGAAGGAGCCCCAGTTAACAACTGGCTTCATTCCCTTTCCTCTCAGCCTCTGTGGCTTCATTTTATCTCCAAAACGGATTCTAACTTCCTGTTTACCCGGTTAATTACCCTGCTTTCTTTTTCCTGCAAATTCCCATCCACTAAATCTTCCCTTCATGACCTCACATTGCAATGAACCACCCCGTGGCCAAGGAAGGGATTAAAAAGAACAAATAAGTAACAATGACAGTAAAACACTAATTTAGTGGATCCCAATCTGCAATGTGCTTGAAGATTCCCTGGAGAATGAAAATTTAGAAACCCAGGCCTCACCCCGATGAGGTCCCCATTGTTAAATAACCAAACCAAAAAAACCAAACGCACTGCCAGCAAGTCCGATCTGACTCATAGCAACCCCTTCTTGGGTTTCCAAGGCGGTATCACTGTGGGAGTAGATTGCCCAACCTTCCTTCTGAGGAGTGACTGGTGGGTTTGAACCGCCAGCCTTCTGGTTAGCAGTCAAATGCCTTAGGCACTACACCACCAGTTAAGTAACAGGGACAATAAAACACTAAGTTAGTGGATCCCGATCTAGATGTGGTTGAGGATTCCCTGGAGACTGAAAATTCAGATACCCAGGCCTCACCCTATCTATGAGATCTGCCTGGAGTCCAGATTCTGTGTTTTTAACCAGCACCCCAGTCATTGTGATTTGGGTGGTCCACAGAGCATACCTGGACACACACTTCAGTAGCAACATGGGGGAAAATCTGAGTAACTAACAGTTAAGTACTCAACTACTGGCAAAAGGTTGGCAGTATGAAACGAGCCTGGCTGTCTCTAGGAAGCAGCTCTCTTCTGTACACACATGAAGTTGCCGTGAGTTGGAACTGACATAATGCCAACTAACCATCACCACCACAACAGAATAACTAAAATATGCAAGAGAGCCCAAATTAGATAACTATAGCATTTGCTCATAGTGATGATAGATTTTATTTTATACCTTAATGAAAAACGTGTGATATTTATTCTGCCTCAGACCAAATATGTTATTAACAAATACATAAAATGAATCTATATTGTATCCATCCTGCTTTAAAATATGTTTATAAAAAAACTTAACTCTCATTCATCCTATGTATATTGAAAACGATGAGTCTCCTGTGTCCATGAACATGACATTGGAACTGATGCAAATACATTTTGTTGTTTTCAGTGATGTCTATGACCACACGTGTAGAATTTATCATTTGCTTTTGCACTCCTCCGTCCAGAACACACTACCTCTCCTTTTTATTTAGGCTTCTAAGCCAATCCATTATTTTATACCTTTAACTCTCAGCCTTTCATTTATACTATGGAAGCATAGGTTTCCAGGGTAATTTTCTATACGATTAGTAGCAGAAAAAAAAAAAAAAATGTGTTATATACCAGCAAGTGCAGACGAGGTATTGCTTAAACTTCACTATTTATATACATGGTTTGGGTGGGGTCAGTGGTGGCTGAGTGTTAAAATTCTCCTCTTCCATACAGCAGATTTGGGTTTAATTCCTGGCCAGTGTACCTCTTGTTCAGCCATCACCTTTCTGTCAGTGGTGGAGGTTTATGTGTTGCTGTGATGCTGAACAGGTTGTCATGGAACTTCCAGAATAAGACAGACTAGGAAGAAAGACCTGTGATCTAGTTCCAAAAAGTCAGCCAATGAAATCTCTTTGGAGTGCTGTGGTATGATCCACAACTGGTCAAGGGATGGTGCTGGACCAGGCAGCTTTTTGTTTAGTTGTGTTTGGAGTCACCATGGGTCAGGGGCCGACTCAACAAAGTTAACAACAACAACATAGATGATTTTGTAAATCTGTGCAACAAAACAAGGCTACTAAAACAACTACAACAACAAAGAAGTTCAGTTTTGATTAACATAACTAGTACTTTTCAATAGAAATAGAACATAAAGAGAAGCTATTTTAGTTACACATACACATAGGTTTTGTTTTACGGTGACCATTGTCTTCATTTCGAATTACACAAAGCCATTGAGTCTTCTTGGGGTTTAGGGCTGCTGGACACATTGGCACAGTTTTAAGAGATGCTTTTCCTCCAGAAGTTGGAAAGCATGTACCCTTTCCCACCCCCTACACAGACCACACTACCGTTCAGTCACATCACTGCGTATCCAAATTTGTAGACTACTTCAGATTTTTCCTGACTTCCTCATTTTGTGCGCAAATTCTCATTTCTAACTCCTATCTCCCCTGCTGATTATTCTCTGCATTCCGTTCCGCACTACTTATTTAAGGAAAGGCATCGTTTTAAGTCATTTATATGCTATTTTTACTCCTTCATCAGATCCTCCTACTTCCAGATAACTTCATTTAATAATCTCTAGAGAAAGCAATTATAAAAATAAATAGACTACTAGTATATCTTTTTCTAATTTCACTTCATTGTCTCTTTGCCATTCTTAGCATCTGTCATTACTGGCACAGCTAAAATGAACGCGGAAAAAGAAGTCAGCAAAATGATGCAGCCTTAAAAAGTGTCAGCAAGGAAGCACTGTGTCCTGTGACCAATCACGATAACATAGTGGGGAGACCTCAGGCAAGTTTCTCTAAAAATGGACATATCTGCCTCTAAAGGTCTCCTTAGGATCTGGAGTACCCAGTGAGATCATAGATGTGAAAGCACTTTGAAAACAAATTTAGAAGTCTCTTCAAATAAGAGGAGGTGGGAACAACTCCTCTTTGGCTATTTCAGCTTGTCATAAAAGGTACATGAATAATATGATTTACATTTCTTCTCAATAAAAAGCAAAAATCGCCAAGAGGTAACGATCAATCATCATTAGTGACTTACTTGGGTAATGTATGAATTAGGCTAACATAACAAATGTATTCTCCATCTCTGCTGCACTCAAGACCTCTAATCAATGAACTCTACAGAAAGTAGAACCTTTGAAGGCATGCTAAGGCAAACTTAAAAAGCCACATTTAGTGGAAACCAAAACAACCAAAAACCAAACCCACTGCCATTGGATCGATTCTGACTCATAGCAACCTCCATTGGGGTTCCAAGGTGGTAAATCTTTACTGAAGTAGATTGCCCCATGTTTCTTCTGTGCAGTGGCTGGTGGGTTTGACTTGCCAACCTTCTGGTTTAGCAGTCAAATGCCTTATGCACTGTGCCACCAGAGCTCCCTTTGGTCAAATCCAAAACCAAAGCAAACTCACTTGCTGCTGTCGAGTCAATTTTGACTCATAGTGACTCCTCCTTCGGTTTCTGAGACAGTATCACTATGGAAGTAGATTGCACCATCTTTCTTCTGAGGAGTGGCTGGTGGGTTTGAACCGCCAACCTTAATGAAAACAGTCATTGTCTATTTGAAAATATAGAAAACAAAACACAACAAACCCATTTGCCATTGATTTGAGTCTGACTCACGACGATCCCGCGTGTATCAGAGTAGAACCGTACTCCATAGGGCTTTCAACGGCTGATTGTTTGGATGTGAGGAAGCACGAGGCCTGTCTTCTGAGCTGCCTCTAGGTGGACTTGAGCTTCCGACCTTCTGGTCAGCAGCTGAGCCAGTTGCCCATCTGCACCACCCAGGAACTCTGAAAATATGTGAGAACATCTTATTTTTGTTTGGTTTTAGCAGATACTGACAACAATCTCCTCCTCAATCGCCAATCTTAGTTGGTTTCTGGTTGGGCTACTTTTCCAAAAGCCCCAGGGACTGTGCTCAAGGTTGGGCCTTTATTGAAGTCACAGAGTCCCTCTCATTTCTGGTTAATAGAATGCCATTTTTTAAATGTTTAAATGCCCATTTTCTCTATTTGTTAATCCATGCAGCGACTTTTTGGCTTTACTGTGTACTTAGTAACAAAGTGAATAACCTCAACTGCTTTGAAATGCGCAATTTACTATTGTAAGTTAGATAACTAGACCACTGGGAATAAAGAGAGGAAGCAAAAGAATGAAGGCAAATGTGAGATGACCAGATGAAGAAATCCACAACCAAAGGAAAGCTGCTTAGGAACCACTAACTTGGTTCTGTGACTTGCCTAAAAGTGCTCTTAATGGGGAGACAGTGTGCAAAGGCACTGGAGAAAGACCCTGAAGGATCAGGTGACATCTCTTTCTGCCCACCATCTCAGCAATGTTCATCCTCCCTGCTGCCTTATACATAATGCCAGCTTTCACAGTCAAGATGACATGTCTCAGGACTATGGGCTCTGAAGACAGAAAGACTTACTTCAAGGACTAGGGTCATCTATGTGCTCTTGTCCCTGAGGGGTGTACACTTATCTATGTTTCATCCCCCAATAAAGGAAATAATCTGCAAGGAAATCTGTGGACTTATAAATTAATTCCTTATGATAAATTCCAAATTCTCCTTAAAGGATGATGTTTTCCTTATTAATGTCTTTTGAGACACGTACCATCAGTCAGAAAGTCATGGGGCTTATCAATATTGTATCTCCAGCATGAATCTGAAAGAAAGTGTTGTTAAAGATCAAAAAAGTTCACAGAAATGCAGCATTGCAGTCAGATGATGGTTTTCCAAAATTTACTTTATTGTGTGTGCACAAATATTTTTTCCTTTGAAAAATTGTGATAAAATAACTGCTGTGGAGTCTGATCTGACTCATAGTGACCCCTCTTTGGGTTTCCAAGGCAGTATCTCTACAGAAGTAGATTGCCCAATCTTCCTTCTAAGGAGTGAGTGGTGGGTTTGAGGTGCCAGCCTGCCGATTAGCAGTCAAATGCCTTAGGCACTACACTACCAAAGCTCCTTAGCATAAAATAAAGTTTACCACTTTAATCATTTGTGAGGGTAATTTAATACATTCACAATGTTAACCAGTTGTCATCATGTCCACTCTGACTCATGGTGACCCCATGTATGTCTGAATAGAACTGTTTTCCATAGGGTTTTCAATGGCTGAGTTTTAGAAATAGATAGCTAGGCCTTTCTTTGTATTGTATATACTTTTTTTTTTTTTTTTTCTAACCAGTGCTCACAGTATACTCTAAAAGTGATTTTTTTTTTTTTTGAATTGTGAATCAACAAACTTTTATCCAAAACCAAAGTGGATGACCGCATAATTATGACTTCATATTATGGTTCTGTGTTGGGCCAGGACTAGGGTGAGGCAAGAGAGGCACCTAGGGCACAAATTTAAGGAGGCACTACCCTCCGGGTTGTGCAAATGCTGGGTCATACACTAGCCTAACCTTTAGAGTAAGTACCTTCTTAAATTTTGCACCCTAGAAACCTCTCCATGGTTGCAGCAGTTTATCAACAGGGAACTGTCAGAAATTCAAGCTGGACTCAGAAGAGGACACAGGAGGAGGAATATTGTGGTAGTTAAGGTTGTGTGTCACTTGGCTGGGCCATAGGTTTTTAGTGGCTTGGCAGCTGGATGTAGTTATTCCCCATGATGAGATTGTTATCACCTCCATGGTGGAATCTGCTATGAACAGCTAAGTAGTTGAAGGGGAGTTGCCTTTGCCTTCAAGGTGTGGCCTGCTTCCAGTATACATATATGGACAT
>NW_006921889.1:2702402-2709478 GCF_000298275.1 Orycteropus afer afer
GGAAGATTGGGCAATCTACTTCTGTAGTGATACTGCCTCAGAAACCCAAGGAGGGGTCACTATGAGTCAGATCCAACTCGATGGTACATAACAACAACAAATATAAATATATGTGTGTGTAAATACGTGTGTGTGTGTGTGTGTGTGTCTCCGTATCTCCAGTGGTCTGCTTTGGGAAAGGTCTCTAGCTTTAAGGGACATTTTTGGCCATGTTGCCTATTGATCTTGAGATGATTCCTGGACTTGATCGCAGTGGCCTGCTGTGTTGCCTGCTGAACTTGGATTGTGCCATTTTACCTGCCAGTCTTGGGTTCATCAGCCTCAGTAGCCAGCAGCTGTGTGAGTTACAAGACACCTCCCACTCCATTGGGCCTGGAATAAGAAGTAGAGCTGATGTCCAAGGCCGAGGGGACTTCACCCAGCGCATAGAGCCAGCACTCTGAATTTCTACTTCTAGCCTCTTACACTGTAAAAGAATAAATTCTTGTTTGTTAAAGTCATCCACTTGTGGTATTTCTGCTATAGCACTACTAGAGGACCAAGACCAATATCATTGTTAATGTCACACGGATATTGGCTAAAAGCAGAGAATATCAGAAAGATGTTTACCTG
Organism: Orycteropus afer afer; assembly: GCF_000298275.1. Lineage (NCBI taxonomy): Eukaryota > Metazoa > Chordata > Mammalia > Tubulidentata > Orycteropodidae > Orycteropus > Orycteropus afer. Next base: position 2,703,015 of record NW_006921889.1, read on the forward strand.
TGTTTTATTGACTATATAAAGGCATTCAACTGTGTGGACAATAACAAGTTATGGATAACATTGTGAAGAATGAAAATTCCAAAACACTTACTTGTGCTCATAACAAACCTGTATGTAGACAATAGGAAGTTGTTTCAAATGGAACAAGAGGGTACTACATGGCTTAACATTAGGAAAGGTGTGTGTCATGGTTCTTTCCCTTCACTATACTTATTCAATCTGTATGCTGAGCAAATAAGCCAAGAAGCTGAACTATATGAAGAAGAATGCAGCATCAGGATTGGAGGGAGACTCATTAACAACCTGTGATATGCAGATGACACAACTTTGGTTACTGAAAATGAACATGACTTAAAGTACTTACTTGAAGATCAAAGCCAACAGTCTTCAGTATGGATTATACCTCAACGTAAAGGAAACAAAAACCCTCACAAATGGTCCAATAAGTAGCATCATTATAAACTGAGAAAAGTTTGAAGTTGTCAGGAGTTTCATTTTACTTGGATCCACAATCAATCTGCGTAGAAGCAGCAGTCACATAATCAGACATTGTATTGCACTCATTAAATTGGTTGCAAAAGGCCTCTTTAAAGTGTCAAAAAAAAAAAAAAAGCAAAGATGTCACTTTGAAGATTAAGATGTGCCTGACCCAAGCCACAGCAAGCTGGATGATAAATAAAAAAGAATGCAGAAGAACTGACGCTTTTGAATTATGGTGTTGGTGAAGAGTATTGAATATACCCTGGACTGTCAGAAGAATGGAGAAATCTATCTTGGAAGAGATACAGCCAGAATTCTCCTTAGAAGCGAGGATGATGAGACTTCATCTCATATACTTCAGACGTGTTATCAGGGGGGCCCAGTCCCTGGAGAAGGGCATTATGCTTGGAAAAGTAGAGGGTCAGTGAAAAAGAGGAAGACCCTCAGTAAGATGGACTGACACAGTGGCTGTAACAATGGGCTGAAACATAGCAATCATTGTGAGGCTTGCCCAGGACTGGGCAGTGTTTTGTTCTATTGTACATAGGGTCACTATGAGTTGGAACCAACATGATGGCACCTAATAACAACAACAGATGAGTCTCTTGCCTCACCATTGTCCTGTACCTACCTGGTTTAAATCTTCACCTTCTATGCCTGTCTGTTGTTTAGCTGAAAGCAATGGAAGTGAGTTCAATCCCAGGCCTGAAGGGTGACTAGGGGCCATAGTCTTGGGGGTTTCACCAATCTCTATCATACCAGTAAGCCTGGTATCTTTTTTTATGATTCTGAGTTTTGGTCCACATTTTTTCCTCACTTTATCCAGGATCTCCTGGATACAGTGGAAATCTCTATCCAGGATCTCCTAAAATGATCCCTTTCCGAGTGGTTGACAGTGGTAGCTGGGCACCATCTAGTTCTGTCTCAGGGTGATGTAGGATGAGGTTCCCACAGTCCACTAGTCCCTGGGACAATTGTTTCCATGCTTCTTTGGTTTTCTTCACTCTTCTTCACTCCAGATGAGGAGAGACCAATTGTTGCCTCTTAGATGGCCACTTGCAAGCTTTTAAGATGCCAGTTGCTACTCATCAAAATAGGATGTAGAACAATGTTTTTGTGTGGTATGTTATGCCAGTTTGATGTCCACTACGACCATGGTCTCAACCCCATAGGCCCAGCAACTCACTTCCTCAGGGCAGTTGGCTGTAGCTAAGAAGTTATCATAACTTGTCCCCCTGTTATACATATTGACATTCTTACAGCACATACAGATATGTATGTAGAAATTTCATCTGCCACCCTTATATATGGTCATGAGTATATTCCCTTTGGCCACACATCCCTGATCATTTAGCCTTTAGATTAATGTTTGTTATTACTGATAATGCAGTATTGTGTATGTAAAAGTGTTTATCTTTGTTATCTGTACCTCTTGTGCACCTCTCTGTGTCTTCTTTTTCCTCAGGCTCTTCTTCTTGATTTTATTGGCTCCTTTTAAGCCTAGTGGGATGGCAAAACTCACCAATCCCCTACAAGAGTTCCATGAACTTATTTGCATTCATAGACTGTCCAATCACCACAAGGATTCCACAGGCCCTATTTGCATAGTACCACCCAATCATTTTGTGGGAGTTACATGATCTTGGCTAAGAAGGTCATATAAAAGTGATTCATTGCACCTCAGAGACTTAAATCATAATGCCTTTCCTTACTCTTTCATTTCTCGACACCCACTGTAATCCTTATGTTACCCACCACTTGCTCTACTGTCATCCCCACAATATTCTGCTTCAACCCTGATGCATTTTCTTTCTCCTACCTCCCATACCACTTGCCAACTAGAAATTCCATTTTCACAATCAAAACGTATCCTTGTTTCCTTAAACTTGAACATTCCTTCCCACCTCCAGGCTTACACCCTCCTCTAAAGACACAGCGTCCCCTGAAACTCACTCCAGTGGACTCTGTTTATTTGATCATGCCACACATTACCTGATATCCAAGAGGTGATATTAGCAGCTCTCATGCTTATATTCTATGCCCTATAATTTCTATAAGAAGTCCTTGTGGCACCATGGTTAAATGCTTGGCTCTAACCAATAAGTTGACAGTTCAAACCCACCCAGTGGCTCCTGGGAGAAAAAACCTGGCGATCTGCTCCTGTGAAGATTACAGCCTAGGAAACCTGATGGGGCAGCTCTGCACTGTCACATGGGGTCACTATGGCTTGAAATCAACTCAACAGCACCAACAGCATAATTTCTACCACTTTCTTATGTAAATTCCTTAGTACCTTTGTTGCATAAACCAAATCAAACCCACTGCTGTCAAGCCAATTAAGACCCATAGTGACCCTACTGGGCAGAGTTGAACTGCCCCATAGGGTTTCAAAGGCTGTAAATCTTTATAGAAGCATACTACCTCACCTTTCTCCCAAGGAGAGGCTAATGGCTTTGAACCATCAGCGTTTTGATTAGCAGCCCAATTCTTTAACCACAGTGCCAGCAGAGCTCCCTTTTAGTTGTATACTGCTAGAAAACTCTAATCCAGGATGAGATTAACCCTTATTTGAGTCTTTACCCCAATGTGAAGCACTGATGGAGGAAAAAAAAAAAAACTTGAGTAGATGGAGAGTACCTGGTCAATAACTTCCTACAATCCAATACACAATGCTATCCTGGATGCCAGCAACGATACTAACATATGACTCCTATGCTGGATTTTTCCTGCTTCCCCTTCAGATCCGCTTTCCACCATTCTCCACCCTGCCCTGTGCCTCAGGAGGCTGACTCTCTGGATCGTATCAGTTGTTTTGCTTGCCTTCTGCCTTCACATCGCCTTTGACCAATGGGCCAGAGATCAGAGGGTAGTAGGAGAGTAAGGAGAAGGTATGAATCCCTCCGGCTACTCACTTAGGCTGGGGATTGACAGAGACTCTGCTCCTTTACCAAAGGCCCTGTAATGGGGCCTCTGTAATCCACCTCCACTGCACTCTTTCCTCTTGCTTATTCTGGCCGAGGCTGCTGACAGCTCCCTACTGCTGCTAGCCTTGGCATGCTTCATCGTCTCTTCTGATTTACCTTAACTTGCCTACACCTTTGTCAGTTCAACTGTCCTTTGTTCTTCCCATTTGAATGTGTCGTTTGTTTTCTGATATGGCACATATAATTCCATTGCTTAAATAAATAGGAAAATATTTCAAGGGGTTGGGATGTGTTTTTATAGATCTCTCTGTTACAAGTGTATTAGTTTTCTAGGGCTCCCCTAACAAAATGCCACAAAGTAAGTGGCATATAACAGAAATTTATTGTCTCACAGCTCTGAAGGATAGTAATCTGAATTCAGAGTGCCGACAGGGCCATGTTCTCTCTCAAGTTTCTAGAGGGAGACCCTCTCTTTGTCTCACTCAGCTTCTGGTAGCCCTAGACATTACCTGTTTTGCAGCCAAAGCATAACTCCGTCACCATGTAGCCAACTTTTCTCTCTCTGTCTCTGTGTATCTTCTCCTTTTTAAGGACACCACTCAGACTGAATTAAGACCCACACCACTCCAATATAACCTCAAGTTAACTTAACTGATAACATCTTCAAAGACCCTATTTCCAAACAAGATTATTTTCAGGAGTTACTTTTGTACTTCAGTATAAATTTGAGGGGACACAATTCAACTCATAACAGTTTGCAAGCTTGGTTAATGTCACATGAGCTTGGATACTATTGTTTCCATATCTCAGGTCGGCAATAAGAGTCAAGAAGCAATAAAAATAAGAGATGTATTCACACTTCCAGAGCTTGACAGTGTCAGAGTCAAGGTACACCTCAGTTCTGGACCATACACATTAACTCAAGAGCTACATCTTGGCTACTCCCCCCCCCACACACACACACCCCCAGATGACCACCTACCGAAATCTGAACACGCAGGATCCCAGATAAATCACCCTTGGTGCAAACTCCTCTGCTGTAAGTCCAATCCAGGTGAACTCTGAGGCTGGTGGGTGTGCAGCTGGCTCTGTGCCCCGATTTAGAGCCAGTCTGGGAAGCATTCCCAGATGGCTCCTTCTGGATGCCATTGCTTTTTCTGGCTGCATTCCTGGGGGAGGTGGGAAAATACACAAGGTCTCCTAGTTGCAAATCCAAGCAAAGAGGACATTGTCATATCTTTAGCAAATGATAACACACTAAACACAGAAAACCAAAGGACTAAAGAGAGAGATATCCATCCAGCTGGGCCAATTCACTCTTCAGAGCCAAGGGCCAGCCAGCCAGGATGGAAGATCTTCCACCCTCTTTATGAATCAATTGTCCTTCTTTAAAGGGACTTGCCAGGGCTTTGAGCAGCACACAATCCTTCATTCTATCCTATGTCTCAATCCTCACCTGTGAAAAATGAAGTTCTGTTCACTGGCCAAAGGGAGAGCAATTACCCATTAAAGTGAGTCAAAATCTCCATAGGCCTCCACTTCAAGCCTTAAATCCAAAACTAATGTTGATTTATCTACTCCTTTGGGCAGTAGGGAGCTCCCATAAAGAGGTGGTATGAGTCATAGTTAAGAACATGGACTCTGGTGCCAGACAGCCTGGGCTCAAATCCCAGTTATACCATTAGGGCCCCTGATTTCTCATCTGTAAAATGGGAATTATAATTACCCCTGTGTCATATGGTTGACATGAAGAGTAAATAAATTACTATAAGTAAAGAACTTTGAACAATGTCTGTTGTTGTTGTTGTTAGGTGCCGTCTAGTCGTCTCCAACTCACAGTGACCTATGTACAGCAGAACGAAACACTGCCTGGTCCTGTGCCAGCCTCATGATCCTTGCTATACCTGAGCTCATTGTTGCAGCCACTGTGTCAATTCACTTTGTTGAGGGCCTTCTCCTTTTCCATTGACCCTCCACTTTACCAAGTGTTCTGGTTAGCTAGTGCTGCTCTGACAAGAATATACCACAAATGGGATGGCCTTAACAAACAGGAGTGTATTCTTACAATTTGGCTTTACGTCCAAGTTCAAAGTGCCAGGCTCTAGGTGCTGGGTGAAAGCCCCTCAGCCTTGAGATTCAGCTCTGCCTCCTGGTCTCAGCCCACTGGAGCTACAGGCTTTTTCTTCACTCAGACAGCTGCTGGCTGCTGATACTGACAAGCCCAGGGGTGACAAGTGAAATGGCACAGTCCTGATGTTACCAAACCACATGGCAGGTGATTAATTCATGTCTATTGAAAGTCCCAAGGTTGGCAGAGCATGCCAGGCTGCTGAACAATGACATGGTTGGTTATGTGGAGGTTTCAAGCATGCCATAAGCTAGAGACTGTTCCCCAAGGCTTCTCCTTATATACAGGAAGCAGACAACATCCCTAAGGCAGCTACTCAGCTGCTCACAGTAGATTCCACCATGGAGTTGATACCAGTCTCATTATAGGGAATACTATATCCAACTGCCAAACCACTCAACCAGGCCCAGCCAAGTGGACAAACAAACTGAACTACCACACCAGACATGACATCCTTCTCTAGAGAATGATCCCTTCTGACAACATGACCAAAGTAGGCGAGACAAAGTCTGGCCATTCTTGCTTCCAAGGAACATTCCAGCTACACTTGTCCCAGGACAGATTTGTTCATTCTTCTGGTAGTATAGTACTTTCAGCATTCTTCACCAACACCACAACACTAAAGCATCAACTCTTCTTTGGTCTTCCTTATTCATTGTGAAGCTCTCACAGGCATATGAGGTGATTGAAAATATCATGGCTTGGGTTAAGCACACCTTAGTCTTTAAGGAGACATCTTTGCTCTTCAGCACTTGAAAGAGGTCTTTTGCAGCAGATTTGCCTAATGCAATACATTGTCTGATGTCTTGACTGCTGCTTCCATTGGTGTTGACTGTAGAACCAAGTAATATGAAGTCTTTGACAACTTCATTCTTTTCTCCATTAATTGTGATGTTGCTTATTGATCCAATTGTGAGGATTTTTTTTTTTTT
>NW_006921889.1:2711158-2716932 GCF_000298275.1 Orycteropus afer afer
CTACGGAAGTAGGATTGCCCAACCTTCCTTCCAAGGAGTCTTCCTTGTAGGGTATGGATATTATCCTATCACTGACAGCATTGTACTTCAGGACAGATCTCTATACTTCTTTGTGATAATGAATGCCATGCCATTTCTTTTCAATTTGTCATTCCCAGCATGATAGATCATATGGTTGTCTTATTCAAAATGGCCAAAAACCAATCCATTTCAGCTCACTAATGCCTAGGATAGTGCCTCAGAAACCCAAGGAGGGGTCACTATGAGTCGGGGCCAACTCGATGGCAAATAACAACAACAACAACAATGCCTAGGATATCTATCTTTATGTGTTCCATTTCATTTTTGACATCTTCCAATTTTCTTAGTTTCAAACTTCATACATTCCATGTTCTGATTATTAATGGATGTTTGATCAGTGTTTCACTGCTATTCATAAGGTTTTCACTAAAACAATGCCTAGTACACAGTAAAGACTCTATAATTGGTTATTTAATGTTGTTATTTCAGTAATCATCCATGTATCTTTAGATAAACATATCTGGAGAATTGGTCATTCCATATTTTCATCATTGTTTGCCTATAGCCCCAAATATTTTTTTTTTAAAAGAAAGAAAGAAAAACCAACCTCACTGCTATCGAATCAATTCTGACTCATAGTGACCCCCTTTGGATTTCTGAGGTGGTAAATCTGTACAGAAGTAGATTGCCCAGTCTTCCTTCTGCAGAGTGGCTGGTGGCTTTGAACCACCAGCCTTTTGGTTATCAGTCAAATGCCTTAGGTACTAGGCCACCAGAGCTCCTTAGCCCAAAATATATCTAGGGTAAAGTGTATCTAGGATAAAATAATCTTTCTCCACTCATCTGTCAGTTTGTTGTATTGTAATAGTTTGTGTGTTACCAGGATGCTAGATGGGGCATCTGTTTGTTGAAACTTCTCAATAGGCATCCTGTCAATTCCTGGAGCCTTGTTCTTAGCCACTTTCCTCAGAGTAGCTTCAACTTCTTCCTTCAGTACCATTGGTTTTTGATCATATGCCACCTCCTGAAATGGATGAACGTCAACCAATTCTTTTTGGTACAGTGACTCTGTGTGTTCCTTCCATCCTCTTTTGATGTTTCCTGCATCATTCCATATATTGCCCATAGCATCTTTCAATATTGCAACTAGAAGCTTAAACTTTTTCTTCAGTTCTTTCAGCTTGAGAAATGCTGAGTGTGTTCTTCCCTTTTGGTCATGTCTTTGCACATTTCATTATAATAATTGACTTTGTCTTCTCGAGCTGCTCTTTGAAATATTCTGTTTTGCTCTTTTATCTTGTCATTTCTTTCATGTGCTTTAGCTACTCTCTGCTCAAGGACAAGTTTCAGAGTCTCTTCTGACATCCGTTTTAGTCTTTTCTTCCTTTCCTGTCTTTTAAATGACATTTTGCTTTCTTCATGGATGATGTTCTTGATGTCATCCCACAAATCCTCTGGTTTTCTGTCATTTGTGTTCAATGCATCAAATCTATTCTTTAAATGGTCTCTAAATTCAGGAGGGATAGAATCCAGGTCATATTTTGGCTCTTGTGGACTTGTTTTAATTGTATTTGACTTCAGATTGAACTTTCAAATGAGCAGTTGATGGTTTGTTCCACAATCAGCTCCTGGCCTTGTTTTGGCTGAAGATACTGAGCTTCTCCATTGCCTCTTGCCACAGATGTAGTCAATCTTATTCCTGTGTACTCCATCTGGCAAAGTCCACGTGTATACCTGCTGTTTGTGTTGAAAAAGGGTATTTCCAATGAATAAGTTGTTGGTCTTCCAAAATTCTATCATGCAATCTCCAGCATTATTTTTATCTCCAAGGTCAAATTTTCCAATTACCAATGATTCTTCTTTGTTTCCAACTTTTGCATTCCTGTCACCAGTGATAATCAGCACATCTAGATTACATGTTTGGTCAATTTCAGACTGCAGAAGTTGGTAAAAATCTTCAATTTTCTCATCTTTGGCTTTGGTAGTTGGTGTGTAAATTTGAATAATAGTAGTATTAATTGGTTTTCTTTGTAGGCATATGGATATATGCCTACATTATACTTCAGGATAGATCTTCAAACATTCTTTGTGATGATGAATACCACACCATTCCTCTTCAATGTGTCATTCCTGGCCTAGTAGATCATATAGTTATCTGATTCAAAATGGCCCAAACCAGTCCATTTCAGCTCACTAATGCCTAGGATATCAATCTTTATGTGTTCCATTTCATTTTTGACAACTTCCAATTTTGATAGATTCATACTTTGCACATTCCATGTTCTGATTATCAATGCATGTTTGCAGGTGTTTCTTCTCATATTGAGTCATGCCACTTCAGCAACTGGAGGCCCTGAAAGTGCTACTTTATCCATATAATTAAGGTAGGGTCTACCCTGATGAGGCAGCTCTTTCTAAGTCATATTTTGACTGCCTTCCAACCTGAGGGGCTCACCTTCTGGCACTGTATCAGACAATGTTTCAGGGCTATGCATAAAATTTTTCCAGTAATATATCAGACAGTAGTTCACTACTCATAAGGTTTTCACTGGCCAATTCTTTAAGAAGTAGATGGCCTTTTCCTTCTTCCGAGTCTATCTCAGTCTAGAAGCTCCACTGAAACTGGTCCACCATGGGCACCCCTGCTGGCACAGCCTCCAGCCTCACAGCAATACACAAGCCACACCACAGTATGACAAACCAACAGAAAAGTTTGTCTCCCTTAGCTATTCCAACCACTCTGCTCACTTCCTGGGCTACCCCCTACCTGTTCCTGCTGGCCCTATCTGCTGCTGCTCCATGCCGCCTGGGACTCTCCCCCACCCTCCTTACCTGTTCTGGCTGCCAGTCCTGCTTGGGTATGGCTCTATATTAAGGCCAGGGCCTGAGGTAGGTGGGCCTGGGGCTTAGAGGCTGCTTTTTGCTTGGGGGTGGCTCTTTATTTAGGCAGGGGCCTGAGGTAGATGGGCTCAGGGCTTGTAGGCTACTTTTTGCTTGGGGCTAGCTCTTTATTAAGGCATGGGTGTGAGATAGATGGTCCCAGGGCTTGGAGGCTGCTTTTCCCTTGAGGGTAGCCCTGTATTAAGGCTGGGGCCCAACTTAGGTGGGCCAAAGCCTGGGGGCTGCTTTTCACTTGGAGCAGCCACCATTGCCAAACATGAGGAAATTGAAGATTTCTACCAACTTCTGCAGCCTGAAATTGACCAAACATGCAATCAAGATGTGTTGATTATCACTGGTGACTGGAATGCTAAAGTTGGAAACAAAGAAGAGTTACTGGTAGGTGGAAAATATGGCCTTGGTGATAGAAATAATGCTGGAGATTGAATAATAGAATTTTACAAGACCAATGATTTTCATTGCAAATACCTTTTTTCAACAACATAAGTGATGACTATGCACATGAACTTCACCAGATGAAATACATAGGAATCAGATTGACTACATCTGTGGCAAGAGGTGATGGAGAAGTTCAATCTTTGGCCAAAACAAAGCCAGGAGTTGATTGTGGAACAGAACATCAACTGCTCATATGCACATTCAAACTGAAGTTGAAGACAATTAAAACAAGTCCATAAGAGCCAAAATATGACCTTGATAACATCTCTCCTAAATTTAGAGACCATGTAAAGAATAGATTTATGTATTGAACACCAATGACTAAAAACCAGAGGAATTGTGGGATGCCATCAAGAGCATCATCCATGAAGAAAGCAAGAGGTCACTAAAAAGACAGGAAAGGAAGAAAAGACCAAAATGGATGTTAGAAAAGACTCTGAAACTTGCCCTTGAGCAGAGAGTAGCTAAAGCAAATGGAAGAAATTACAAGATAAAAGAGCTAAATATAAGATTTCAAAGAGCAGCACGAGCAGACAAAGCCAATCATTATAGTGAAATGTGCAAAGATCAGGAGTTAGAAAATCAAAAGGGAAGAACACACTCAGCATTTCTCGAGCTGAAAGAACTAAAGAAAAAATGTAAGCCTTGAGTTGCAATATTGAAAGTTTCTATGGGCAAAATACTGAATACAGGAAACATGAAAAGAAGATGGAAGGAATACACAGAATCACTGTACCAAAAAGAACTGGGCAATGTTCATCCATTTCAGGAGGTGGCATATGATCAAGAATCAGTGGTATTGAAGGAAGAAGTCAAGCCTGCATTGAAGGACTTGGTGAAGAACAAGGATCCAGGAATTAATGGAATACCCATTGAGATGTTTCAACAAACAGGTGCCCCCTGGAGGAACTCACTCCACTACGCCAAGAGATCTGGAAGACAGTTACCTGGCCAACTGGCTGAAAGAGATCCATATTTGTACCCATTCCAAACAAAGGTGACCCCATAAAATGTGGAAATTATTGAACAATATCATTAATATCACATGCAAGTAAAATCTTACTGAAGATAATTCAAAAATTGTTGCAGCAGTATATTGAGAGAAAGCTTCCAGAAATAGCAGCAGGATTTAGAAAAGGACATGAAACAAGGGTTATCATTGCTGATGTCAGATGTATCTTAGCTGAAAGCAAAGAACACCATAAAGATTTTTTCATATGTTTTATTGACTATGCAAAAGCATTCAACTATGTGGATCATAAAAAATGTGGATAACATTGAAAAGAATGGAAATTCCAGAACATTTGATTGTACTCAGGACAAACCTGTACATAGATCAGGAGGCTGTCATTTGAACAGAACAAGGGGACACTGCATCGTTCAAAATCAGGAAGGGAGTGCATCAAGTTTATATCTTTTCACCACACTAATTCAATTTGTATGCTGAGCAAATAATCTGTGCAGCTGGATTATATGAAGAAGAACATGGCATCTGGATTATGGGAAGACTTGTTAACAACCTGCGATATGCAGATAACACATCTTTGCTTGCTGAAAGCAAAGATGACTTGAAGTACTTACTGGTGAAGACTAAATACTACAGTGTGTAGTATGGATTACACCTCAATATAAAGGAAACAAAAATTCTTGCAACTCGTCCAATAAACAGTTTCACAGTGGATGGAGAAAAGATTGAAGTTGTCAAGGATTTCATATTACTAGGTTCTACAATCAACACCAATGGAAGCAGCAGTCAAGACATCAGATGATGTGTGGCATTGGGAAAATCTGCTGCAAAAGACCCATTTCAAGTAATGAAGAGCAAATATATCTCCTTGAAGACTAAAGTGTGCCTAACCCAAGCCATGGTATTTTCAGTTGCCTCTTATGCATGTGAGAGCTGGACAATGAATAAGGAAGACCAAAGAAGAGCTGATGCTTTTGAGTTGTGGTGCTGGAGAAGAATGCTAAGAGTACCATGGTCTGCTAAAAGAACTAACAAATCTGTCCTGGAAGAAGTGCAGCTGGAATCCTCCTTGGAAGCATGAATGGCCAGATTTCATCTCACCCACTTTGATCATGTTGTCAGAAGGAACCATTTCCTGGAGAAGGATATCATGCTTGGTAAAGTGGAGGATCAATGAAGAAGGGGAAGGCCCTCAACAAGAAGGATTGACACAGTGGCTGCAACAATGGACTCAGGTATAGCAAGGATCGTGAGGCTGGCACAGGACCCAATAGTGTTTCGTTCTGCTGTGCATAGGGTCACTGTGAATCGGAGATGATTCGAAGGCACCTAACAACAACAACGATGTTGGAAGGTATGCCACTGGTGTTTCAGATACCAGCAGGGTCAGCCATGGTGGGTAAATTTCAGTGGTACTTCCAGATTCAAATGGAGTATGAAGCAAGGA
>NW_006921889.1:2730767-2731378 GCF_000298275.1 Orycteropus afer afer
TGGAGAAGAATACTGAAAGTCCCATCGACTGCCAGAAGAACTAACAAATCTGTCCTGGAAAAAGTGTGGCTGGGATGCTCCTTGGAAATGAGAATGGCCAGACTTCTTTGTCTCACCTACTTTGCTCATGTTGTCAGAAGAGACCATTCCCTGGAGAAGGATATCATGCATGGTAAGTTGAAGGGTCAATGATAAAGGGGAAGGCCCTCAATTAGATGGATTGACACAGTGGCTACAGACTTCTTTGTCTCACCTACTTTGCTCATGTTGTCAGAAGAGACCATTCCCTGGAGAAGGATATCATGCTTGGTAAGTTGAAGGGTCAATGATAAAGGGGAAGGCCCTCAATTAGATGGATTGACACAGTGGCTACAATGATGGGCTCGGGAATAGCAAGTATTGTGAGGCTAGCACAGGACTGGGCAGTGTTTTGTTTTGTTGTGTGTAGGGTCGCTACAAGTCAGAGCTGACTAGACAGAACTTAACAACAACAGCATCTCTTTCTTAGGTCACCCCATCTCAGACCTCCCAACCTACTAGAAGTCAGGATGCTTTAGTCATTCTTGGGACAAAGCTTACACACAGTCTTAGACAACTTCTGTTGTATATCC
>NW_006921889.1:2732003-2734272 GCF_000298275.1 Orycteropus afer afer
CAACAGTTGCAAATGCAAGGTTCTCTGCCCTGACACTGTCTTTTCTTCTAGAAATAGAGTGACACCTCACACTCTCCTCCTTCTCAGGATGAGGGGCCCTCTGTAATTTTTTTGTGAGATACACAAAGTCAAGTTTTGCTCCTTTGCCAGCCCCTTGCCTGTGAACAGCACTGGAGCCTATGGGAATCATCCCCATGCCAACAACAGAATAAAGCACGATTCAGTCACAAATACTCTCTAGATTTTACTTTGTTCACTCAAGAAATAATCTTTGGTTTCCTTGCTCTTAAAAAGAGAACTTCCTAGAGAAAGAGAATTATTGAAAATCAAAACCAGTTGCCACTGAGTTGACTCTGACTCCTTGCGACCCCATGTGTGTCTGAGTGGCACTGTGCCCCACAGGGTTTCAGTGCCTCAGTTTTGGAAGGAGATCACCAGGTCTTTCTTTTGAGGTGCCTCTGGCTGGACTCAAACTTCCAGCCTTTGAGTTAGCAGCTGAGCATGTTAATCATTTGTACCACTCAGGGGCTGGCTAATGGCCTTCTTGGCAATTATAGATGTAGGAAGAAAATAGCTGCTGGAGCTAAGGTAGTGGTGGCCTGCTGGACTCAGGTGCACACGGAGAGGCCACATCTCCTTCTGCCCACATCTGAAGGCAAGCTGGGGGCCTGGCTTTCGTGATGATGTGCTTTGTTTTATTTATTTATTTATTGTGAGATTAGGTGCTTTACGGTTTTCAAAGAACACTGATTTTCACAGAATATTCCTACAGTGGGTCTTACATGCACCCAGGGCCTTGGCTGAGGTTTATGCTTTTCCTATTAATTAAAAATCAAAGCTCCCTGAAGGAGACCTACTGACCCAGAAATCAAAAGAAGCACAGTGGGAAATTAAAAACTAAGAAGCAAAGTTCTCCTTACTTGCCATTTCCTAATAGTCCATGAAGGCTCTTGGATGGCTCACACTGTTTGCTTTCAGCTGGTAACCAAAAGATAGGCAATCCGTACCCACTGAGCAACACCACAGAAGAAATGGGCATGGCAATCTGTTTCTGTAAAGGTTACAGCCAAAAAATCCCAATGGAGCAGTTCTACTCTGTAACACAGGGGTCTCCAATATCACAAACCAACAACAAAAACAAAATCAACCACAAAATGTTTTCCTTCTCCATGGTACTCACAGAGTTCCACCCGGAGTAAACCAAAAAAGAGTATCTCTACTGCAATGCTCAAATCACCAAAACATGCTAGAAGGAATTGCTCCGAATGGTTGCAGTTTGAAGATATAAGTGGCAATGACTCAATAACTAAAATAACACAATTAACAATAAAAAATTATCTATGTTACAATGATAAGTTTGTGTGTCAACTTGGCTGGGCATGATTGAGTGGCTGGGCAGCTGGATGTAGTATCTCCCAGGATGAGACTGGTAATCAACTCCATGGTGGAATCTACTGTGAGCAGCTGAGTAGCTGCCTTAGGGATGTCATCTGCTTCCTATATATAAGGAGAAGCCTTGGGAATGGTCTCTAGCTTATGGCATGCTTGAACCCTGCATGTAACCGTGTCATTGTCCAGCAGCCTGTCATGCTCTGCTGACCTTGAAACTTACAATGGACTTGAATTAATGGCCTGCCATGTGGTTTCATAACATCGGGATTGTGCCGCTTTACTTGTCAACATTGGGTTTGTCACTCTCAGCAGCCAGTAGCTGTCTGAGTGAAGAAAAACCTCCAGCTTCAGTGGGCCAAGAGCAGGAGGCAGAGCTGAAGCCCAAAGTTGAGGGGCTTTCACCCAACCCCTAAAGCCTAGCACTTTGAACTTGGACTTAAAGCCTCCAACTGTAAGAGAATAAACCCTTGTTTGTTCAAGCCATCCCATTTGTGGTATACTATTGACAGAGTGGCACAACGTAATGAGAACAGCTACATAAAAGGACCTCTGGTTATGTAATGGTTAAGGTATTTGATTGCTAACCAGAAGGTCGGTGAACCCACCAGCCACTCCATAGAAGAAAGATGAGGCAGTCTGTCTCTGTAAACATTTATAGCCATGGAAACCTTATGAGGGCTGCCATGGGTGAGAAGGAGTTGACTTGATGGTAGTGTGTTTGGTTTTTTGGGTCATGCCATATAAAAGATGGGAGGCATCATCCTGAAGTTAGAGAATAACTGGCAAAATAGCTCTCAACAGCTCAGAGTTTGGCCTGTGTCTCAGCTTTCCTTCCAGAGTAATTTTCTGCATATACAGGAAGAAGTTAATGGAAAAG
>NW_006921889.1:2734830-2739314 GCF_000298275.1 Orycteropus afer afer
GCAGCAACAAAAACAACAGCATGGGCTGATAGAGGGCAGTCTATGATGTGATTCAGTGTCTGTATAATTCAGTAGTTGACTGGAGAGCTTTAGAGGGTTCAAAAGTAAATTAGCACAGAGTTTTAGCTTTGTAGGTATATTGATACAGATAAACTTGGCTTATAAAAAATGTTCTTGTTGTTATAACTAACTATACAGATATTTTTATTTTTAAAAATAATACATTTCTGCACAGGAATTTTATAGACAGTCATTGTGAAGTCACTCCCTCTGACAGTGTCACCCAGTGTGGTCTGCACCCTGTCTGCCTGCATCTCCCTCGTGATACCACTGCCTGCAGCCAGTGTTACATCCATAAGACAGAGGCTGAGATTTAACTACCCAGTCTCCAACACACAGGATATTGTTAGTTGCCGTCAAGTCAACTCCCAACTCATGTAAAACCCATGAACAATGGAAGAAAGTGCTGACCAGTTCTGCACCAGCTCCATGATTGATAGAGTATTGGACTGTTTTGATCCATAGGGTTTTTATTGGGTAATTTTCTCAAATAGAGTGCCAGGTCTTTCCTCCTAGTTCACCTTAGTCTGGAAGTTCTGCTGAAATCTATAAGGCATCATAGCAACCTACAAGACTCCTCTGGCTGGAATCAAACCCAGATCTCCCCCATGAAAGGTGAGAATTCTACCATTGAATCACTATTGCCCTCAGAAGTGTGTAAGATAGAAGGTGAAGTCTAGTTCCCACTTTCAAACACACTGTAAATCAAGTAACTTCCTGGCAAGGCCTCTCTCTCTCTGTCATCTCACATTTACAAGAAGACCCCTGAGAATGACCAAGCAAAGCCAAATTTCTGAATGAATGGAGACTTACTCAATTCATGTTTTTCATTTTCCACATGGCTGACAGAACCTGGGCAGTGATTAGACAAGGCAAAATTATTCTCATCTGGTTAAAGAGGAAAACAACTCTCCTTTTACCCTTGTGTACAAGGAACCAGACCTCTGTGTGGATAGGTTTGGTCTGGCAAAAGGTATGCCTGCTGATAGAGTGTTAATAGCTGAGGACTGTATTTGTAATTGTTGCCCATGTTAGTGGGTAAGCAGAGTTGCTGGGCCAACTCTTATTTTTTTGGCACTGGCAAAATTTCAGGACCTTCATTCAAACATCTGTGAGCTGCATTGTATATGCTGGTCACTGTGTTAGGAATGAGGGTGCAGACCAAAATGGCCCCAAATACTGATTCTGTAGAGAAGGTAAGACTCCTCCTACATACAGTGTGACTTATTCCAAAGGGCATCCCAACTGGTTGCCATGGTAGCCACATACAAAGTATAGGAACTGGCCACATTATCCAACAGGCCCTCAGGTTGGACTTCTCTATCAACAAAGTTGATTCCTCACCACTGTAGAAGAATGTGATCCAGGGCAGCAGATGAGAGCCTGAGAGCCGAGGGACCAGGGTCTGTTCTCAGCTCCACACTGAATGTTATTAATTGAATTGTTTCCCTCAAAAAACATGCATTGAAGTCCTAACCCCAAGTACCTGTAAACATGACATTGTTTAGAAATAAGGTATTTGAAGATGTTGTCAGTTAACATGAGATCATATTAGATTCCAAACCAAAAAACCAAGCTCACTACCAAGTCAATTCTAACTCACAGTGACTCCTATTGGGTTTCCAAGGCTATAAATCTTTACTAAAGTAGATTGCCTCATATTCCTCCTGCAGAGCAGCTGATGGGTTTGAACCACTGACTTTCTGGTTCGTGGCCAAATGCCTTACCCACTATGCCACCAGAGCTCCTTCATATTAGATTGGCTGGATCCTAATCTAATTTGAAAATAAAGCAAAATAAATAAATAAATAAATACAACTGGACAAATAAACAGCATCATGATAAATGGAGAAAATATTGAAGTTATTTTTCAAGGATTTCATTTTACTTGGCTCCACAATCAAACTCCATGGAAGCTGCAGTTAAGAAATTAAATGATGTATTACATTGGGCAAATCTGCTGGAAAAGACCTCTTTAAAGTGTTAAAAAGTCAATACTTCACTTTGAGGACTAAGGTGTGCCTGATTCATGTATGGTATTTTCAGTTGCCTCATAAGCATGTGAAAGCCTGACAAGGAATAAGAAAGAATGAAGAACAATCCATGAATTAGAATTATGGTTTTGATGATGAACATTGAATACACTATGGACTGCCAGAAGAAGAATGAAATCTGTGTTGAAGAAGTACAACCAGAATGCTCCTTAAAAGCAAAGATGGCAAGGCTTGTCTCATTCACTTTGGACATGTTACCAGGAGGGACCAGTCCCTAGAGAAGGGAATCATATTTGGAAAATTAGAGGGTCAGTGAAAAGGAGGAAGACCCTCAGTGAGATACACTGACACACTAGCTACAAAAATGGACTGAAACATAGCAACAATTGTGAAGATGGCACAGGACCTGGCAGTGATTTGTTCAGTTGTGCATAGGGTTGCTATGAGTGGGAACCAACTTGACAGCACCTGACAACAATCCAATCTGAAGTAGCCCTGGTAGTGCCATGGTTAAGCACTTAGCTGCCAACTATAAGATTGAGAGTTCAAACTCATCAGCTGGTCCACGGGAGAAATATTTGGTATCTTGCTGCCATAAAGATTGGAAATCCTATGGGGCAGTTGTACTCTGTCCTATAAGGTCACTAAGAGTTGGAATTGACTTGGTGGCAAAGCCCAATTTAAGTGGCATTCTTAGAAAAGGAAAAATGATACAGAGAGACACACAGAAGGAAGATACCATGTGATGATAGATGCAGAGTTGGTGTAATGCTGTAGCTTCAATGCAAGGAATACCTAGGGTTACCAGAAGTTGAAATAGATAAGGAAGGGTGTTCCTCTAGAGTGGACAGAGTATGGCCTTGGTTATAAAGATGATGCTGAAGATCACATGATAGAATTTTGCAAGACTACTGATATACATTTTTCCAAGAGTGACAACACATGTGAACCCAAAGAAAATTAAAACAAGCCCAAGAGAATATATCCCAACGAACTTAGAGACCATTTCAAGAAAAGATTTGACACATTGAACACTAATGATCAAAGACCAGACAAGTTGTGGGATGACATCAAGAACATCATACATAGATTCAGGAGAACTAAACAACAGAGTCCAATAAATGGACCTTATAGACATCTACAGAGCACTTCACCCAATAACAGCACAATATACATTCTCTTCTAGTGCACATGGAATATTCTCCATGATAGTCCATATGTTAGGATATAAAGCAAGCTTTAATAAATTTAAAAACATTGAAATACTGCAAAGCATCTTTTCAGATCACAATGCTATAAAATTAGAAATCAACAATAGGAAGATCAATGGAAAAAGAGCAAACACATGGAAAATGAATAACACCCTCCTTGAAAATGACTGGGTAATAGAGGAAATATAAAAGGAAATTAAAAAATTCCTTGAATAAACACCCAACATACCAAAATCTTTGGGACACAGCAAAAGCAGTGGCCAGAGGCCAAGTTATAGCAATAAATGCACACATCAAAAAAGAAGAGCCAAAATCAACACCTTAACCCAACATCTCCAAGATTTAGAAAAAGAGCAGCAAAAAAGCCTACAGTAATGAGAAGAAAAAAAAATAATAATAATAAAGACTCCAGCAGAAATAAATGTAACAGAAAATAGAAAGACAATAGAAAAATTCAACAAGACTAGATGCTGTATTTTTGAAAAGACTAATAAAATTGACAAATCACTGACAAATTTAACAAAGGAAAAAAGGGAGAGAATACAAATAACATGAATAAGAAACAAAGTGGGCAACATCACAACAGAGCCAACAGAAATTAAAAGGATAATACCAGGATACTATGAAGAACTGTACTCCAACAAATTTGAAAATCTAGAAGAAATGGACAGATTTCTAGAAACATACTATTTACCTAAACTAACACAGAACACAGACTGAGGTGGAAAATTTGAACAGACCCACAACAAAAGAAGAAATTGAACAGGTCATAAAAAAATTACCAACAAAAAACAGGTGTGGCCCAGATGGATTCTCTGGAGAATTCTACCAAATGTTCAGAGAAGAATTGATTCCAATCCTACTCAAACTATTCCAAAACATACAAAAGGATGGAATCTTCCCAAATTCATTTTATGAAGTAAGCATAACCTTGATACCAAAACCAGGCAAAGACATCATTAAAAAGGAAAAACTATAGACCAATATCCCTCATGAATATAGGTGCAAAACTCTTCAACAAAATTC
Organism: Orycteropus afer afer; assembly: GCF_000298275.1. Taxonomy (NCBI): domain Eukaryota; kingdom Metazoa; phylum Chordata; class Mammalia; order Tubulidentata; family Orycteropodidae; genus Orycteropus; species Orycteropus afer. Next base: position 2,739,122 of record NW_006921889.1, read on the forward strand.
TAGCCAATAGATTCCAACAACATATTAAAAAAATAATATATTATGACCAAGTGGGGTTCATACCAGGTGTGGTGGTTATATTTGTGTGTCAGCTTGGCTGGGCCTGGTTGAGTGGCTGGGCAGCTGGTGCTAGTTATTCCCCATGATGAGACTGGCAATCAACTCCATGGTGGGATCTACCACAAGCAGCTGA
>NW_006921889.1:2741199-2742366 GCF_000298275.1 Orycteropus afer afer
GACTATATTTAGGTACCTTCAGTGGACTGATAGATAGATCAAGGAAAAACTAACAAAATTGAGGAAAACACAGAGAAAACCTTACAACAATTTTGAAAGACAGTACAAGAAAAAATTGACAAAATAAATGAAAAATTAGAAATTATACAAAATCTATAGACAGAAACCCAGAAGATTAATACTAAATTTTCAGAAACAGATAACACATTGAATGGGGAAAGGAGTAGAATTAAATCAATGGAAGACAAAATTAGTGAGACTGAAGACAAATACCTCAATACTTTTTTGGAAAGGAAGCAATCAGAAAAAGATCAAAGCAAAATGAAGAAAGCCTAAGGTGCATGTGGGATACCATCAGAAGGAATAACCTATGTGCATTCGGAATTCCAGGAAGAGGAAAAGAAAACCATGAGAAAATTGTCGACTATTTGTTGGAAGAGAATTTTCCTGGTATGGTGAAAGATGAGAATATAACCATTCAAGAAATCCAACAAACCACAAACAAGATAGACCCCAAAAGAAAATCACCACGACATATAATCATCAAACTCACCAAAACCGAAGACAAAGAAAGAATCCTGAAAGCAGCACAGGAAAAAATGAAAACTTACTTACAAGGGGCAACCAGCAAGACTAAGCTCGATTGTCTCGACAGAAACCATGCAGGTGAGAAGACAATGAGATGGTATATATAAAACCCAGAAAGAGAAAAATTTCCAACCAAGAATTATGTACCCAGCAGAACTATACCTCAAATATGATGGTGAAATTAGGACATTTCCATATGAGCAGAGATTAAGGGAATTTGTTAAACCAGACCAACCTTACAAGAGATGTTAAAGGGAGAAACAACAACAAGCAACAACCGATCATTAACATACATGATGACATAACCCAGAAACCAACCCAGTTATAGAAGAATCCAAAGTAAATAAGCCTACAAGATTGTGAATAGGGAACCAGAGACATTAATTGACAAATGAGGACAACTACAAACCAAAAAGAGGGAAAAAACTGTGTAGTTAACAGAACTTCTAAATGGTAGGGAAGTCAAGACAACTACAAGATAGAACAGACTGTTCTAAACTTGGGAAGAAAATTATAAATCACAGGGTAACCTCAAAGAAAAATGATAAACCTTCACATCAAAATAAAAAAGAGGACCAG
>NW_006921889.1:2743357-2759122 GCF_000298275.1 Orycteropus afer afer
AAAAAAAAAAAAAAAGCATCGACCCATGTCACTTCAGTTTTGTGCATTTCACTGTTCATAAATTATATTTCAATAATATGCATTAAAAAAAGAGGACCAGCAAATATATTTAGCAAGTACTAAAACAACAGCAAAGAAGGTAGTTGTAATATGATTCATAAACAAAATGAGCTCAGCACAGAACATTATATAGAACAAAGAAATTAGCAACACCATGAAAAACCACATATAAAAATGACAGCAACAAATTCATACTTGTCTATAATTACACTGCCAAAAGAGTAAAAAGAGAACTTACATATTGGGAAAAAATATTTGGCAATAACATATCTGACAAGGGGCTCATCTCTAAAATTTATAGAAAACTCCAACACCTCAACAACAAAAAGATTAACAATTCAATTTTAAAATGGGGAGAAGACATGAATAGACACTTCACCAAAGAGGATATCCAGGTGGCCAGAAAATAGATGAAGAAATACTCACGATCATTGGCATCAGAGATATGGAAATCAAAACAACAAGAGATACCATCTCACCTCAGCACTCGTGGCAAAGTTCAATGAGACAGAAAACAATAGTTGCTGGTGAGGATGTGGAGAGATTGGGACTCTTATACACTATTGGTGGGACTATAAAATGATACAACCACTGTGGAAATCAGTATGGCTATTCCTTAAAAAGTTGGAATTAGAAATACTATTTGATCCAGCAATCTCATTAGTAGGTACATATCCTAAAGAAATGAGAGCCAGAGCACAAGCATATGCATACCCATGTTCATTGAAGCACTATTTACAACAGCAAAAAGATGGAAACAACCTAGATGCCCGTCAACAGAAGAATAGATAACCAAACTATGGTAATACACACAATGGAATACTATACAACACTAAAGAATAATGTAGAATCTGCAAAACATCACATAACACGGATGAACTTGGAGGACATTATGTTGAGTGAAATAAGTCAATCACAGAAGGACAAATATAGTATTAGTTCATTATTGTAAAAAGTCAAGGAAAGGTTTATATACGGAAGGAAACTTTCTTTGTTGGTTACCAGGGGTGGGAGGGGAGGGGATGGAACACTGCAAAAAAAGAAAAAAGGCACTGACCCATGTCACTTTCATTTTATGTATTTCACTGTTTATAAATTATATTTCAATAAAATACGTTGGAAAAAAAATCAGCTGGAATCCTTTACACCAGCAAAGAGAGTGCTGGAAAGGAAATAAGAAAATCAATACCATTTACAACAGCTAGCAAAATAATAAAATACTTGGGAATAAATCTCACTAGGGACACAAGAGACCTGTACAAAGGAAACTACAAAACACTACTTCAAGAAAGCATAAGAAATCTACATAAATGGAAGAACATACCATGTTCATGGGTAGGAAGATTGAACACTGTGAAAATGTCAATAATACCCAAAGCAATCTACACATTCAATGCAATCCCAACTCAGAGTCTATCAACATTCTTTAAGGATACGGAAAAAACAATCACTCATTTTATATGGAAAGGAAAGACACCCTAATAAGCAAAGCACTATTGAAGAAGAACAAAGTAGGAGATCTCACACTCCTGGATCTCAAAACCTACTATACAGACATAGTAGTCAAAACAGCCTGGTATTGGTACAACAACAGAGACATACACCAGTGGAATAGAAATGGAAACCCAGAAATAGATCCATTGACCTATGATCCGCTGATTTTTGACAAAGGGCTGAAAATCAGTTGCATGGGGAAGAGATGGTCTCTTTAACAAATGGTGCTGGTAAAACTGGATATCCAATTGTAGAAAAATGAAGCAAGATCTATACCTCGCACCATACACAAAAACTAACTCCAGATGGATCAAAGACTTATATATAAAACCTAAAATTATAAAGTTCCTCAAGGAAAAACTAGAGGCAAAATTTGGGACCCTAATTTATGGCATAAATAGACTGTCAAGCATAACCCAAAGTGCACAAACTGCTGAAGATTAACCTGATGAATGGAACCTTCTAAAAGTTCAATTTTTATGTGCTTTAAAAAACTTCTCCAAAAGAATAAAAAGAGAACCTACAGATTGGGAAAAAAATATTTATCAATGACATACCTGGCATGGGATTTATCTCTAATTTTTATAGAAAACCCCAAAACCTCGACAACAAAAAGACAAACAATCCAGTTAAAAAATAGGCAAAAGACATGATATCCTTCAAAGAGGGTACTCAGGAGGCCAGAAAATACATGAAGAAATGCTCAGTTCTCACGATCATTAGCCAAGAAAGAGATGGAAATCAAAACAACAATGAGATACCATCTCACCTCAACACTAATGGCAAAGTTCAATTCAACAAGACAGAAAATAACAGCAGTGCTGGTGAGGATGTGGAGAGATTGGGACTCTTATACACTACTGGTAGGACTATAAAATGATCCAACCACTGTAGGAAGCAGTATGGCAATCCCTTAAAAAGTTGGAATTAGAAATACCATTTGATCCAGCAATCCCATTACTAGGTAAATATCCTTAAGAAGTGAGAACCAGGACAAGAACAGATATATGCACACCCATGTTCATTGCAGCACTATTTACAATATCAAAAAGATGGAAACAACCTAGATATTCCACAACAGAAGAATGGATAACCAAACTATGCTACATACACACCATGGAATACTATGCAACACTGAAGAATAACGTAGAATCAGCAAAACACTGCATAACATGTATGAACTTGGAGGACATTGTGCTGAATGGAACAAGTCAATCACAGTAGGACAAATATTGTATTAGTTCATTATTGTAAAAAGTCAAGGAAAGGGTTATATATGGAATGAAACTTTCTTTGTTGGTTACCAGGGTTAAGAGGGGAAGAGAAGTAACAATGCAAAAAAAAAAAAAAAAAGAACATCATACATGAAGAAAGAGAAAGGTCATTACAAGGACAGGAGAGAAAAAAAGACCCAAATGGATGTCAGAAGAGAGTCTGAAATTTGCTCTTGAATGCAAAGTAGGTAAAGTGAATGGAAGAAATGATGAAGTAGAAGAGCTGAACAGTAGATTTCAAAGAGTGTCTTGAGAGGACAAAATATTATATTGAAATGGGCAAAGACTGGAGTTAGAAAATCAAAAGGAAAGAACACACTTGGCATTTCTCAAGCTGAAAGAACTGAAAATAAATCTCAAGACTTAATTTGTAATACTAAAGGATTCTATGGGCAAAACATTGAACTATGCAGGAAGCATCAAACAAAGATGGAAGGAATATATAGTCACCATACCAAAAATAATTGTTCAGTGTTCAACCATTGATCAAGAACCTGTTGTACTCAAGGAAGAAGTCCAAGTTGCACTGAAGGTATTGGTGAAGAACAAGGCTCCAAGAATTGACAGAATGCCAGTGGAGACGTTTCAACAAATGGATGGAGTGCTAGAAGTGCTCACTCATATATAACAAGAAACTTGGAGGACAGCTGCCTGGCCAATTGAGTGGAAGTTGTTGCTATGTTGTTTGGTGCTTGTTCTGGTTACCTACTGCTGCTCTGACAGGAATATACCACAATGGTATGGCCTTAACAAATAGGAGTTTATTCTCTTAGAGTTCGGACTTACTTTAAGTCCAAGTTCAAAGTGCCAGGCTCTAGGGGCTGGGTGAAAGCCCCTCAACCTTGCAGTCCAGCTCTGCCTCCTGCTCCTGGCCCACTGGAACTAGAGTAATTTCTTCCCTCAGACAGCTGCTGGCTGCTGAGGCTGCCAAGCCCAAGGTTAACAAATAAAATGGCAAAGTCCTGATGTTACCAAACCACATGGCAGGCCAATAAGTCAAGTCCATTGTAAGTCTCAAGGTCAGTGGAGCATGGTAGGCTGCTGAACAATGACACAGCTACATGCAGGGTCCAAGCGTGCAACAGCTGGAGACCATTCCCAAAGCTTATGCTTATATAAAGGAAGCAGAGCACATTCCATAAGGAAGCTACTCAGCTGCTCACAGTAGATTCCACCATGGAGTTGATTACCAGTCTCATCAGGGGGAATACTACATCCAGCTGCCCAGCCATTTAACCAGGCCCAGCCAAGTTGATACACCAACTGAACTAGCACAGTGCCATTGAGTTGGCTTTGACTCATAGCAACCCCACATGTAATAGAATGAAAAACACTGCCCAGTCCTGTGCCATCCTCCCAACCCTTGTGATACTTAAGCCCGTCACTGCAACCACTGTGTCAATCCATCTTGTTGAGAATCTTTCCCTTTTTACTGACCCTGTACTTTATCAAGCATGATATTCTTCCCCAGTGAATGTTCCTTCTAACAACATGACCAAAGTAGGTAAGACAAAGTCTGGCCATTCTCTCTTCTTAGAAGTATTCTGGCTGCACTTCTTCCAAGACAGATTTGTTCATTCTTCTGGCAGTCCATGGTATTTTCAGTATTCTTCTCCAACACCACAATTCAAAGGCATCAACTCTTATTTGGTCTTCCTTAGCCATTGTCTAACTTTCACATGCATATGAGGAGACTGAAAATACCATGGCTTGGGTTAGGCCACCTTAGTCTTCAAAGTGACCTCTTTGTTCTTCAACACTTTAAGAAGGCTTATGCAGCAGATTTGCCCAGTGCAATATGATGTCTGATTTCTTGACTGCTGTTTCCACGTGTAGGATTAATGTTCAAAATATCCGCATGTGATAGTTGGAGCTGTGTGTTAACTTGGCTGAACCACAGTTCTGTGTGGTTTAAGCTGTTGTGATACAGTTATTCCCATGATGGGATCAGATGATTATGTTTTGAGCAGGCAATCTGTTGAAAGGGAGTTTCCCTAGGCGTGTGGCCTGCTTCCAGTATATCTGTGGACATCCTGGGAAAAGAGACATTCTTCTGTGGATCAGGATTCTGTTGTGCTGCCTATAACTGTCCATGATTGAACAATCCACCATTCAGCCTGGAGATCTTGGATTCATCATTTGTTGGAGTCAACAGCCGGTGTACTGCCTGCCAACCTTGAGCTCCTCAGCCCCTGCAGCTGCAAGAGTTGGGAAAAGCCTCAAGCTTGATGTGCAAAAGCCTCCAGCTTGACGTTTAATCCAGGAACTTTGGACTTGCCGGCTTCTATAAGTGTGTGAGCCATTTTCCTAAGATAAATTTCTCTATATATACATATATATATAAGCATTACTGGTTTTGTTTCTATAGAGAACCCAGTCTAACATACCAGGGTTGGTTCAGTTAGTGCACTTATTAATCAGAACAGACCCAATGATACTGTGCCAGGACATGTTGGGCAGTAAAATAGGTAAAATAATTTATGTCCCTTCAGTAGTTTAGAATGTTAAAAATTTAGTGCTGCAGATGGAAGCCACACCTTTGAGAACTTTTGCTTGTAGAATCCATAAAGCCAGATGAATAAAGCTACTCAGGAAGCAAATAACCCACCTACATCAAGAGCTGTAGTCTTACATCCAGACAAAAGTAGTCAGAGGGCTTAGAATATTTTCAGATTATTTAAGTTTATACTCTGCGCATAACAATATTTCGCAATTACAGCCGACAGTCCTGCTATTCGTAACACTGATGCAATGATAACTGCTCACCTGTGGCCAGGTCTACCTAACACAAGCAAAGTCATTAAACAACTCAACCAAACTCAGGGTTTTGCGTCCATTTCTCTAAGTAATAATGTTTGTGATTGGTGTGAACTTCATTTAACAGAATTTTAGCTAAATTTTTTTTTTTGTTTCAGATATAGCTCTTCACAATTAATCAGTCAGCTCCACATTTGCTATTTTGAGAGACAAGTCTATCAAATTATTCCTGATGGAGCTGAGGTTCTTCTCTGCCTTACACTTCTCCAGATTGTCTGCTATCACCCTCCTTGCATGGCCCAAATAATAACAATAAATGTCTCATATCCCAGGCATTTCTGGGTTTTAAGAATCTATTTTCCATTCACCACTCATTTCTTTCTCTCATTTTAGGCTCTTCCTTCAGCTTGTTTCATTTGAAGGGTATGAGGTTTAGGGACCATTTTAGCACTGGTAATAGATGAAAGCCATAATATTGCGCCCTTAGATTTAACAACACACCAAAGCAGTCTTTATTTTTGTTGCAAAGTCCACATCAAGTAGAGAGGACCTATTCTTCACAACCCACAAACAATCTCTCCTTATTTGTATTTATGTTATTACCTCACTTTTGCATCTCTATTAAAGCAGCTCTGGTGGTGTAGTACCTAAGGCATTTAACTGCTAACCAGAAGGTTGGTGGTTCAAACCTACCAGCTACTCTGTGGAAGGAAGATGAGGCAATCTAATTCCAAAATGATTTACCACCTTTGAAACCCAATGGAGGTCACTATGAATCAGAATCAACTCGAGCAGTGAGCTTTTTTTATTTTTTTTTTTCTCAATTAAAGCAGAATCAAGAAATCAGATGTCTATTGCACTGAACAAATGTGCTGCAAGAGACCTCTTTAGTGTTAAAGAACAAAGATGTCACTTTGAAGATTAAGGTGCGTGTAATCCAAGCCATGGTATTTTCAATCATCTCATATGCATGTGAAAGCTGGACAGTGAATAAGGAAGATCAAAAAAGAATTGATGCCTTTGAATTGTAGTGTTGGCAAAGAATACTGAAAATATCATGGTCTGCCAGAAGAATGAACAAATCTGTCACAGAAAAGGGCAGCCAGAATGTTCCTTGGAAGCAAGAATGGCCAGACTTCGTCTCACCTACTTTGGTCATGCTGTCAGAAGGGACCATTCCCTGGAGAAGGCTATCATGCTTGGTGAAGCAGAGGGTCAGAGAAATAAGGGAAGACTGTCAACGAAATGGATCGACAGAGTGGCTACAATGATGGCCTCAAACATAGCAAGGACTGTGAGGATGGTGCAGCACCAGGCAGTGTTTCATTCATATGAATCGAAGCTGACAAGACACCATCTAATCATAACAACATTATTGCATTTAAGGTGGTGCAACAGTTTAGCTCAACTGCTAAACCAAAAGTTTTCTATTCAAACTCACCAGGCAGCTCTGTGAAAGAAAGACCTGGCAATTTGCTTGCATGAAAGTTACAGCTTGAGCAGAACTTCATGGGACAGCTCTACTCTGCCTCATGGGGTTCCTAAGCGTTGTAAAATGACTCAATGGAACACAACAATGACAGTTATTGCATTTATTGCATCATAATGCAATTATTTGTTCAAACACAGATTTCTCTTCTACAATATGAATTCCTCAAAGGCAGTGTCTGTGATTTATGAATCTTTTGACCCCATCATATGGGGGCTAAGGCCTAAAGTGTCATATATATTATAAATAACAAAAGATGCGTGTGTGTCTGTGTGTGTGGTCACTATGGTACTTTATGTACTATGGTATTTATTTCGTTAAAGTCATTGATGGTGGATCAGTAGACCTGGGTGACATTTCCATAAGGAGTTGCTGATGCTATGACATGAGATCAGATATCCTGGGTTTCTAACAGGTATCATTGTGATGAAAGCATTGGGCTGCTAACCAAAAGGTCAGCTGTTTAAACCCACCAACTACTGCATGGGATAAAGCTAAGGCAGTGTGCTTCCATAAAGATTTACACCCTTGGAAACCCTATGGGCAATTTAACCCTGTTCTGTAGGGTGACTATGAGTTAGAATCAACTCGATGGCCATGTTTTTTTTTTTTTTTTTTCCTTTTCTTTTTTTAACAGCAAAATTCTCCTTATAATATGTCTCTTGTAATATGTTAATGGGCCCTCCATACTATCAGAGACATATAACCATTACAAAGAAGGACTCAAGTATTTACTTTATTCCAGATGAAGCCTCATATCATCCTAAGAGTCACATAGAGACTATAAAATAACAGACAAAAAATAAGTTAACTCTTTAGTCCACTTTAAAATGTAACCCATGTGTCCTGAAGCATTCATTAACTGTGACTAGAAGAGAGACTTCTAGGCATCAAGCCATTACTCCCGTTTTGTACATGGCAACTACATATCACTCAGCATGGTCTAATCATAATCAGACTTTCCTCACCCCAAATCCACTGCCACTGAGTTGATTCTGACTCATAGAAACCCTATAGGACAGAGTAGAATTGATGCATAGGGTTTCCAAGGATGTAAATCTTTATGGAAGCAGACTGCCTCATCTTTCTCCCTCCAAGAGGCTGGTGGGTTTGAACCACCAACCTTTTGGTTACCAGCCAAATGCTAACAATTGTTAGCAGCACAACTGTGCCACCAGAGTGCCTTAGGCTCTCCATAAATATGGATTAAATAAATTCTTAACATTATCTAACAACTTTTCTCTTGAATTATTTTGTGATTTTTGTAACCTAAACATCTACTTTATTTATTTAGGATGTTCTGCTTCTCAAGAGTTCACATTATTGTACAAATTTAAAAGTTCATACTTAATCCTAAGGCTTAAAGCCCTGAAAATTAGGGTTCTTTCTGTCTTGTCTGTCTGGATCTTTATCCCACTGAATGTAGTTTCTTTTGAAAAGGAGTTGTTGTTGTTGTTGTTATGTGCCGTCAAGTCGGACCCGACTCATAGCGACCTCTCCTTAGGCTTCCGAGGCAGTATCACTACGGAAGTAGATTGCCCCATCTTCCTTCCGAGGAGTGACTGGTGGGTTTGAACCGCCAGCCTTCTGGTTAGCAGTCAAGTGCCTTAGGCACTACACTACCAGAGCTCCCTTGAAAAGGAGTGGGAAGTACCTATTCACTGGGGCTGATGGTTCTGTAGAATGCTGCTCTCGTTGGATGGTGTCACTCTGCTAGGCAGAGGGTAATGTTTATATCTTACCATGGTCAGATCAGACTTTACCACCAGGCAAGTCAAATGCCTTAGGCACTATGCCACCAGACCTCCCATGCAAAAGCTTCCACTGACAGATGGTTGATGGCTGCATGTGAAGTCCCTTGGCCAGGCATCAAACCCAGGTCACCTGCTTGTTGTTGTTGTTGTTATGTGCCATTGAGTCAGACCCGACTCATAGCGACCCCTCCTTGGGTTTCCAAGGCAGTATCACTATGGAAGTAGATTGCCCCATCTTCCTTCCGAGGAGTGGCTGGTGGGTATGAACCACCAGCCTTCTGGTTAGCAGTCAAGTGTCTCCTGCATAGAAGGTGAGAATTCTACCACTGAACCACCAATGTCTCATTGGTTCAATCTAATGCTAACCATTATTTTATTTTATTATTATTTTTTATTGTGGGAAATAGGAGCTCTGGTAGCATAGTGCCTAAGGCATTTGACTGCTAGCCAGAAGGCTGGCGGTTCATACCCACTAGCCGCTCCTCGCAAGGAGTGTTAATGATAGTCATTGTATTTAAGGGAAGTTCTATCAAATCAAAGGGAAATTGTAGATGTAAAACTAAAAGTAATTTGTATACCTGGGAGTGTAACTCTAGGGGGCTGCCCAAGCCAATTTTCTAACCTTACTTGATTCCATGAATAATTTAAAAACACAAAGAGCAGAGTGCTTAGCACTTAGAAGGCACTGGATAAACATTTGTCTAAAGATTGAATGAATACTTTTTCATGTAAAAACTCTATGTTTATTTGTTAATTTTTAGTTAATTATTAGTTAATTTGCATTAATATAAGCATGGCTCTTTTTAAGGGCATGGACCTATATGGGCCAACTTAGAAATGCCCTACTGTGTACCGTACTTTTACACAAATTCATGTTATGTTTTTGCCAACCATGCCCTCCCCAACGAGGTATTTTCCTAAGCACACTATGCTATTTTTTTTAACATATCAGTGTAAAAACAATTAGCATAGCACACTTAGGAAAATACCTCCTGGAAGAAGGAGTGTTTTGACCAAAAAAAGCATATAACAAGTCCATTATCTGCATAAAATTTGGCACTAAAAATCATCACTGCCGAAATATCAGGGAGTCTCTGAATGGTGCAGTTAATGTGCTCACCTGCTCACTCAGAGACGGAAGATTCAAGTCTACCTAGAGAGTCTCAAAGAAAGGCCTGGCAGTCTATCTCAGTATTGTTGTTGTTGTTGTTATGTGCCGTCGAGTCGGATATTTCAGTGTACATGTATGTGTGTGTGTATGCGCGCGCGCACACCCACACACACACACGTATATATATCATCCATTGAAAACTCTATGGAGCTCAGGTCCACTGTCACAGACAAGGGGTTGCCACTGAGTTGAAATCAACTCAATGGCAACTGTTTATCTATTTGTTTAAAATCCCGTGTGAATGGCTTGAAAATTTCACAAAGTTCTCTTGCTTTCCATGTATTACCTGTATGCCTGGGGTGTCCAATAGAATCTCCTGCAGTGTTGGAAATGCTCTATGTCTGTGCTGTCCAATAAAGTGGCCACTAGCCTCTAACTAAAAGAACTAACAGATCTGTCCTGGAGGAAGTGCAGCCAGAATGCTCCTTGGAAGCAAGAATGGCCAGACTTCGTCTCACCTATTTTGGTCATGTTGTAAGAAGGGACCATTCCCTGGAGAAAGATGTCATGCTTGGTAGGGTGGAGGGTCAATGAAAGAGGGGGAGGCCTTCAACGAGATGGATTGATACGGTGGTTGCGATGATGGGATCAAGTATAGCAGGGATTGTGGGACTGGCGCGGGATCGGGCAGTGTTTCGTTCTGCTGTGCATGGGGTCGCTATGAGTCGGAAACGACTCGACGGCACTTAACAACAACAACAGCAGCCTCATGTGGCTACCAACCGCTTGAAATGTGGCTAGAGTAAGTAGTGGACTCAATTTTAAATTTGCTTAATTTTAATTATCTAAAATTTAAGGAGCCACATGTGGCTACTAGAAAATACAACTGTACAATGATCAGGAAAACAAAACGGGACACACTGGAAAATGTGTTCAAAGGCATTTTTGGAAGCTTTCACCATTTTCACTCCTCTATGGGGACAGTGTTCATTTATCTTCTGACTTCCTTTGCTATGATTGATTTTGAATTGGTGCTAACTGCTGTTTCATCAAGCAGTCCCTTGCTCTCATGATTGTCAACTAGGCTAGGTGTCAGCATCACCCCCAGAGACTCCCTCAGCACGCCTGCAGAGGGGGCAGGGCATCTGTGCTTTTCAGGCTTCACAGATGATTCCAATGTGCAGCCTGGGTTGAGAACAGCTACTGTACACCAGAGAGCCCAAACCCTCAGCCTTTGGGCCAAATACACCCTCAAAACATATGTTCATCCCACAGTGTTTTAAAATGTTTTGAATTAGTTGCCACCTTCTACAAATTGTAATTTTTATCCAAAAGAATGGAATTGAATAAAGGCTGCCTTATTGGGATGCAGTATAACTTTGTTAGTTGAGTACTACTTGCCTGGCTTTACCTACACATCTCCCACTAAGCGTTTGAGTTTGAGACACTTTTCTTATCCTATTTCTACACAGCACTTGTCAAAACAGGAAGCAATTACTTTATATCAATGAACTATTCCCAGGATGGCACACCAACTATTCTATCAATGGGGCTTCCCTAAGCATCTTGGCAGGCTGAAGTTATTATCTCAACATCATGGGAAAGCCCTGCATAAACCTAAGGGAGACAGGGCCCAGTCCAGGAACTTGGGACCAACCTTGTTCAGGCCTAATCATTAAATTCAGGATGAATATTGCCTTACTTGGTTTTTACTCTCCAAATTCTCTCACCTAAAGCACCATAAGGCTAATCAACAACGTCAGGGATGGTATCTTTGTTATCAATTTCTATTTTCCTTATGAAAATCTTTTTACAGCTCTCTCCTCCTTCATCTATGCTTTCTTTTCAATATATTTATATTCAGACACAGTTCTTAACACTTGAGGAGTAAAAATCCAATAGCCTTTCTCCCCAGAAAAAAAAAAAAGAAAATGCATCCATGTCAAAAATGTTGCAATCAATTCACTGAATTCCATGCATCCATGTCAAAAATGTTGCAATCAATTCACTGAATTCCATCTATTGAATCCTGGTAGAAGTTTTCAACATGAAATAAGGCAAGCTAGTTGATCGATGTTTGCATTGGATATGAAGCATCAAAATGTCAGCTACAGGTTTGCGGAGTGGGATATACTTTTTGGATCAAATACTATGATAAGGCTTTTACCAGCCTGGCATGCCATTTGGCTTTAAGTAAAATGCAAGGGAGAAGTAGTCTCACTCCTAGGATCATGTTAAACTAAGTGTCATCTACAGCTTATAATGGAAGGCACAACAGATTTCTCAGTAAGCAATAAATAAATCTGTGGGAAATGAATTTTTAAACAAATCCTTAGAGACCTGTATGACAAGGCTGAGACATTTCCTGGAACTGCATTCATGTACATATTGGAACAAGGAATGGCCCGATACCCAATGCTTTAGCCTGGTCAGATTCACTAATTCAGAGCCTAGTCAGGTCCACTAATTCAGAAATAACTGTTTTACTCCTTTTTTTTTTTTCCCTGAATGGCAGTTGTTTTCATTATCCAGGTAAAAAATTAGGAGTCACACTAAAGCATGAAACATAAAATAGGAAGCAATCTTGTTTTCTAATTGGAAATGCCTGCATTTCTATCCTCATCCTTTCTTACTATGACAGACATCAAAGGTAAAGTGAAATATTAGACTTTTCATATATCTGGACTTTTCCCCCAAGTAATGCAACAAGTATTTCTTTAAACCTTCTTGTTCTGAGCATTCCTTGTTTGTTCCCCGCAGATGCACTCCCTGCCCTGAGGGGTCCTGGGAGGCTGACTACTATGGACAGCATCTTCTAGGCTCCCTTGACTACTGGCATCCAGTAGCCAATGAGAAGCACTGGCACAAGGTCAGAAGGTGGGACTAAAAAGGTACACTGGGCTATTTCATCTCCTCTTCTTCCCTGTTTCAGTGTTAAGTTTCTGATAGTAGCTGCATCCCTCCACAACTATAGATTCTGTTGAGGGTCCCTCCTCTAGAGCTCCAGTTCTCATTGGGCTCCAGTAATTCTATTTCCTCTCCTTGTCTCTTTCACGCTTGATGTGGAAATGGCTGCTCAGTATTGCTAGCCTCTGGGTACCTCGATATGCCTTGTTTATTCCCTTATCTATATCTCTGAAGTAGTCTCTTGTTGTTGTTGTTATTTGCCATCAAGTTGGACCTGACTCATAGTGACCCCTCCTTGGGTTTCCAAGGCAGTATCACTACAGAAGTAGATTGCCCCATCTTCCTTCTGAGGAGTGGCTGGTGGGTTTGAACCATTAGCCTTCTGGTTAGCAGTCAAGTGCCTTAGCCACTATGCTACCAGAGCTCCTAGTCTCTTGTTAAACTCTCTGTATTCAAACGGTTGTTGTTAGGTGTCACTGAGTTGGCTCCAACTCATAGTGACCCTAGGTACAACAGAACGAAACACTGCCTCGTTATGTGCCATCCTCACAATCTTGAGCCCATTATTATATCCACTGTGTCAATCCATCTTGTTGAGGGTCTTCCTCTTTTTTGCTGACCTTCCACCTAACCAAGCATGATATCCTTCTCCAGGGAATGGTCCTTTCTGACAACATGACCAAAGTAGATGAGATGAAGTCTGGCCATTCTCGCTTCTGAGGCGTATTTTTGCTGCAATTCTTCCAGGACAGATTTGTTCATTCTCCTAGTAGGCCATGGTATTTTCAGTATTCTTCACCAACACCATAATTCAAAGTCATCAACTCTTCGATTTTTCTTGTCCAGCTTCCATATGCATATGAAGTGACTGAAAATGCCATGGCTTGGATTAGGTGAACCTTAGTCTTCAAAGTGATATCTTTGCTCCTTAATACTTTAAAGAGGTCTTTTGCAGCAGATTTGCCCAGTGCAATATGATGTCTGATTTCTTGACTGCTGTTTCCATGGGTGTTAATTGTGGATCCAAGTAAAACGAAATCCCTGACAACTTCAATCTTTTCTCCATTTATCATGATTTTGCTTATTGGCCCAGTTGTGAGGATTTTTGTTTTCTTTTTGTTGAGGTGTAATCCATCCTGAAGGTTGTAGTCTTTGATCTTCATCAATAAGTGCTTCAAGTAATCTTCACTTTCAGTAAGCAAGGTTGGGTCATCTGTGTATCACAGATTGTCAATGAGTCTTCCTCCAATCCTGATGCCATGTAATTCTTCATGTAATCCAGTTTCTTGGATATTTGCTCAGCATACAGATTGAATAAGTATGGTGAAAGGATACAGCCTTGAAACACACCTTTCCTGATTTTAAACCATTCAGCATCCCCTTGTGTTTTTCAGATGACCGTCTCAGTCCATGTACAAGTTGCTCATGAACACAATTCAGTGTTCTGGAATTCCCATTCTTTGTAACATTAGCCATAATTTCTTATGATCCACATAGTAGAATACCTTTGTGTAGTTTATAAAACCCAAGTAAACCTCTTTCTGACATTCTTTGCTTTCAGCCAAGATTCACCTTACATCAGCAATAATGTCCCTCATTCCATGTCCTCTTCTGAATCCAGCTTGAATCTCTGGAAGTTCCCTAGTGGAAATTATTGGAACTAGCTGAGGTGAAATCTGCTTCCTGCTAGGACCATAGCTGACATACTCTATGTATCTTCTTTTCAAATACAAATAAAGCAGAAAGAAAGGAGAAAATGTTCAAAGAAGGGAAAGGAACAGTGTAGCTTTCAATGTGGTGGGATTTGTGTTGGAGGTAGGAGTAAGATATATGATAACAATAGCACAAAGGACATAATGGAGGAAATGGAAGTGTACTTGCATTTGTGCATTTGTGTGAAGTAACGTAATACTATTGAGAGTAAAGATACATATTATAAACCTCACAGAAACCATTAAAAACAGTAAAACAAGGAGTTGTAGCTAATAAACACTAAAAAAGGTAAAATGAAATACTAGAAAAGTACTCAGTTTGAAAGAAGTCAGAAAAGTGGAGAAAAGGAATACTATGGGACAATAGGAAACAAACGGCAAGATATTAAAATTAAAGTCAATTATATCAATAATTATATTAAATATAAATATACTAACCAGAGCAATTAAAAGGTGGAGATTACCAAAATGGATAAAAGAGCAAGAGCCAATTAAATACTGACTATAAAAAGTACACTTTAACTATAAGGACACAGATAGGTTAAAAGTAAAAGTAAAAGTAAAAGGATGGGGAAAAAGTATAAGTTCTCAAAAACTTTCATTATGTGTTAACTGCACTTTATTTATGTAACTCAAAGCTGGAAACAACCCAAATGTGCCCACAACAAGGGAATGGATAGATAAATTATAGTAGTTTTGTACAATGGAATTCTCTGAAAAAAGAAAAAGAATCAAACAACTAATACAAAAGAGTACATATTGTATAACTCCGATTTTATCATGCCCCAGAACAGGCAAATTGATTTTTTTAAAAAAAACAGAATCAGACTCTTTATTTCAAGCACAGTCCAAAAAGAACATAAGAAAAAAATATAACAATATAAAAAATGGTCTTTCAGGTAGTTCATCTTTCATCTGTAACTATACTAATTTTAAGAGATTTTGAAGACGGAATGGAGAAATAGGGTCTAAGTTTTTCTGGAAACATTACAGTGAATGAGTACAAATTGTAAAATGAAACCTATCCCAACTCCCAGTCCAGAAAAATACCAATCTGTCTAGGGTTTACTGAATCCCATGTACCATGTTGTTGTTGTTGTTATTTGCCATCGAGTCGGCCCCGACTCATAGCAACCCCTCCTTGGGTTTCCGAGGCAGTATCACTATGGAAGTAGGATTGCCCAACCTTCCTTCCGAGGAGTGGCTG
>NW_006921889.1:2759222-2762486 GCF_000298275.1 Orycteropus afer afer
CTAGTGCAAAGCTGAATTTGCCAGCATCCATTGCTTGGGCACGGTGATATCATTGCATTTCTGGGGAAAGATTCTTTGCACACATCTAAGGACCATTCACCTGTGCTTCTCACAGCTATTTGCCAAAGATGTCTCCCCGTATGAAATCCCTCAGTACTCAGGACGGCTGGGTGAAAAGTAAATGCCTTGGGCGTATGAGGACAGTTTGGTTTCATCACTCCATACATCACAGTTTTTCTGCCTTCTGAAATAATCAGATTATAGTGGGCTGTTTTAGGATCTAGTGTCAAATTTACCTTAAATAGGCTGATGATATTTTGCTGGCAAAATATTGTGGACGGAGACTGAAATGCTCCCTCTTTAACTCATATGAAAACACTGTTGGGGTTTTTAGGTTTTCATACATGTTGTGGATACTTCTTATTCCTGTCAATAAATCTAGATCAATAAATGCACTTCTCTGCTATTTCACGAAGTAGATTTTTCAGTGTTGGAACTGTGGTCTGAAATTTCCTCTCTGTTATCAGTTAGTTTCTCTTCTACATCCTTCTCTTCATTTAGTATCCCCTTATGAATCGCTTCTTGCTCCTTTCCCAAGAAATTAAAAAATGTTCAAATTCTGAGTATAATTCACTCTTTTGATTTTCCACCTGGAAGTTCAATTTCAATAGTTTTGAGACTTGCATTTCAAATCCCCTTTGAGCATCCTCAATCTTCTTTCTCGGAGGTTCAATGTCACTTTTGAGCTTCTTTCTGTGACGAGTTGCAGCTTGCTTCGTGGGTGTTAGGTGGTGACCCCAGTGGTTGGGGGAGATCCTGCACTGTGGACACAGCAGCTCCAGGGCCTTCTCACAGAACAGGCTCAGCAACAAGCAGGTTGTGCTTCTCACAAAGAAGTTTCTCTTCCTTGAGTTTCCTCATTATTGGAAATTGCTTCGCAATATCAGTCAGGTGACACAGTTGGGTGTTCTGCCTGAAGTTCTAGTAAAGGCAATGTGCAGGCAGATGGGACATGGGAAGAAGTCCGGTAGACCTTCCCAGCCCTGTTGGATGCAGGGATGACAGAAATTGTGGCCACAGCCAATGGCCGCTAGGTCTCTCAGGTAATCCAGACAGATGAGGCAGGTGGCCTATACTTGGAGGTCAGCCAGGGAGGCAGCAAAGGTCATTGTGCGGTGAGGTTTTCAGTCTGAGGAAATTCTTGAGAATGCCCTAGGAGCAAAATCCAGACTGTGATCAAGTAGATGTGATAACTGACAGTGTTCCTGTGAACGGTGACGCACTCTCTTACCAATGCTCTTGATCCTGCGGATGGGAAGCAGCCCTGTTTCCTCACAGTGAGGTGGCAGTTACCAGGACCACTCAGCAGGTATGAAGTTTCCTGTCTTCCTCTGCTAGGTCAGAACACCCAGTGTAGCCTAAAGTTCGTATTGGCCAAACTGACTTTTTCGAAGCAAAATATCAGAAGTTTGATTGCCTCAGGGAGGTAAGGTGGTGGGATTGACTGGCAAAGAGCACAAGGGAACTTTATAGAGAGATGAAAATGTTCTATACATTGAAGAGGTGTGAGTTACATGGGCATATGCATACCCAAATGCATTAAACTGTATACTTATAATCTATGCATTTTACTGTATATAAATAATATCTTAAAAATTAAAAGTAAAAATATTGGATAAGATTTAATTCTCAATGATAAATAAGCTCTTAGCAATCTAAAGATAGAAGATAACTTTCTTAACCTGATGAAGTGTCTACCAAAAACCTACTGATAATGTCGGTATCTTAATACTATAATTTAGAAGCATTTTTTATCAAAGGCAAGGAGAGAGAAGGGATATCAGCAAATACCCGTATTGGTTAATATTATATGAGCCATTGCCATAAGAAAAGAAGGATGAATGATAAAAACAGGACTTTTCATTTCATACCTTTTAATACTTTTTGAAGCATGTGATTGTGATACCTATTCCAAAATTAAATGAAAGCTGTATAAAAAAGAAATGTTGCTGACACAGGTCAGGAAGAAAGAAAGTCATAAGCTATAATAATTTGAAGTGAATATCATCTTTTTTCAATTGATAATATTATCTGAATTAAAAAATCCAAGAATATCTACAGACAAATTCTTAAACTTAAAAGAGACTTCAGCAAGTTTGCTGGATATAAAATCAACATATAAAAATCAATAGCAACTCTATATAACAGTTATACAAAATTTAATAGGAAATAAGAACAATCATAATTATGAGGTACCTAGAAATCTACCCAACAAAAGATAGAGAAAATATCAAAAGATTACTGTTTTTGTTGTTATGTGCTGTTGAGTCAGACCCTCATAGCGACCTCTCCTTGGGTTTCCGAGGCAGTATCATTACAGAAATAGATTGCCCCATCTTCCTTCCGAAGAGTGGCTGGTGGGTTTGAACTACCAGCCTTCTGGTTAGCAGTCAAGTGCCTTAGACACTACACTACCAGAGCTCCTGTAGGATATAAAAAAATCACTGAATAAAGGAGAGAGTATCAATTATCTAGCTCTGGTGGCATAGTGCCTAAGGCATTTGACTGTTAACCAGAAGGCCGGTGGTTCAAACCCACCAGCCACTCCTCAGAAGGAAAACTGGATAATCTACTTCCATAGACATACCATCTCGGAAACCCAAGGAGGGATAGCTATGAGTTGGAACTGACTCGACGGCAGTGAGTTTGGTTTTGGTTGATCAGTTATTTATTGCTACATAACAAACCACCCCCAAATCTTAGTGAGTTAAATCAACAATGATTATTTCTCACAATTCTGTGGGTTGGCTGGTTGGTTCTCACCTAGACTTGCTCATACAGTTACATTCAACTGGCAAGTCAGCTGGGAACCAGGCTCACCTAGGACAGGTGGTAGTGATGGTCAGGTTTCTCTCTTTACCTGGTCTTTCTTCCTGGTCTTCTCTGCAGGATGGTCCCACAGAAGTTTTCTAAGAGGGTGAAGGTAGAAATTGCAAGGCCTCTGAGGCCTAGGCTCTGGAATTCACACAGTGTTACTTCTACCATATTCTATTGGTCAAAGCTAGTCCCAAGTTTATTCCAGATTCTTGAGGAGAGGAACTGCCAACATTTGGGATCACATTTACACATAATTGTTTACATTTCTCTCACATGAAAAATGTACTCATGGGAGGCGGGGCAAGATGGCGGACTAGGCAGAAGGATTGCACAGACCCTCTTCAACAAAGAAAAGGGAAACCAATTAACACAGACACAGAAGATAAT
>NW_006921889.1:2770757-2771353 GCF_000298275.1 Orycteropus afer afer
AAAAAAAAAAAAAAAAAAAAAATGTACTCATGATCATCAGCATCTTCATTAAATTATAGCAGCAGGCTCAAAGTCCAGCATCTAGTGATCTGCTTCTGGTCCAAATCTGGACAAGGCTCCTTGGATATGTCTGCTTGGTTGTGGCTCCTCTTCATCCTGATAACTGTGAACTAAAAAGACAAGTTACCAAACACCCAACTTGTACAATGATGAGAAAGGGATAGGATAACACAATAGATCACTCTGTCCAAAAAGAGAAAGAAGAGGAGGCAGATAGCAATCACTGTTGTGTGCAATTCTGAAATCTAGCCTGGCACATCCCAGAATCGCCTACTTTGGGGCCAGGGACCGATTGGGGGCAGTTTCAGGTCCTCATCAGTGATTTCCAAATCCATTGCTTTTTCTGGTCTTGGCTTCACCCTCTAGAATCTTGCCCCTGTCCTCTAAAACATCATACCTGTTCAACAGGCAGTGGTTCTTGTTTGCAGATTAGCCCTCTCAGTCTACTTTATAAATTTTGAACTATATCTGTTCTGTTTCATCCAAGCTGGCAGTATTTTTATGAGCAAAAATCCATCAAAAATGTTATGAATTTT
>NW_006921889.1:2771818-2780640 GCF_000298275.1 Orycteropus afer afer
TTTTTTTCAAGCAAGCCTCTCTCTATTTTGGGTCCTATAAGAGGGGTCGCTATGAGTTGGGTCTGACTCGATGGCAAACAACAACAACAACAAGAGGATGTGATGGGATGATGTCCTTAAGATTCTTAGAAGCACTATCATGTAGTTGAGAGGGTCTACCAAGCACCACCCTAAACCTTTCTGAGGTCTTAAGAAGGGATTGTACACCACAACCTGGGTTTGCTCTTTACCCTGAGACCATTTCTTACTTTGAGAATCTCTTACTAGCTGGTGAGACTGAAAATTTAGAACAGTTTTCATTTCCATCTCAGCAGGTCCTGGGGCATTCATATTTCCCCTAAATTCTGCTTACAAACTGAACTGTTCCTTTTTCAGTCCACCTCTTCCTATATCTTTTCACATGCAGCTAAATTAAAGCCAGTTTAAACTTTCCACATTCGTCTGGAAATCAATTTCGTCAAGTTAACAAGTTCGTTAGTGTTTCAGCTCCCTGTCACTGTATAATACCACCCTAAAACATACTGTCTTCACACAATAACAATAACTCATTATTTCTTATCATTCTGTGGGTTGACCAGGCAGTCCCTCTGCTTCATATTGGCTGTGGAGCTGGGATGGCTGGAAGGCAAAAAATGACTTCACTCACATAACTGGGAAGGGGTGCTGGCCACTGGCTTTGCTTCTTTTCCACATAGACCTGTCCACATACATGTCTGTTTAGACTTCCTCAAAGCATGATGGCCAAATCCCAAGTGAAGCATTCCAAAAGACAAAGCCAATGTGTAAGTGCTTAACAAGTCTTTGCTTGTAGTGCCATGTTTGCTAAAGTCCCAATGGCCAAAGTTAATGTAGAGAGTGTAGGTGTTGGGAGGCAGGGCTAATTGGGGGCCACCCAAGTAACAGTCTACCACAGCAAATTTTCTGTCTTCCAAGTCCCCTCAGGCAATAGTTTTGCCAATTTTTTTGCTAGCACAAAACATGGGCTGCCATCTTTCCACACTAATCGTAGTTTCATCAGTGGTTTTCCAGCTTTCACTAGCTGTCTCCTTGCCACCCTTCCAGTCTCTACAGACTAGCCAGTCCAAAAGCCATCACCATGTGTATGAGGCTTTTATTATAGCAGCACCTTACTTTTAGGTACCAATTTCTCTTGCAGCTAGTCTTTGTTTTGTGGAACAAAACATCTCGAAATTTAATGGCTTTACACAACACCACCTTGTCATATCACATGATTCTGCGGATTGGCTGAGCCGCCCTTCTGCTGGTTTCCACGCAGGCTCAGTCACGCAGCTGCACTCAGTTGGCAGGTCGGCTGGGTGCTCAACTTAGCTGGAACAGCTGGCATGGCTGGGTTTTTCTCTCCACATGGTCTTTCATCCTGGGCTTCCTCACGGTATGGTGGCCTCAAAGCAGTGTTCCAAGACTGTGAATGCAGCAATGGTAAGTCTTCATATGGCCCAAGCTCTACAAGTTGCAAAATGTTACTTCCGCTACATTCTGTTAGATACAGCAAGTAGTAATGCCAGCCCATATTCACTGGGTGGGGAAATAGACTCTATCTTCTAAAAGGAGGACATTTCCAGAAAGTGGGAAAATGTAAACTGAGGCAATTCAAATGTGCATGTGGAACTAGAAGTGGTTTGAAGATAAACAAAGCACAAATAGAAAATCTCTTAGAATGAGAATGGCAAGTCTCCTGAACTCAAGAAGGAGTGAAATGCCAACAGGCCAAAAAAAAAAAAAAAAAACCATTCCCAAATAGGAATGTCTCTCTTACCAGCGGGAGCTCTGGTAGCATAGTGCCTAAGGCACTTGACTGCTAACCAGAAGGCTGGCTGTTCAAACCCACCAGTCACTCCTCGGAAGGAAGGTTGGGCAATCTATTTCCGTAGTGATATTGCCTCGGAAACCCAAGGAGGGGTCACTATGAGTCGGGTCTGACTCAACGGTGCGTTAACAGCAACAACTTTTACCAGCAGATTCCTGCATACACAAAAGGAAAAACCACCTATGATTTTCATGAAACAAGAGCTAATTATAATGTGGGAAAGTACAAACTGCAGAAAACTAGAAGTCAATAGAAGACAACAACTGGTTTACATGAGAGAAAGGAGAAGGCTTTCTTCCGAGCAGAGTTACTTGGTGAATGCGGCCACCACCGCCCACAGAACCTCATTGGTGCTGGCCTTGAGACATTCCACTTCAGGGTCTAAGTCGAGAAGCTGCCGCACTCTCTTGGTGGCTAAATCGTACTGCTCATCCAGAAGAGGAGCAAACGCGTTCTCCAGGACATCCGAGGCGTGGGCTAGGTAAATGAGGGCCAGCAACCGCTTGTCCATGCGGTGAGGGTCATTGACCCACTTGTCAAGAACGGCTTCTTGTACCTTCTTGATGAGCCGCTGCTTAATGTTGTTGTTGGTGAGGGGATGTATCGTCATGTCAAAAAGTAGGAAGTTCTGTTTCTCTGTTGTCAATACACTCTTTTCCACCAGGTTTTTAGCTAATCTTTTCCGTACATTTCATAACTGATAATGCAGTTTTAACTGATCTCACATCTCACCTAAAAGGAAATTTTAAAAAGTTAGAAAAGAATTTCAGCCCTTATTTTCTTTGTACTCTTAATATATGTAGTGTTATGGACTGAATTGTTTCACCCTGAAAGATTTGCTGAAGTCCTAAACCCTGCTCTGGTGAATGTGACCTTACAGTTTTCCTTTGCAGATGTTATCAGTTAAATTAGCAAGCTCATACTGGAGAAAGGTGGGTCCCAATCCTAAGCGGTTCTGAGTGGTATCTAATAAAAGAAAAGGACAAACGTAGAAACACCTAGGAGGAACACATTATGTGAGAAGGAGTCTATAAGCCAAGGAACACTAAGAAATGCCTCCAAGAAATGTCCAGGACTCCCGGAGATTAGGAGAGGGACATGGAGCAGTTTCTCTCTCAAAGCTCCCAGAAGTAATTGACATGGTGGAGACCCTAATTTGGACTTATAGCTTTAAGAGTTGTTAGAAAATAAATTTCTGTTCTTTAAAGCCACACAGTTTATGGCTTTAATGGCTTTAAGCAACAACAACTTGTCATATCACATAATTCTGTGGATTGGCTGAGCGACTCCTCTGCTGGTTTCCACTCAGGCTTAGTCATGCAGTTGCACTTGCTTAAAGCTATTTTGTTATTGCAGCCTTATGAAACTAAGACAAATAGCAAAGTGTGTTCGTTATAGGTGTTGTATGTCTAGAATTTCTGGTATTATGTCCATCCAGGCTCCTAGAATATGAACTGCTTGTAGGATAGGAGCATTATTTTATTAAGCTCTGTAGCCCTAGCATCAGGTATATTTCCTGGAACATAGTATTTGCTCAATAAATATTTGTAAATGAGAATGACTAATCCATCCTAATGAAGGAATTAGCATAGATGCTGACAGCTTTAGTATGAGCTGGAATGAGCCAAGTTGTAAAATGATTATTTCTGACATGTTTTTATTGGCATAAAAGTATCCATAAATAGTCGGAATCTAAATGTGAAAAGTTTATTTTTTAAAACTTTTTTAAAAGAATAACTTTAGATTTACAGAAAAATTGCAAAGATAGTATGGAGAGGTCCCACATACCTCAGCCTCAATTCCTCATTAGCTAGGCACATTTGTCATAATAAATGAATTCATATTAATACATTATTATTAACTAAAGTCCATATACTTTATTCGGATTTCCTTTGTTTTTTACCTAATGTCCTTTCTCTGTTCCAGGATCCCAATAAGAATACCACATTACATTTATTTGTCATGTCCCCTCAGGCTCCTGCTGGCTGTGACAGCTTCCCAGACTTTTCTCATTTTTGATGACCCTGGCAGTTATGGATAGGATTTTGTAGAATGTCCTTCTATTGGGATTTGTTGAATGTTTTTCTCATAAATAGTCTTGGGATATGAGTTTTTGGGAGGGAGATCACAAAGGTGTCACACGTCATATCAAAGTAACATGCTATCAGCATGACTTATCTCTGCTGATGTTGACCTTGGTCACCCAATTGATACAGTATTTGTCAGATTTCTCCACAGTAAAGTTACTCTCCCCCACCCTTCTCTCTTTTCTGTACTCTTGGAAGGAAGTTACCGATGACAGCCCACACTTAAGCAGTGGGAAGTTATGCTCTATGTCCTTGAGGATAGAGTAGTTACATAAAACACTTGGAATGGAGAGGTTTATTTTTCATTAAATAATTAAGTTGAACTTCTCATTAAAGACAGCTGGTCAGAAAACACATTAGCCTCTCTTGTTGTTGTTAGGTGCCGTCAAGTTGTTTCTGACCCATAGTGATCTTATGCACAACAGAATGAAACACCTCCAGTCCTGCACCATCCTCACAATTGTTGTTATGTTTGAGCCCATTGTTAACCCACTTTATTGAGGGTCATCCTTTTTTTTTGCTGACCCTCTACTTTTCCAAGCATGATGTCCTTCTCCAGGGACTAGTCCCTCCTGATCACATGACCAAAGTATGAGAGACAAAGTCTTGCCATCCTTGCTTCTAAGGAACATTCTGGCTATACTTCTTCTAAGACATATTTATTCATTATTTTGGCTGTCCATAGTATTTTCAATATTCTTCACCTGCACCATAATTCAAAGCATCAATTCTTCTTCAGTCTTCCTTGTCCACTGTACAGTTTTCACATGCTTATGGGATGACTGAAAATACCACAGCTTGGGTTAGGTATAAGTCAGGTTTCAAAGTGATATCTTTGCTTTATAGCACTTAAAAGAGATCTTTTGCAGCAGATTTGCCTAGTGCAATATGTCAGCTGATTTCTTGACTGCTGATTCTATGGGTCCAAGTCAAATGACATACTTGACAACTTCAATCTTTTCTCTGTTTATCATAATGTTGGCTCAAAGCAAAGAACACCAGAAAGATGTTTACTTGTGTTTTATTGAATATGCAAAGGCATCTGATGGTGTGGATCATAACAAATTGTGGATAACATAGAGAAGAATGAGAATCCCAGAACAGTTAATTGTACTCATGAGGAACCTGTACATAGACCTGGGGGTTGTTGTTCCAACAGAACAAGGGGATACTGTATGGTTTACGATTGAGAAGGGAGTGCATCAGGGTTGTATCCTTTCACCATACTTATTCAATCTGTATGCTGAGCAAATAATCTGAGAAGCTGGACTATATGATGAAGAACATGGCATCAGGATTGGAGGAAGACTTACTAACAACCTGTGATATGCAGACAACACAACTTTGCTTCCTGAAAGTGAGGATGACTTGGAGCACTTACTGATAAAGATTAAGGATTACAGTTTGCACTACGGATTACACCTCAATATAAAGAAAACAAAAATCCTCACAACTGGACCAATAGGCAGCATCATGATGAATGGAGAAAAGATTGAAGTTGTCAAGGACTTCATATTACTTGGTTCTACAATCAATGCCAATGGAAGCAGCAGTCAAGACATCAAAAGACATGTTACATTTGGCAAATCTGTTGCAGAAGACCTCTTTCAAGTGCTGAAGAGCAAAGATATCTTCTTGAAGACTAAGATGTTCCTAACCCAAGCCATGGTATTTTCAATCACCTTATATGCATATGAGAGCTGGATGATGAATAAGGAAGATGTGTTAGAATGGGTTCTCCAGAGAAACAAAACTAGTAAAGTGTATATATATGTAAATATAGAGAAATTTGTCTTAGGAAAATGGCTCACACCCTTATAGAAACCTGCAAGTCCAAAGTTCCTGGATCAAACGTCAAGCTGGAGGCTTTTCCATGTCAAGCTGAAGGCTTTTCTTGACTCTTGCAGCCACAGGGGCTGAGGAGCTCAAGGCTGGCAGGCAGTACACCAGCTGTTGACTCCAACAAATGATGAATCCAAGATCTCCAGGCCGAATGGTGGATTGTTCACTCACAGACAGTTGTAGGCAGGACAACAGAATCCCAATCCACAGAAGAATTTCTCTTTTCCCAGGATGTCCACAGATATACTGGAAGCAGGCGACATGCCTAGAGAAACTCCCTTTCAACAGATTGCCTCCTCAAAACATAGTCATCTGATCCCATCATGGGAATAACCATATCACAATAGCTTAAACCACACAGAATTGTGGTTCAGCCAAATTGACACACAGCTCCAACTATCACAGAAGACCAAAGAAGAGTTGATGCTTTTGAGTTGTGGTGTTGGTGAAGAATGCTAAAAGTACCATGGACTGCTAAAAGAACTAACAAATCTGTCCCAGAAGAAGTGCAGCAAGAATGTTCTTTGAAAGCAAGAATGGGCAGACTTCGTCTCACCAGCTTTGATCATGTTGTCAGAAGGGACCATGCTCTGCAGAAGGATGCCATGCTTGGTAAGGTGGAGGGTCAATGAAAGAGGTGAAGGCCCTCAACAAGATGGATTGACATGGTGGCTGCAGCAATGGGCTCAGGTATGGTAGGGATCGTGAGGTTGGCACAGGACCGGGCAGAGTTTCGTTCTGTTGTACATAAGGTCACTAGGAGTCGGAGACTTGATGGCACATAACAACAACAACAACAACAACAACAATAACATGATGTTCTTTATTCTTTATTTTTTTTTGTGTGTGTAAGGATTTTTGTTTGCTTGATGTTGAGGTGTAATCAATACTGAAAGCTGTAGTCTTTGATTTTCATCAGCTTCATGTACTCTTTGCTTTCAGCAAGCAAAATTGCGTTATCTGCATCTCACAGGTTGTTAATGAGTCTTCCTCCAATCCTGATGGTGCATTCTTCTTCACATAGTGCAGCTTCTATTACCTCCAAAAACGCTATGAAAATGACAGTAAAAGAATTTTTATAAAAGCACAAACGTGTAATGAGAACAGGAGAGAAAACAATATGAATACAATTTTGAACACTGTAAAGGAATGGGAGAGTGATACTTGGATCTGTGGATCCAAGCAAGCTAATCCTAAACTGGCAGTGGACAGACAGGTCACCTATTTATACTGCAGCACCCCAAAGGCTCAGGAATTAGTATCTCTGAAAATGGAGTTGGGGAGATATTATGCAAGAAGAGGTGGGACTATAGATAGAAGGATGGCTTAAAAGTCTGTCTTAAAAAAAAATCCTCTAGAGAAGTGCTATTCTGGCTACCTAGTGCCACTCTGACAAGACTATACCACAAATGGGATGGCTGAACAAACAGGAGTTTATTCTCTTACAATTTTGGAGGCTTTAAGTACAAGTTCAAAGTGCCAGGCTCTAGGGGCTGGGTTAAAGCCCCTTGACCTTGGGCTTCAGGACTGCCTCTTGCTTCCGGCCCACTGAAACTAGAGGCATCTCTTCACTCAGGCAGCTGCTGGCTGCTGAGGCTGACAAATCTGAGGTTGACAAGTGAAAAGGCACAGTCCTCATATTACCAAACCACACAGCAGGCCATTCATTTAAGTCCATTAAAAGTCCCAAGATAGGCAAAGCACGGCAGTGTACGGAACAGTGACTTGGCCACATGCAGGGTTCAAGTGCACCATAAGCTAGAGACCATTCCCAAAGTTGCTTCTTGTATACAGGAAGCAGACCACATCCCCAAAGCAGCTACTCAGCTGCTTGTGGTAGATCCCACTGTGGAGTTGATAGCCAGTCTCATTAAGGGGAATAACTACCACCAGCTGCCCAGCCACTCAACCAGGCCCAGCCAAGTTGACATACAACCTTAACTAACACAGGTGTGCAAGAGGTAGAGACAACAAAGGTAAATACTTTCACACACACAATACTACATTATCATTAAACTATGGGTTTAATAGGGTTGATAGGTAGACAGTTAAAATTGTCAGGGATAGGTAGGCAAAAGGGAATATATCCATAACCATATATAAATTAAGGAGTTCTGGTGGTGTATTGAGTAAGACATTTGGCTGCTAACCAGAAGGTCAGTGGGTCAAACCCATCAGCTGCTCCATGGGAGGAAGATGAGACAATCTACTTAAAGATTTATGGCCTTTGAAACCCAATGGGGGTTACTATGCATCAGAATTGACTTGATGGCAGTAGGTTTTGTTGTTGTTAGGTGCCATTAAGTCGTCTCCAACTCATAGCAACCCTATGCACAGCAGAATGAAACACTGCTCGGTCCTGTGCCAGCCTCACGATCCTTGCTATACCTGAGCTCATCATCGCAGCCATTGTGTCAATCCATCTCATTGAGGGTCTTCTCCTCCTTCATTAACCCTCCACTTTACCAAGCATGATATCCTTCTCCAGGAAATGGTTCCTTCTCACAACTTGACCAAAGTAGGTGAGATGAAATCTGCCCATTCTTGCTTCCAAGGAACATTCCAACTGCACTTCCTCCAGGACAGATTTGTTAGTCCTTTTAGCAGTCCATGGTACCCTTAGCATTCTTCTCCAACAGCACAACTCAAAAGCATCAACTCTTCTTTGGTCTTCCTTATTCATTGTCCAGCTCTCACATGCATAAGAGGTGATTGAAAATACCATGGCTTGTGTTAAGTGCACCTTGGAACTCAAGGAGACATCTTTGCTCTTCATTACTTGAAAGAGCTCTTTTGCAGCAGATTTGTCCAATGCAATATGTCGTCTGATGTCTTGACTGCAGCTTCCATTGGTGTTGATTGTAGAATCAAGTAATATAAAATCCTTGACAACTTCAATCTTTTCTCCATCCACTGTGAAGCTGTTTATTGGACCCGTTGTGAGGATCCTTGTTTTCTTTATGTTGAGGTATAATCCACACTGCAGACTGTAGTCTTTAATCTTCATCAGTAAGTGCTTCAAGTCATCCTCACTTTCAGCAAGCAAAGTTGTGTCATCTGTGTAT
>NW_006921889.1:2781125-2784152 GCF_000298275.1 Orycteropus afer afer
GGAATTCCCATTCTTCTCAGTGTTGTCCATAATTTGTTATGATCTACACAATCAAATGCTTTTGCATAGTCAATAAAACATAAGTAAACATCTTTCTGGTATTCTTTGCTTTCAGCTAAGATCCATCTGATATCAGCAATGATATCCCTCATTCCACATCCTCTTCTGAATCCAGCTTGCATTTCTGGAAGCTTTCTGTCAATATACTACTACAACCATTTTTGAATTATCTTCAGTAAGATTTTACTTGCATGTGATGTGATATTAATGATATTGTTCATTAATGTCCACATTCTTTGGGATCACCTTTGTTTGGAATAGGTATGAATATGTATCTCTTCCAGTCAGTTAGTCAGGTAGGTATCTTCCAAATCTCTTGGCATAGCTGAGTGAGTGCCTCCAGCAGGGCAACCGTTTGTTGAAACATCTTAATGGGTATTCCAACAATTCCTGGAGCCTTGTTCTTCCCAAATTCCTTCAGTGCAGCTTTGAGTTCTTCCTTCAATACCATTGGTTCTTGATCATATACCACCTCCTGAAATGGATGAACAGCAACCAATTCTTTTTGGTACAGTGACTCTGTGTATTCCTTCCATCTTCTCTTGATGCTTCCTGCATCATTCAATATTTTGCCCATAGAATCTTTCAATATTGCAACAAAAAGCTTACATTTTTTTCCTCGGTTCTTTCAGCTTGAGAAATGCCAAGCTGAACAACAACAAATCCAACTTGTATGCTGAATGGCATTTTGGTTTGCTAACTCCAGGTCTTTGTACATTTCATTAGAGTAATTGGCTTTGTCTGCTCGAGCTGCTCTTTGGAATCTTCTGTTCAGCTCTTTTACCTTGCCATTTCTTCCATTTTTTTTAGATACTCTCTGCTCAAGGGCAAGTTTCAGAGTCTCTTCTGACATCCATTTTGTCTTTTCTTCCTTTCTTGTCTTTTTAATGACCTCTTAATTTCTTCATAGATGTTGTTTTTGATGTCATCCCACAATTCCTCTGGTTTTCTGTCATTGGTGTTCAATGCATCAAATCTATTCTTCAAATGGTCTCTAAATTCAGGACGGATATTATCAACGTCATATTTTGGCTCTCATGGACTTGTGTTGTCTTCAACTTTAACTGGATTGTGCATATGAGCAGTTGATGGTCTGTTCCACAATCAGCCCCTGGCCTTGTTTTGGCCAAAGATATTGAACTTTTCCATCACCTCTTGCCACAAATCTGATTCCTGTGTATTCCATCTGGTGAAGTCCACATGTATAGCCATCACTTATGTTGTTGAAAAAAGGTATTTGCAATGAATAAATTGTTGGTCTTACAAAATTCTATCATGTGATCTCCAGCATTATTTCTATTACCAAGGCCATATTTTCTAACTGTCAGTAACTCTTCTTTGTTTCCAACTTTTGCATTCCAGTCACCAGTGATAAGCAACACATCTTGGTTGCATGTTCGGTCGATTTCAGACTGCAAAAGTTGGTAGAAATCTTCAATTTCCTCATCTTTGGCTTTGGTGGTTGGTGCACAGATTAGAATAATAGCAGTAATAACAGTCTTCCTTTAGACATATGGATATTATCCTATCACTGACAGTGTTGTACTTCAGGACAGATCTTGAAACGGTCCTTGCTATGACAAATGCCACACCATTCCTCTTCAATGTGTCATTCCCGACATAGTAGATCATATGGTTATCTGATTCAAAATGGCCAAAACCAGTTCATTTCAGCTCACTAATGCCTAGGATATCAATCTTTATGTGTTCCATTTCATTTTTGACAACTTTCAATTGTCCTAGATTCATACTTTGTACATTCCATGTTCTGAATATTAATGGATGTTTGTATCTGTTTCCACTCATTTTGAGTCATGCCACATCAGACAGTGGAAGTTCCAAAAGTTTTACTCTATTCATATTGTTAAGGTCATCTCTACTTTGAAGAGTCAGCTCTTCCCCAAATTTTGAGTGCCTTCCAACTGATAGGCTCTTCTTCTGGCACTATACTGGACAATGGTCCAGGGCTATTCATAAAGTTTTCCAGTAATATGTCAGACGGAATTTCACTATTATTCATAAGGTTTTCCCTGGCCAATTGTTTGAGAAGTGGATGGCCTCTTCCTTCTTCCTAGTCCGTCTTAGCTTGGAAGCTCTGCTGAAACCTGTCCACCATGGGTAACCCTGATGGTATTTTGCAACACCGGTGGGATAGCCTCCAGCCTCACAGCAACATGTAAGCCACCACAGGATGACAAACTGACAGACAAGTTTGTCTCTCTTTGTTGTTCCTAACCCCCTGTGCCAGCCTACCTTGGGCCCTCATGCGAGAAACAGCCCCTGAGCCCTGGGCCCACCTACCTTGGGCCTCGGCTTTAAAATAGAGCTGCCCCAAAGTGAAAAGCAGCCCCCAAGCCACTATCAAGTGAAAAGCAGCCCCTGAGCCCCGGGGCCCTCTACCTTGGAACTGGCCTTAAAGTAGAGCTGCCCCCAAGTGAAAAGCAGTCCCTGAGCCCTGGGCCTGCCTACCTCAGGCCCCAGGCTTAAAGAAGAGCCACCCCAAGTGAAAAGCTGCCCCCAGCTACCCCCAAGCAAAAAGCAGCCCCCAAGCCCTAGGCCTGCCTACCTGGCTCCTGGCCTTAAAATAGAGCTGCCCTCAAGTGAAAAGCAGCCCCTGAGCCACCCCCAAGCAAAAAGCAGCTCCCAAGCCCTCGGCCCACCTCCCTCAGGCCTCTGCCTTAAAATAGAGCCAACCCCAAGTGAAAATCACCTCCTGAACTCTGGGCCCACCTATCTCAGCCCCAGCCTTAAAATAGAGCCGCCCTCAAGTGAAAAATAGCCTCCAAGCCCCAGGTTTGGTTTGTTGTGTATAATAAGTTTGGCAGATGATATTTCTACATAAGTGTATGTGCTATAAGAATATCCATATATATAATAGAGCTAACAGGGGGCAAAATTATGATAGCTTCTTCTTTTAATTTTTATTTTTTATTATTGTGATTTGGGTGAAGATTTACAGAGCAAATT
>NW_006921889.1:2785942-2802402 GCF_000298275.1 Orycteropus afer afer
ATCCTTTGAAGATACCTAAAGATAATTCTTTTGAATTCCTTATCAGAGAGTTCCAATGCTGCTTCTTCCTCAGGGATGTGTTCTGGGTCTGTATTCTGCTCCCTTGTTTCTATCACTTTATCCTGCTTCTTTGTGCGGACTGTGATGGTCTGTTGTCTCCGAGGCATCATGGCGTTGTTGTCTTTAGATCTCTGTTAACTGTTTGTGAAGAGCAGCCAAGGGTGAATCAGGCTCTTCTTGGTGTTTTTTTATCGTTGGCCCCTTGGTGGAGAAGGAGGTAGTGGCTGTTGCTCAGTAAGTGAAGTTGCAGGAGGTGTGGGTGTAGTTGTGTCTTATGGGGAGTGTTATTGTCTCCCACTCAATTAGACACAAATTACAATCGAATAATCTTCAAAAAACTTGTCAGTCTTGCAGGTCCCGAGTGTCCTGGGGGTTGCTGGAAAGCAGAACGTGTTCTTAAGCCCCAGCAATCTGTGAGAGCGCTGTCTCTTTAAATATCCAAAATAGTCAAGCCGCTTTTTAAACCTTCAAAATGGTGGCGCTCTCTGGCCTGGCAAAAGTCCACAGCTCAGCCCACCTTTCTCTCCACCTTCTCCATTTATTCCCCAGCCACTGTGCACAGTCCTCTGTACAGTCCCTGGCTAGCAGGGTGATTTTCAGATTAATTCTTAGGTCCTACCACCACTCGGGAATCTCCAAGCTGTCTGTGCCGTCAGGATCGTTTAGGACCACTGCCAGACCGCAGCTCCGTATGTCTCCTTTTTTGGTATTTTCACTCAAATTCTTCTGCTAGTTGGAGTTTAGTCCACTTCTATATCCTTCCCTTCGAGGCTCAGGGGTCCAGGATTATCTTCTGTGTCTGAGTTAATTGGTTTCCCTTTTCTTTGTTGAAGAGGGTCTGTGCAGTCTTTCTGCCTAGTCCGCCATCTTGCTGGAACTCCTATGATTGCTTCTTAGCTACAGCCAAACACCTTGAGGGAGTGAGTTGCTGGGCCTGTGGGATTGGAACCATGGTTGTGGGGGACATCAAGCTTAATGGGCATAACATACCACATAAAAACATGGTTCTATATCCTATTTTGGTGAGTAATGACTAGGGCCTTAAAAGCTTGGGGGTGGCCATCTAAGATGCAATTGTTCTCTCCTGTTCCAGTGCAAAGAAGAGTGAAGAAAATCAAAGATGTATGGAAACAATTACTCCAAGGGACTAGTGACCATGGAAACCTCAGCCGACATAACCCTGAGACTGGAAGAACTAGATGGTGCCTGGCTACCACTGCGAACCACTCAGAAAGGGATCAAAATTAGAGATCCTGGATAGATTGGGAGAAAAATGTGGAACAAAAGTCAAAATCATGAAAAAAAAAAAAAAAAAACATTGACTATTCTGATAGACATTGGTGAAACCTCTGAGACTATGGCCCCTACTCACCCTTTGGGCCTGGAATTGAACTCACTCCCCAAACAATAGACAGCATACAAGGTGAAAAATGACAATGGGTAGGTGCACTCCTTAGAACAATCCACCAGGGAAGATCAGAAGGGCAGCATTTGCACAGGGAGCTAGATCAGAGGGCAGGATTGCATAAGAAAGAAGGACACAAGGAAAAGGTAGCACAGGGAGGAAGTGGGAAGAGAGCTGTTACATTGTGGGGATTGTAATCAATGTCAGGAAACAAAATGTGTATGAACTTTTGAATGGAAAAAGAATTTGCTCTGTAAACTTTCACCCAAATCACAAAAAGAAAAAGAAAAGTAAGAAAGAAACAGAAATAACAAAAAGATGTTCTAATTCTCTCAAAGAGAAAACAACCCACTGTTGTTGACTGTGAATGGAAAACAAAATGTGGTACATTCATACAATGGAATGCTTGTCTGTAAGATAAGGGAACAAATTACTGATGCATCTGCAACACGGAGGAACCTCAAACTATCGTGTGACGTGAAAGAAGCCAGGTCACATACTGCATGATCTGACTTATCTGAAACGCCTAGAAAAGGCAAATCTATAGAGACAAAAAGCAGATTATTGACTGACTGGAATCAGTCAGTCAATAATGGAATGGAATGGCGATGAACTACAAAGGATCCTGAGGGACCTTTCTGAGGAGATGGAAATGTTCTACAACTGGACTGCGGTAACAGCTGCGTGTTTGAGTCAATTCATAAAACAAGGGAGTGAAGTTTTACTTAAAACAGGTAAATTTTATGGGACATAAATTATACCCCAATAGCACCATAAATAAAATGATCTCAGAGGAAACAAAAAACAATAGAGAAGAAAAATAAACAAAAATTAATCATTACTATCTTCAGAGAAATAAAAGCAAAAGTAATGTGGTAATTTAAAAAGAACAGCAAAAATACTAGGAAAGTAAAAATTGGATGGCAGAAATTAAGACCTCAATAGAAGAGTGGAAGATAGAGTTAAGGAATCCAAAACAGAGAAATAATTGGGCAATAAGAGAGAAAACTTAAGGCATTAGAGGATCAATCCAGGAGGCTAGCAACTTAACAACAGGAGCTCTGGAGAGAATAGGAAAAAAAAAAAAATGATGGAGAAAAGTATTAATAAAATACAAAAGAATTTTCCAATATGTGAAAACCAAAACCAAAACCAGTCAACCAACCAACCAACCAACCAACAATAATCACAAAAATGTTCCTTATCATGAAGTTTCAAAACACAAGGGCTAATAAGAAAACTCTGAAAGCTTCTGGTGTGTGTGTGAGAAGGGTCAGGGAAGGTAGTAATCCACAGAAGACGGTGGATAAGAACGGAACAAACCTCTCAAATGGGAAGTGGATGATAATGGAGCTCTCCCGTCAAATTTCCAACTGAAAATTATTTTTCAACCAAACATTCTATATTTAGCTGAGGCATCCATCAAATGAGAGACTAAGGGTCATTTTGAGAGATGCAAGGACTCAAAAAATATACCTCTCAATCAACTTTTTCTTAGGAAATTATGTGAGGATGAGTCCCAGCAAAATAAGTAAAATGAAAGGATTCAATCTGGAACGAGGATATTTGAGATATATGGATTTAGGCAACAGAGGATCCTACAGAGGCAAAGCGAATTCCCTGTGAAATTGCACTCTTAATACAACACCTGACAGGGGACCATTCCAGACTGGCATAGGAGGTGAGAGGCATGAAGAAGCCTGAGGGGGCTGTAATTCTTCAATTATCTAGCATATTTTTTACAAAATTTAATTGAAAGGCATTTTACAGAGCTGCTGAGGTGTGGGAAGACTTCGATGTTCAAAGAATATTAAAGACATTTTTAAAAACAAGGCAATTATTAACTCCAAAAAAAAAAGTTATGTAAGAGAGAGAAATACAGTCATGCTACTTGGCTCAAAAGTGAACCGTATTCATATCATCAAATTCATAAAAAGTCTGCATTAGAGATTTAACAGATAGGTAAGATAGAATTTTATTGAGTGGATGATGAAAGGGAAGAA
Organism: Orycteropus afer afer; assembly: GCF_000298275.1. Taxonomy (NCBI): domain Eukaryota; kingdom Metazoa; phylum Chordata; class Mammalia; order Tubulidentata; family Orycteropodidae; genus Orycteropus; species Orycteropus afer. Next base: position 2,789,411 of record NW_006921889.1, read on the forward strand.
GGGATATAAAAGCTAAAATTCTTATTATTTGTAACTGGAAATGAATGCATAACTGTACAAGATATGAATCAAGAGAGAGCAGTTTATACTGTACATGTTGTTGTTGTTGTTATGTGCCGTCGAGTCGGCCCCGACTCATAGCGACCCCTCCTTGGGTTTCCGAGGCAATATCACTACGGAAGTAGGATTGCCCAACCTTCCTTCCGAGGAGTGGCTGGTGTACATAGTATTTACATATTAAAATCACAGAAAACAGCTGTAAAACTGAAATTGTTACTTGATGGTTGGCAGGGGTGGGGGAAGTGAAGAGAAAGAATTGCTGTTTTGTTTTTTTTAAACTTTCAGCAATATTTTATTTTTTTATATTATTCAAATACAAAACTATGATAAAAGTAAAAATTGATTAAAAATAATAGTTAGTCATCTCATTGAATGCAGAAAATGATAACTGAAATCGTGTAGTACTGAGAAAGAGGAAACCTCAAATTTTAGCATTAATATTCAATTCCATAGACATAAACTTTCATTTAATCATGTGAATACCAAAAAGAACACACGATTTGGAGGAGTCATTTTGAATTTTGTGATTTGTTTTGTAAAACTGGAGTTTTAAAATCCTGATAATTAATTCATGAAGAATTGAGGATTTCATTTCTGCTTTCTGAGGTGTATTAACATTTAATGCTCTGTCTGGTCTGCATTTTCAGCATAAAGAACTTTATCAAATTGATGAGTGGCGAATCAGTACCCTTTGAAGAAAAACATTACAATTTGCATTCAGATTTCTTCTTTATCTTTTATAAAGAGGAAAGACAGCATTGATTTGAGGCTTCATTATACTTACTTTCCCAAAAGTTTACAAATGGAAATTATACCCAAATGATGAATATAATCCTGATTACTTCTGTTTTCTGGGTCAAACATGTGTGTACACTTCAATATTTAAATATTAATAAATCAGCAACAGTTAGTTTACTCATCTCTTGTTAAGTGTCATCGAGTTGGCTTGGACTCACGGTGACCCTATGCACAACAGAATAAAACACTTCCCAGTCCTGTGCTAGTCCCACAATCCTTGCAATACCTGAGCCCATCGTTGCAGCCACTGTGTCAATCCATCTTGTTGAGGGCCTTCCCCTTTTTCGTTGACCCTCCACTTTACCAAACATGATATCCTTCCCTAGGGAATGATTCCTTTTAACAACATGACGAAAGCAAGTGAGACGAAGTCTGGCCAATCTTGCTTCCAAGGAGCATTTCAGCTGTACTTCTTCCAGGATTGATTTATTAGTTCTTCTGGCAGTCCATGGTACTTTCAGCATTCTTCCCCAACACCACAGCTCAAAAGCACCAACTCTTCTCTTTCACATGCATATGAGGCAATCAAAAATACCATGGCTTGGGTTAGTTGCACCTTAGTCTTCAAAGAGACATCTTTGCTCTTCATCACTTGAAAGAGGCCTTCTGCAGCAGATTTTCCCAGTGTGATACGTCCTCTGATTTCTTGACTGCTGCTTCCACTGGTGTTGACTGCTACTCATCTGTAGTCCCAGCCCAGCGGTGGGCAGGTTGCCCTCCTTCCCCTCACTCCCCTCACAATTATTTTGGAAGCGTTTATGTTGTCACCAGTATTGGCTGGGTCCTGGGGAACACAAAAATCAATGAAAATGCAGTCCTTTCTATGGGGAAATTTCTGAATCTGGTGCCACTTTACACAACTAACTAGAAAACAATATGAAAAGGGCAAGGAACAAAGTACCATACATTACAGGGTGTCAGGGGACAGGAAATAGCAGGAAAGACTCTCAAAAGAGGGCACTTTCTTGCTTCAACAGGCAATTCAAGACTTGATAAGCGATGGGAGAAGGCTCCTTTCCTATGGCAGCGGGAGCAGCAAGCACCCGAGGGCATGGGCAGCTGAGGGGATGCACAGAGCACTGGGAGCCCTGCATTCCAAGGTGTTGCACTTCCGGTCCTTCACTGCTCTGATGATGCACTACCCCAAAGTCACCTCCACATACTGGGAAGGCTGGGGGTGCTGGGCTAGAACTGGACACACTTGGTGGGGGGCCTGGAGGGCTCTATACAGCAAGGAATGGCTATTCTATTTCTAGCACAAAGAATGCATTGTAAGCTCATTTGAGTAAGTGTGTGCTCTGTGAATAGTGCTAAATTTAAAATTCTTGGACAAAAGATTTTCAAGTTCCATATTAGCCAAGTTAATGGGAGAAAAGAATAGAAAAACAATTTACTTAGACAAATTGGATGGTGTTCTTTCTTTCAATGAATATTTATTGGGTACCTGCTATGGGTTTCTGTCAGTGTGCAAGGTGCTGAGAATATATATCAGTGAACAAAATGTTGTGACACCTGTTATAGCTCTATTCATTGCTAGTTTCGTTTTTCTGGATGAAAAATATAATCAGAAATCAACTTGAGATTTTGTGAAGTGTAATTACCCAAAAATATTAAAGTAAATTTTGATATATACATGAGAGGAACTTTAGAATTTTTATTATAAGAAATTGTATCATCGCCCCTGGTAATAGCTACCGGCACACAACTAAAAAGGGCTCTGTTAATAAAGCTGGTGGTCTAGTGCCACCTAGTGTCCCAACTACTGAATTATGTGACTTCATTGAAGAACTAAACGGCTATTGCTGCTGTTGTTACCACAACCTTGGTTACTTAAAAGGAGCTCTGGTGGTGCAGATGGTAAGCCATATGTTAACCAGAATGTCAGTGGTTCATACCTGCCAGCAGCTTCATGGGAGGAAGATGAGGCAATCTAATTCCGTAAAGATATGCAATCTTGGAAACCTAATAGGGGTCGCTATGAGTTGGAATCAATTCAATGGCAGTGAACCGTGTGGGTTCTTCTTCTTTTCTTTTTTTTTGGCTTTGGTGACTTAAAAACAACACGATTTCATTATCTTACAGTCGTGGAGGTCAGAAGTGCAAAATATGTCTGACTGAGCAAAATCAGGATGTTAACAGGTTCCTTTTCAAGGAAGGTTGGGCAATCCTACTTCCGTAGTGATACTGCCTCGGAAACCCAAGGAGGGGTCACTATGAGTCGGGGCTGACTCGACAGCACATAACAAGAAAGAACCTGGTGCCTTGCCTTTTGCAGCTTTTTAGAAGCTGCCTGTATTCCTTGGCTGGTGGCCTCCTACCATCTTCAAAGCCACCAATGACTAGTGGAGTCTTTCTCATGCTGTATCACACTGAAGCTGCCTCTCCTCTTTCATTTATAAGAACCCTCATAATTACACTGAGCCCATGTGGATCCAGAGTAATCTTCCCATCTTAAAGTCAGTTGATTAGGAAACTTAATTCCATCTACAACCTTAATTCTCCTTTGCCACGTTATATAACATACTCAGATATTGAGAATTTACCAGGTTAATTATCAGAATAGAAAGCCATAGGATTTTTAACCGCTGATTATTATTATTATTATTTTAAATAGATACCCAGGCCTTTCTCCCCAGGTACTTCTACTCAACAGGAACCTGTAATCTTTCAGTTAGCAGCCAAGTGCATTCACTGTCTGCAGTCCTAGGGACTCTTGCTGATAACTGTGTCAATCCATCTTGTTGAGAGTCTTCCCCTTTTCACTGACCCTCCACCTTACCAAGCAAATTGTATTGAAACTTTTTTTTTTTTTTTTGGCATATATTGTGATGATCATGTGGCTTCCATTATTTATTCTGTTAATATGGCAGCTCATATCAATTGAGTTTCAAATGCTAAAGCAATCTTGCATTTCTGGAATAATCTTGCATTTCATGACCACTTGGTCATGAAGTATCCTTTTATGTTTGCTGCCTTCAATTTGCTAATATTTTGTTAAAGATTTTGCATCATGAGAAGCGTAGGTCTTTTCTTTTCTTGTAATGCCTTTGTTTAATTTTTGTTAGGGTTTTATTGGCTTTATAAAATGGATGTGAAAACATTCTATTTTTAAAAGGAGTTGTGTAAGGTTAGTATCAGTCTTTCTGCTTCTCTGACTCAGTTGTGAGGTGCTACAGTAACTTGCTCAGCCCACGCAGGAGTGGGCTTCCCAGAGTGACTGTTGTTATGTGCCTTCGAGTGGGACCCGACTAATAGCGAACCCTCCTTGGGTTTCGGAGGCAGTATCACTACGGAAGTACATTGCCCCATCTTCCTTCTGAGGAGTGGCTGGTGGCTGGGAAGTACCAATGATATCACACCCTGGGAAACTCAAAACCAATCAGGAAGGAGGATGCATGAATCGGCTATCCCCCAGAAAAACCTTGGAAACCAGGTGTTGAGAATGGCAGAGCCAAAGATGGAAGGGACTTAGTTCCCAGAATTCATGCTGGAGGAAAGGCCACCGGGCAGAAACAGGTTTTCAACTTTATGAAAATAAACTTTGATTTTGTTTGAACCATTAGTTGTTTTCTTTTTTTAAAATTCAGCCAGGTATAGATACGTTCTTTTCCCAACTTTTTATCGTAAATTGTGTGAAAGCTGACATAGTAAAATCAGTTTTCCATTGAACAATTCATACACATTTTGATTCCTGACATTGATTGCAATCCCCATTATGTAGCAGCACCTTTCCAACCTCCTCCCCATTTACTGTTTCCATTTGTCCTTATTTCCTGCCCCTTCCTGCCTTCTGAGCCTTATCCTTGGGCAAATGCTGCCCTTTTGGTCTTGTATGTTGGCTGTTCTAAGGACTGTGTACCTGTCTGGTGTTACTGTTCACCTTATAGGTCTGTCTGTTGTTTGGCTGAAAGTTGAGCCTCAGGGCAGTTCGGTTCCAGGCCTCACGGGTTCTATGGGCCACAGTCTTGTGGGGTCCACCAGTCTCTATCAGACTGTCCTTGTTTTCTGCGTCACAGACATCCTTGCTTTCACTAATATGGGTCTATTTCTGGACTATATTGTTTCAATCATCTGTCTTCTTATATGCCAGTTCAACACTGTTTTAATTAATACATTTTATAATGTATTTTAGTACCTAGGAGGACTAATTCTTTCATAAACTTTTTTATATTGTAGTGAAAAAATGGGAGCTCTGGTAGCGTAGTGGCTAACCAGACTGGCGGCGGTTCAAACCCACCAGCCACTCCTCAGAAGGAAGGTTGGGCAATCTACTTCTGCAGTGATACTGCCTTGGAAACCCAAGGAGGGGTCACTATTAGTCGGGTCTGACTTGACAGCACATAACAACAACAACAATGAAAAAATATATAGAACATTTGCCAATTCAATGATTTTTACATGTATAATTCAGTAACATTGATTACATTCATCATGTTGTGCAAACATTATTTTTTTTTCCAAATTATTCCACCACCATTAACATAAACTCAGTGTTCCGAAGCAAAAACTCCCTCTTCTCTTTCCCCCTCCCCGGTGTATTGTTGTTGTTATTAGGTGCTGTCAAGTCACTTCCTACTCATAGCGACCCTACGTACAACAGAATGAAATGTGGACTGAGCCTGCGCCAGCCTCACAATCCTTGCTGTACCCGAGCCCACCTGTTAGCCACTGTATTAATCCATCTTGTTGAGGGCCTTCCCCTTTTTGTAGACCCTCCACTTTACCAAACATGGTATCCTTCTCCAGGAAATGGTCCCTTCTGACAACATGACCAGAGTAGGTGAGATGAAGTCTGGCCGTTCTTGCTTCCAAGGAGCATTCCGGCTGCACTTCTTCTAGAACAGATTTGTTGATTCTTCTGATGGGTCCATGGTACTTTCAGTATTCTTTGCAAACACCACAAGTCAAAAGCATCAACCATCCTTGGTAACCACTCATAATCTTCAGTTTCTACATATTTATTTCATATAAATGAGATCATACAGTATTTATCCTTTCGTGACTTATTCTTCAAAATGATGTTTTCAAGGTTCATTGATGCTGTGGCATGGCATCAGGACTTCATTGCTGTTTATGGCTGATCACTTTCCATTGTATGTATGTACTATGTTTTGTTTATCCATTCCTCTGCTGATGAATCTGTCAGTTGTTTCTACCTTTTGGCTATTTTGAAAAGTGCTGCAGTGAACATTGGTGCACAGGTTTCTGTTGGTGTTCCTGTCTTCACTTTTGGGCAAATACCTAGGATTGGGATTGCTGGGTCATACGGTAGTCCTATTTTACCTTTTTGAGAAATCAAACTGTTTTCCATAGTGGCTGTATCATCTTACATTTCCATCAACAGTGGAGGAGGGCTCCAGTTTCTCCACAGCTTTGCCAACACCTATTGTTTTGTTTGTTTGTTTGTCCCACTGCCATTCTAATAGGGGTGAGGTGTTATCTCATTTTTTTTTTTTTTAAATAATATTGTGTTTTAGGTGAGTTTACATGCCAAAATTAGGTTCTCAGCCATAGTGCCTGAGTCACTTGACTGCTAACCAGAAGGCTGGCAGTTTAAACCCACCAGCCACTCCTCGGAAGGAAGGTTGGGCAATCTACTTCCATAGTGATATCACCTCAGAAACCCAAGGAGGGGTCGCTATAAGTCGGGTCCAACTCCACGGCACATAACAACACAACACATATTGTTCAGTGACATTAGTTATATTTTTCATAATGTGTCAACATTCTCATTAATTCCACTCTGGATGTTCTGTTTTAGTAATGTGGTTTCCCTGTCCCATTACCTTGTCATCTTTGCTTTAGAGTACCTGTTGACCATGTGGTGTGCAGCACTCACTAGTAATATTCTTTTTTCTATGAGCCTGTCTGTTATTTAGCTAAAAGGTGATGTCAAGGGGTAGTTTTGGATGAAGGCTTATGGAGTATCTCAGGGTGACAGTCTCAGGGAATCCTGTAGTCTCAACCTGTCCAGTAAGTCTGGACTCTTGGAGAATTTGAGTTCCATTCCACATTTTTCTCCCTTTCTGTTAGACCCATCTATTGTGGCCCTGGTCAGAATGGTCATTAGTGGTAACCTGGCACCATCTAGTTCTTCTCATTTCAGACTGTTAGTCCTGTAGACTAATTCTTCACTTAGTCTTTGGTCTCCTTCTTTTGCTTTTGCTCTGGATGAGAAGAGATTGATAGTTGTATCTTAGACGGCTGCTTGCAAGCTTTTAAGATCCCATATATTACTCACCAAACTAGGATGTAGAACATAAACTTTATGAACTATATTAGGCCAACTGACCAAGTTGTCCCACAAGACTATAGCCCTAAGACTTCAAATCCAGAAAATCAATCCTGCAAGATGTTTGGTTATGCCTAAGACATGTCTGTAATGGTGCCCTTAGTGCTTTATTATATATATGAATATATATGCAGGTATATATATTCATATATATATATATACACACACACACACACATGGGAATTCTGGTGGCATAGTGCCTGTGTTAGACTGGATTCTCTAGAGAAACAAAAACCAGCAAAGCTTATATACATAGAGAGAGAGAGCTCCACCACCAGCCTTCTGGTTAGTAGTCAAATGCCTTAGGCACTATGCCACCAGCACTCTTTGGCTTTGTATAAGTTGTAATTATTTTTCATTTATTTAGAGATCTTTTTTTCTTTTTTCAGTTAGGTTATGCCAGTATATTTTATAGCTGCTTGTTGCTTATATAGGGAGTCTGGTGGTGCATTGGGTTAAGCACTCGCCTGCTAACTGAAAGGCTAGTGGTTTGAACCTACCAGCTGTTCCATGGGAGAAAGATGAGGCAGTCTGCTTCTGTAAAGATTACAGTCTTGGAAACTTTACGGGGCAGTTCTACTCTGTCCTATACAGTCACTATGAGTTGAAATTGACTCGATGGCAGTGGGTTTGGGTTTTGTTGATTATATAAGAAGCCTGTTGGGATGCTGTTACTCTGATGTCAAATTAAAATAAAATGACTAGTCTGACATCCACTACTTGTCTGTCAGTTTGTCATATTGTGGTGGCTTGCATGTTGCTGTGATGCTTATGTATCAAGTATATCAAGTATCAGCAGGGTCACCCATGGAGGGGAGGTCTCAGTGGTCCTTCCACAGTAAGACTCGGAAGAAGTACTGGGCTATCCATTCCTGAAAACTGGCCATTGAAAACCTTATTTATAGCAGTGAAACACTCTCCGTTACTGGAAAACATTATGAATAGCAATGAAACATTCTCTGATATAGAGCTGGAATGAGTCCTCAGGTTGGAAGGCACTCACAATATGACTGGGGAAGAGCTGCCTCCTCAAAATAGAGTTAACCTTAATGATGTAGCTTTCTGGACCTTCATTTGCTGATGTGGCATGACTCAAAATAAAAAGAAATAGCTGTAAACATGCATAAATAATCAGAATGTGGAATGTACGAAGTATTACTCTAAGAGAATCAGAAGTTGTCAAATATGAAATGGAATGCATAGAGATGAGTATCCTAGGCATTAGTGAGCTGAAATGGACTGGTTTTGGCTATTCTGAATGTGACAATCATATGGTCTACTATACTGGGAAAGATAAATTTAAGAGGAGTGATGTCTCATTCATCATCAAAAACATGTTAAGATCAATTCTGAAGTACAATACTGTCAGTGATAGGGTAATATCCATACACCTACAGGGAGGACCAGTTAATACTACTATTATTAAATTTTAAACACCAACCATTAAAAGCAAAGATGAAGAAACTGAAGATTTTTACCAACTTCTGCAGTCTGAAACTGACCAAACATACAATCAAGATGCATTTATACTTAGTGATGATTGGAATGCAAAAGTTGGAAACAAAGAAGTGACACTGGTAGTTGGGAAATATGGCCTTGGTGACAGAAATGATGCCAAAGACCGCATGATAGAATTTTATAAGACCAATGACTTATTTATTGCAAATACCTTTTTTCAACAACATAAATGGTGACTATACATGTGGACCTCGCCAGATGAAATACATAGGGATCAGATCGACTGCATCTGTGGAAAGAGGTGATGAAGAAGTTCAGTATCATCAGTCAGAACAAGGCCAGCAGCTGACTGTGGTATAGACCACCAGCTGCTCACATGCAACTTCAAGCTGAAGCTGAATTAAAGCAAGCCCACAAGAGCCAGAATATGACTTTGATTATATCCCACTTGAACTTAGAGACCATATGAAGAATAGGTTGAATACCAATGACTGAAGACCAGAGGAGTTATGGGATGACAGCACAAACATCGTACAGGAAGAAAGCAAAAGATCATTAGAAAGAGAGGAAAGGAAGAAAAGACCAAAATGGATGTCAGAAGAGACTCTGAAACTTGCTCTTGAAAGGAAAGTAGCTACAGAGAATGGAAGATATGACAAGATAAAAGAGCTGAACAGAAGATTTCAAAGGGCAGCTCAAAAAGACAAAGTATTATAATGACATGCATAAAGACATGGAATTAGAAAACCAAAAGGGAAGAACACAATCAGCATTTCTCAAGTTGAAAGAACTGAAGAAAAAATTCAAGCCTTGAGTTGCAATACGTTCTATGGGCAAAATACTGAATGATGCAGGAAGCATCAAAAGAAAATGGAAGGATTACAGAGAGTCACTACATCAAAAAGAATTGGTAGATGTCCAACTATTTCAGGTAGTAGCACATGATCAAGCAGCAGTGGTACTGAAGAAGTCCAAGCTGCATTGAAGGGATTGGTGAAAACCAAGCTCCAGGAACTGAAGGAATACCTACTGTGATGTTTCAACAAACAGATGCAGTGCTGGAGGTGCTTACTCATGTATGCCAGGAAATTTGGAAGACAGCTACTTGGCCAACCAACTGGAAGAGATCCATATTTGTGCCCATTCCAAAAAAAGGTGTTTCAACAGAATGTAGAAATTACTGAACATATCATTAATATCACACACAAGTAAAATTTTGCTGAAGATAATTAAAAAATGGTTGCAACAGTGTATTGCAGGGAATTCAAGCTGGATTCAGAAGAGGGAGTGGAACAAGGGATATTATTGCTGATGTCAGATGGATCGTGGCTGAAAGCAAAGAATACAAGAAAGATGTTTACTTGTGTTTTATTGACTATGCAAAGGCATTTGACTATGTGGATCACAGCAGATTATGGATAACACTGCTAAGAATGGGAATTCCAGAACACTTATGAGCAGCCTGTACATGGATCAAGAGGCAGTCATTCAAACAGAACAAGGTGATACTGCATGGTTTAAAATCAAGAACAGTGTGCATCAGAGTTGTAAACTTTCACCATATTTATTCAATCTGTATGCTGAGCAAATAATCTAAGAAGCTGGACTATATGAAGAAGAATATGATCTCAGAATTGGAGGAAGACTCATTAACAGCCTGAGAAATGCAGATGACACAACCTTGCTTGCTTAAAGTAAAGATCACTTGAAGCACTTACTGATGAAGATCAAAGACTACAGATTACAGTAGGGACTATACCTCAATGTAAAGAAAACAAAAATCCTTACAAGTGGACCAATAAGAACATCATGATAAATGCAGAATAGATTGAAGTTGTCAGAGATTTCATTTTACTTGGATCCACAATCAGTGCCCATGGAAGCAGCAGTTACAAAATAAGATTACATATTACACCGGACAAATCTGCTGCAAAAGATTTCTTTAAAGTGTTTAAAAGCAAAGATGTTACTTTGAAGACTAATGTATGTCTGACCCAAGCCCTGGTATTTTCAGTCACCTCATATGCATGTGAGAGCTGGACAGTGAATAGCGAAGACTGAAGAATTGCCACATTTGAATTATGGTGTTGGCAAAGAATACTGAAAATACCATGAACTCCCAAAAGAACAAACAAATCTGTCTTGGAAGTACAGCCAGAGTGCTCCTTAGAAGTGAGAATGGCCATACCTTGTCTCACATGCTTTGGTCACCTTGTCAGAGGGGACTGGTCTCTGGAGACAATGCTATGCTTGGTAGACTGGATGGTCAGTGAAAATGGGGAAGCTTCAACAGGATGGATCGACATAGTGTCTAGGATGATGGGCTCAAGCACAGCAAATACTGTGAGGATGGTACAGGACTGGGCCATGTTTGTTCTGTTGGACACAGGGTCTCTATGAGTCAGAGCAACTCAACGGCACCTAACAACAGGCTGACATCCAACAAAAGCTCTTAAAAAAGCAAAATAAATCTTAATTTTTTTTCCCCCCAAATGTCTGTACTGTACAGCAGGAGCTCTGGTGGTGTAGTGCCTAAGGTATTTGACTGCTAACCAGAAGGCTGGTGGTTCAAACCCACCAGCCACTCCTCAGAAGGATGATAGGGCAATCTACTTGCGTAGTGATATTGCCTCAGAAAACCAAGGAGGGGTCGCTATGAGTCGAAATTGACTTGCCAGCAGTGAGTTTGGTTTTTTTTGTTTATACTGTAGAGTAGACAAACAGATTGTATTCTGAGTGGGAGACATGTTCAGGGTTTATGCAGAATGGTCAGAGAATGTTCTCCTTTTTGATTAAAATTCCAAAGCACTACTGCATTTATAAACTTTCCATACTAATTAACAAGCATTTTCACGTTGAGGCTTGAGGAAGCCCAATGGACATCACTCTTCTTCACTGTCTAACTTTAGAAACAACTTAGAGATTGGCACTTAGGCAGATGGAGATACAAATACCCTTACTGATAAAACTGATCTTGGGGAACACGGCTTAAGTCTGCAGTGACAGCCAACTTCCTAATACTGCACCTCAGAGACAGTCTCTGCCATTCACTGGTACCACTGAAAGCTCTCTCATGGGTCTATTTCGTAAACTTTTGGCCTGGAAGGGAAGAACCGAACATATACTTTCCATATGAAGGCATCATACATTCCTTTCTTTCACTCTTTTTCCCTTGGGGAGGGGTGGAAAAAGGACAGACAGAGGCCAGGACTGCAATAGAAGGTAACATCAGCTGTGAGGAATAAGTGTTACTCCTCCAACAGTAAGAAAAGCCACAACCTAAGATCTTTGATCTTTTAGGAATCAAAAGTTTATATACCCACTCCTCACTTATTGACATGGTTAGGTTCCAAAGACCAGGTCGTTATGGGAAAATTGATGTTATGCAAAAGTAGAGACCACATTGCATCATAAAATGGAAGATGACTACATCATTACCTAACTGCCAAACCACTGAGAATCATGGCCCAGCCAAGCTGACACATAATCATTATAGCCAGTCTTACTCTTGCCTTGCACCTTGACATGTGTAACTGTCAGACATACATCATCAATGTGCAACACAGACAGTAACATTTTTACTACTGTCACAAATGTGAAATGTCGGATAATAAGAGGTGGTAAGTGAGGAGTAGATGTACAGTTTTTGGATAAAAAAACTCACTGCCTTCCAGTTGATTCTGACTCACAGCAACCCCCACTGGGTTTCTGAGGCAGTAAATCTTTATGGAAGTAGATTGCCCCGTCCTACTTCTGTGGAGCAGCTAGTTGGTTTGAACCACCAACCTTCTGCTTAGCAGTCAGATGCCTTAGGCACTGCACTACCAGACCTCCTCAGTTTTTGGATAGTAGTATCCAACGTTAAATGTTGGATTTTAGGCAGAAAATCAAACTATATTTATTTTTAGGTCATGCTGACACAAAACATTGTGGAACATAATTCTTATCAGGCCTTACCCACAGGAGAAAAGATCACAGAACAGTTGGAAAAACACACAATCATTAGGTTACAGGTGTCATCTTTTAGCTGTTATGCATTTGACACACCCAATCCTTAATAAATGTTTGTTCTTATATTAATACTTATATTTGTTCAATTTGCTCTCAAAGACACACACTCATAACAGAATGTACAATATGCAGCATGGAATAACTTTTATTATATGCCCTATAAGCGTCCAGCAACTACTGATATTTTCATTATTAAGTTGTTAAACATTTTTTTAGGTCCTATGATCAGTGAGGTTAAAGACAATGAAAACAAGTCCAAGAGAGCCAAAGTATGATCTTGAGTATATCCCTCCTGAATTTAGAGATCATCTAAAGAATAGATTTGATGCATTGAACACCAATGACTGAAAGCCAGATGAATTATGGGAAGATA
>NW_006921889.1:2804267-2868445 GCF_000298275.1 Orycteropus afer afer
CAAGTATAGCAGGGATTGTGGGGCTGGCGCGGGATCGGGCAGTGTTTCGTTCTGCTGTGCATGGGGTCGCTATGAGTCGGAAATGACTCGATGGCACTTAACAACAACAACATGATAGAAAGGAGCCCTGGTGGTGCAGTAGTTAAGTGCGCGGCTGCTAACTGAAAGCTGGGAGCTCAAACCCATCAGCTGCTCCATGGGAGGAAGATGGGGTAGTTGCTTCTGTAAGGGTTATGGCCTTGGAAATCCCAGGGGGCAGCTCTACTGTGTTCTGTAGGGCTGCTGTTAGTTGGATTCAACTCAACAGCACACAAAGACAACATGATGTGACAGGGACAATGCGGGGGACAACACTAGAGAGATGTGGAATGATGGCCTCAAAGAGGTCGTGTTCTAATGGGGATTGCAAACATAAACAGTGAACTAAAAACGGAATAAAGTGCAAGGACCCAAGAGCACAGAGAACTCTGGGTACACGGGTAGGGCCTGAAGTCACGGCTGGCACGGGGGGCTCTGACAGCTTAGGTCCTTGAGTCCAAACAGCATGAACTGGCAGAAGTGCTTTAAAATGGACTGATTTCAAAGTCACGGACTCATCGGTTACCTGTGCCTGCTTCCTGTGGAGCAGTGCTGCAGAGAAGGGCCGATGGTGCTGTGGGGCAATTCTCAAGATAATTTCTGTTCAAAAACCAGACATTCAAATCCAGCCCAAGTCTGACTTTATCCCCATCCACCTTGAGCGGCAGGGTCAAGTCCAACGGGTGCTTCAATGAAGGCAGGTGTGTTCCTGGCACACCGCTGCTCCAGGAGCTCATTAAGCCAACTTACAGGAGCCGGCTCCCTTCTCTAATGAGTGTGTCCTTAATCAAGAAAGCCGAGGCTGACCTTTATAAAGGCTGAGGCCCAAATGAAGTAAATGCTTGTGAGTGGCTCGGAATCAGGGGTGAACTGGCCAGAGATCTGCACTCTGCCCTCACTTCCCCGTCATGCTGTGGTTGATTAACAGGTCACTTTTTTTGCTATAATTCAGCAATATAAAAAATGGTGAGGATAACTCTAGATTCTAGGAAAGAAATTTATGAAGTCCAGGGGGCAGCCACTTCCACACCACTGCCTACTTCAGTGATTTAGTGTCACCAATCCCAGAATCATCCACAAGGGAATTATAATCAGGGCTGTGAAATCAAATGTGCATGAACTGTTGAGAGTAAATCTGCACCTGAGTCACAATTAAAAAAAGAAAAAGAAGAATTATCTACAAAGCATGGAGAAGGGGAAGCACAGAGGTAAAAGCAGCCGGGAGGCCTGCATGTCCCTAACCCTTCCTGAATGCGTATGCACAGACATTCTTAAACTGTTAATAAACGGGTGCTTGCACCATTAGAATGGTAAGTCATAAATGATGCGTAACTTTGCTCAAAGTCCTCTGTTACTTCTTTTCTTTATGGGTAAGGACTGATCTTTCCCTGGGGAGGACTGAGGCCAAGACTTTGAATAAAGTCTTCTAACTCTGAAATTCCATTACTCACAGAAATATAGTGGGAGCTAATAGGTCCCTGGAGCTCTGGTAGCATAGTGGCTAAAGCACTTGACTGCTAACCAGAAGGCTGGCGGTTCACACCCACCAGCCACTCCTCGGAAGGAAGGTTGCGCAATCCTACTTCCATAGTGATACTGCCTCGGAAACCCAAGGAGGGGTCGCTATGAGTCGGGGCCGACTCGACGGCACATAACAACATAACAACAACAATAGGTCCCTGGGTGGTGCAAACAGTTTGCACCTGACTATTAACCTAAGGGGGAGCTCTGGTAGCGTAGTGCCTAAGGCACTTGACTGCTAACCACAGGCTGGTGGTACAAACCCACCAGCCACTCCTTGGAAGGAAGGGTGGGCAATCTACTTCCGTAGTGATACTGCCTCAGAAACCCAAGGAGGGGTTGCTATGAGTCAGGGCCGGCCGACTCGACGGCACATAACAACAACACATTAACCTAAGTGTTGGTGGTTCAAGTCCATCCACTGGCACTATGGAAGCAAGGCCAGGGCATCTGCTACTGTAAAGAGTAGAGCCAAGAACATACCATGGAGTGGTTCTACTGTGTAACACCTGGGGTCGCCATGAGTCAGGATTGCCTTGATGGCAACAGGGCTGGTTTTGGTTTAATAGGGTTTCAAAAGTTATTCGGAGGAGAGGCATGGGGTGAGCAGCTGAGATGTGGCGTAGCCACCACAGCATATTCTAAGCAGGGCTGAGTTTAGAAACAACAGCCAATATTATGGAATGATTCCTGTGCTACAGGTTTCACGTGCGTTATTCCTCACACTATCCTCATAAGTACTTATTGTAAAAAAGGGAGCTGAGGCTTACAGAGGTCACGCACTGGAGCTCAGCCCCATGCTTCACTGCATTGCAGTCTGAAAGTTGTTTTCGTTCTGCGTGTTGGCATGACTGGCATCAGCTGAGGTCCTGTGGCTTCTCCTGAGCAGTGCTGGTGGCTGCCCAGTAGCCTACAGAGGTCTGCTCAGGTGCTGTTGAGGGATGTCTTGAAGTTAGAGACTGATGCATAACAGGGACACTGCAGTTGGAGGCTGGATGACTTATGGGAGGTCTACTATGGAAGTGAAATTGTTCAGCCTTGTCTCAGCCTCTGAAATGTGGCCCGTTACTGAATCGCAGGAAACAAACTCACAAGATACCAGTGTACAGAATGGCAACTTACTAGTTTGCAATGGTAAGGTACACCTTTCTAGTGAGTGACCACACAGTTCACTGTTCAGAGAACTTTCTTCAGAGAATCAAGGTTGACCGGTTTCTCCTTCATCGTAACCGCATTTGGTGAATCCCAAATGAGAATAAAGGCACAGGAGGTGTGGTGTCTGGAATTCTAGGAGGGCAGGCAGAACTACAAAAGCACCGAGGTAGTCCAGGACCAATTAGTTCAGAAACAAACACTACAGCAGCAGTGTCCAACTGCAGGTGCTGAGGCAGTACGGCACAGCACAGCACCGAGCATTTGTAGTAAAGCGTCAGTCAGTCCACTGCGAGAGGGCAGGAATATATCTCAAGCGTTTCTGAAAGATGTTCAACAAAAACTGCTTAAGTTTCAGGAAAGTGCTTTCTCTTAAGATAGAAGTGAGAGACATAATCTTGTATTAAAACCATACTACTGATTGTACACTTTTGGTATTATGAAGCACTTACAGCAAGTAATCCAGGGCTATCACTGCTAAATGCAAGTGAAGATGTGGAGAAAATATCACAGAAAGACTGAAGGACATTGGCTGGGAGCTCCTTGAAAGCTTAGAACATAAAAAAAGATAGATGTGTATAGAAAATGTTTCTTAAGAGATATAAAATCATCTGTCAAAGGGGTATTTTCAAAGGCTGAACTTAAAAACACTTCTTTTCTCTAGGTACCAGGAAATAGGTACTTGTTAAGTGGCAAAGGTATGGCTCATGCTTACAGTTAAGTCACATTTTTCAAAACATTGTTCAAAATTCCACGCTTCCACAGTTCCGTACATATTGCAAATATTGTACACCGGTATGGGAGCTCTGGTAGCGTAGTGCCTAAAGCACCTGATTGCTAACCAGAAGGCTGGCGGTTCAAACCCATCAGCCATTCCTCAGAAGGAAGATGGGGCAATCTACTTCCGCAGAGATACTGCCTCGGAAACCCAAGGAGGGGTCGCTGTGAGTCAGATCTGACTCCGTGGCAGTGAGTTTGGTTTTTTTGGTTTGGTACTATGGTATAGCCTTATTGGTACTCAGAGCACAAATGAAGGGGGTCTTGTTAAAGTAAATGTCTTCTTATTTGAAATGTTCAGTGATTTAACTGACTATGCTGGTTTTATTCAATGAGTAGGGAGTGAATTGTATTCTTCAGAGAGAGAATTGCAGAGCAAGAAAACGAAACAATCTGAGTGATCTGCTAGAGGAAATGGCTGCCTGTCATTTCATGTGAGGTAAACCAGTGGAGAATCACATGAGATTTCATGGGAATCATACACAGTAAATCACGAGTAAACCAGACTCAAAATCAATGCCATCAACACAATGCAATCACACCCATTAACCAGTGGCTAGAGTTTGATTTCAACTCTTTAAACTTCAAAACATACCTTTTTATTTCTTTTAGCACTCAAAATAATTTACTCACAAAAGTAACTTCAACTTACAGAACTCTATAACAAAATATTTTCAAAACTAAAAAATAAATACCTCTTACTTTGTGATTTTGGATTTTTGAGAGAAGATAAAGCTCGCTGGCACGTAATGGTCTATCAAGATGGGAAGCTAAGTCAGTTTGCTTTGCTCTTCACAACAGAAATAAGCATTCACACTGTCAGCTGTGAGAAACCACCTCAGGGGCAGGAAAAAGCTGTGGAAAACTGAATCACTGGAAAAAAGGGTTCTGCTGCCATCTACTGAATGGCAACAGTAATGAGTCCTTGGGTTTTAGCCACAAAGTTGGGTAATGCATTGTCATTTTAGCTACATGCAACTATACATGGATGCATGTGGACAAAGAGTGAAAACTACATGCAAAGGCAAGGACTGCCGGGTAAAGATGGAAGAAATGAATGGTGTTTTTTGTTCTAAATGCTATCTTACCTTTAAAGGAAAAGATATACAGGAAGACTTTGGCAAAGTGAGAAAATGAAAAGTTCTATGATTAAGAGTGAATCAATTAGTACCTCTTAGTCATAGGAGGAGCTCTGGTAGCATAGTGCCTAAGGCACTTGACTGCTAACCAGAAGGCTGGGGGTTCAAACCCACCAGCCACTCCTCGGACGGAAGGTTGGGCAATCCTACTTCCGTAGTGATACTGCCTCGGAAACCCAAGGAGGGGTCGCTATGAGTCGGGGCCGACTCGACGGCACATAACAACAACAACAGTCATAGGAGGGGAACTCTGGTAGCATAGTGCCTAAGGCACTTGACTGCTAACCAGAACGCTGGCGGTTCAAATCCTCCAGCCACTCCTCAGAAGTAAGGTTGGGCAATCTACTTCTGTAGTGATCCTGCCTTGGAAACCCAAGGAGGGGTCGCTACGAGTCGGGCCCGACTCCACGGCACATAACAAGAACAACAACAGTCATAGGAGTTCTGGTTGTGCAGCGGTTAAAGCATTTGGCTGACAACCAAAAGGTTGGTGGTTGGAACCCACCAGCTGCTCTACAGGAGAAAGATGAGGCAGTCCGCTTTCGTAAAGATTTATAGCCTCGGAAGCCCTATGGGGCAGTTCTACTCTGTCTTATAGGCTTGCTGTGAGTCAGGATCAACTCAATGGCAGTGGGTTTGGTTTTTTGGTTTGGTAGTCATGGAGATGCTGGTGGAAGACAGTTATGTCCTTGGGTATTTATGGCAAAGATTTAACCATTTCTCCTACTATTAATATAAAAAGCTGGTTTGTTTGAGAAAAGAAAAAAATCAACCTAGACTGCCAATGAAATGGCACTTAGGGACCACAAAGATAGTCAGTGCCCGACAATCTTGGAAGGTAGACTTACTGCAACATTTTCATGGACTGGCCAAGTTTTTGTTTGTTTTTTTGGTAGAAGCTTTAGCAAATGTTCCTTTCCTATCAGGCCAGGGTTCCCTGAGTACTAAGAGTATGCCTTTGACAACCTGTGGTTGTCCCTTCCTTCCTAACACTTCCCACAATGCATAATCATTTTCTCCTTTGTCTCCCCCGTGAGGACATGGCCTTGTCTATTCTGTTCATTAGCATATACCTAGCACTTAAATAACGTCTGGCACTTAGTAAGTGTCAGTATCAGTTGGTTAAATGAATGAATGAATCTCATATAGTCCAATCACACTAGGGGGAAAAGCCTCTCACAAAAATGAAGATGACAATGATGGAAAGGAAGAAAGAGAACAGATCCATCAACTGGGGGGAGACTTGATGGGAAAAATTTGCTATCATTCAACAACTGATGACATTTGTTTGGAGATTTAAAATACGTGAAAGATTTGAACTAAAAGTTAATACAAAAACAGAGTATCTTTTGGAAGAGTCATTTACAATTAAGTTAGGGAAAGCCCTAGTACATCACCAAGATGGAACAGGGGCTTAGTGTTCTGTTTTGTCTCAAGATGGAGACGAATCTGCCGAGTAAGCCAGGTGAACGTCTAGAGTCCCATAGAGAGTGCGCAGCACAGCGAGGACCTTCTCTTGAATGGTGTCAACTTGCTCAGAAGGGCAATAATCATCTAGGCTTGACCTGGAACCAAGGAGAGAACGAGGAGAAACACACATAAATAAGATGAAACCACACTCTGCAGTGACAAAAAGCCTGCGTGTGCTGATTTCAGTGTAAAGGAGTAGGAATGAAGGTATGCTGAATTTTGCAATTATAATAACAGTGGGAATGTGACTAGATTTTTACCCTGTGCCAAGTGCTCCACATGAATTACGTTTCTAATATAATTCAACTTTATGCATGCAATCACTGTCCCTTTAAAGGAGTAAGAAACAGAGAAAGGTGAAGTAACTTATCTGAGGTCACACAGCTAGTGAGCAAGCTCTGGTGACAGGATTCAAACACAGTGTGCCTTCTTACACACACATACACACACAATGATTATATAAAATCATATACAATAATGTGGTAGTTAAGCTGTGTGTCAACTTGGCTGGGCCTGGTTTTGAGTAGCTGGGTATAGTTATGCCCATGGAATAATTACCCATGACTGGCAATCAGCTCCATGGTGAAATCTACTGGAGCAGCTAAGTAGCTGCCTTAGGGATGTGGTCTGCTTCCAGTACATAAGAAGCTTTGAGGAAGATCTCTAGCTTTTTGGCATGCTTGGACCCTGCATGTAGCCAAGTCTTCATTCAGCAGCTTGCCAGGTTTCCTGCCAATCTTGGAAATGTTCCTGAACTTGAAGTAGTGGCCTGATGAGTTGTTTGGTTCTTGGGGCTGTGCCATTTTATTTGTCGACCTTGGGTTGGACAGCCTCAGCAGCTAGCAGCAAGCTGCCTGAGTTAAGAGCTGCTTCCAGCTCCGGTGGGCCAGGAGCAAGAGGCAGAGCTGAAGCCCAGGCTCTAGAAGCCTTCATTCAGCCCCCGAGAGCTGGCACTTTGAATTTGGACTTCTAGCCTCTAAAACTTTAAGAGAATAAATCCCTGTTTGTTAAAGCCACCCATTTGTGGTAATCCTGTTAGAGCAGCACCAGTGAACCAAAACAATGATGAAAAGAATTTAATGTGCTTGTGCTTTAAGAAATAGTTCTTACATTGAATGTACTGAACTACATTAACATTCTTATTATTGGCCTAAGTATTTAAAGTACCTGTTTTAGAACCTAAAAACCATACCAAACTCACTGCTGTCGAGTCGATTTGACTCACAGCGACCCCTCCTTGGGTTTTTGAGGTGGTATCTCTATGGAAGTAGATTGCCCAATCTTTCTTTCGAGGAGTGGCTGGTGGGTTTGAACTGCCAGCCTTCTGGTTAGCAGTCAAATGCCTTAGGCACTATGCCACCAGAGAACCTCAGTTCTATACAAAACCAGGAAAAAATTAAAGATTAACATAGGAAAGAAAGGTAGCTTTATTAAACTGCTATTGCTATTCAGCACACTAATATGTTCAAATATAAAGACGGCAGCAGCTAAGTCCTCATTTGTGGAACACAGACATGTGAATCCCTGGGCTCATCTGAACACCACTGCCAGCTTCAAAGATAAAGTAACAGTAACTGTACGTTGTTTGTCCACCATCACTAACAGGAACAAGAAAATACAACAGCTGCATTACAGCCTGAGTGGGTAAAAAATTAGTATTAGTTTCTTATTTCTGCTATAAACAATTACCACAAACTTAGTGGTTTACTGCAACAAGTTTATTCTCTTACAGATCTGGAGTCAAGGTCCTGGCAAGGCTGTGTTCCTTCTGCAGGCTCTAGGGTGAAAGCTGTGCCCTTACCTTCTGTCACTTCTAGAGGCTGCCTGCTTCTGGGCTCATGGCCCCCTCCTCCATCTTCAAAGCAAGCAGTGGAGCATCTTCCTGTCTCTCTGGCTCTGACCTCCATGCCGTCCTTTGAATGCCTGTGGTTCCACTGGGCCCACCCAGACAGCCCAGTGTAATCTCCCTGTCTCGGGATCCTTAAAGTGATTATATCTGCAAAGCCTCTTCTGCCATGTAAAATAATACACTTACAGCTTCTGGGGACTAGGCTGCCAACTCTTTGGGGGCTCATTCTTCAGCTTACTAAACTTACCTTGCAATTGTCACCAGTGTAGGTTTGGGTAAGTTTTTCAGTAAATAATATACACTCTGAACAAGAGACTCAATTTCTTGTTCTGTGCTGATATGGTGAGGAAGTTCTGAATAATCACAGGTTAGACCAGCCTGATGAACCTGAAAATAAGACAGTTAATATTTACACTGTTAAGACTATTGACTTTAAAAGATTCTTTAATCATGAATGGCCTTGGTGACAAATCTTACTATTTTTTAACATTTTTGTACATTGGGATTTTTCTTCTTCCCACTGTAACATTTTGTTTTATATAAGTTATCTCTTCTCTGAAGTTTTGGTAGAATCTGTTTGTCCACTGGTTTTGGCCTGAGCCATTTTCAATTCTTTGACCAATTCTTTAGTTTATTTTATGCTTATTGCTTCATCCACTTTCTTTGTATTTTCTTGAGTCGATATTGAAAATTCACATTTTTAAATGAATTATCCACTTCATGTAGATTCTAGAAGTTATGGATATAAAACTGTCATTGTTTCACCCCACCCTTTCCTAAAGTTGTATTTTCTCTTTCCTGTTAGTAATGGTCAGAAGGAAGACTGGGCAATCTACTTCTGTAAAGATTTACTGCCTCAGAAACCCCAAGGGGGTCACTATGAATTGCAATCAACTCAATGGCAGTGAGGTTTTTTTTTTTGGTTTTAGTGATGGTGGAGAAACAACGCAGAGTTATTGTTACTTTGTTTTTGAAGTTGGCAGTGTTGTTCAGATGAACCCAAGGATGCACATGTCTGTCTTCCACAAATGAGGACTTAGCTAGTGCCATTTTTATATTTGAACTTACTAGTGTGCAGAATAGCAACAACAGTTTAATAAAGCTATTTTTCTTTCCTATGTTAATATTTAGCCTGGTTTTGTATAGAACTGAGGTTCTAAAATAAGCACTTTAAATACTTAGGCCAATAAACAAATTATTTTATTTACTTTCAAAGTCATACACATAATGCTACATTTGCAGCTTCGAGAAGGCACTATGGGGGAAAAATCTTCCTCTCACCTGTCTTAACTTACTATAAGGTACTTACTTGTGTTTCTTCTATATTTAACCAATGTGTCATCAAATCTGAAGTCTCTTCCAACTCTATCATTTTTAATAATTACCATTTTTAAAAAGTGGGTGTGGATTAGCTCAGATTTAACCAAAATATTCTTTTGCTGGCATTTCTTATCCTTGTAATTTTGGCATTAGATCAATACTTAAACTTCAGTTCAAATTAGGTGGCTTCATTGTATTCCACAACTAAAACAAACAAAATCAAAACACAATTTTTTAAAGTAAAAGAACTAGATTAAGAGGCAGAAGAGTTAGGGGTCTCAGCCCTGTCATAAAACCTGGGAAAAGTTACTTGGACCTTTCAAGCCTCTGTTTTCTCATCTCAACTACTGGGTCAAATGTGAAAAGATCTGCTTCAGAGACTGTAAAATGATATGAAAATAAAAGGAATTATGATTAAAAGTATCATCTTTGGCCACAGCATTCAGCTCACTGTTGACAAAGTCAGTTACAGAGCCATGGCTCCCTCTGTTGTCTGTCTTTTTGTTTTTTCCAAAGAAAAACATTTTCAAACAGAGGGCAGGGAGGAGGAGGAAGAGGAAGGGGGTATAGACATGGATGAAGAAGAACGGACAGCTTTGGAGAGAGTCTGCTTCCTACTCCGTGGGGAGGAGAGATCTGAGCACAGGCCATGCCCTGCCCTGATACGCGCTGTACACAGGGCTCACACGTAAAATTGGGAAAAGAATATTTCACATGGAAAACTTTTCCAGTGTTCTGGCTTCTAAAAAGTACGTTTTTAACTTGTTTTCTCTCTCAATAATTCATTCAGAGTTTCCAGAAGCACAAATGAAAATCAGTCATTTTAACAAACAGCAAATTTTTCTACTCAGAAAACTGCCATTATAAAGGGTCAGTTTTATACATCAATATGCAATATTTACCATTTCATAGTCTGGCACTTCCATCCGTTGTTTCAAACTCTGTACAAGCGGAACCAGTGACTCCATTCTGGAAAAAAAGCCATGGCCCTCAGTTAAACATCATGACCACCTCAATAAAAGTTACAGGCAAAATGATACAGTATACTTGAAATTTACCATTAACAATATGTTTCATATGATGCTTAGGAAAAAAAGATAAAGCTGTTCAAATATTATCTTAAAATATTAAGAAATGCATGCCCGCTGCTATTTTCTCACCCAAAATATGACACTACGTTAAAGGTTGAAAAATAGCACTCAGGAAAATGAAGTTTTCTTCCTCTTTAAAGGTGGACATTCTACTGTCACTTTAACAAGTATTTGGACCAGCAGGAAATCTAAGTGCTTTTAGTACACAGATGAAAATGATACAGTTTCCCAAAAGAGAAAAAATCAGGGATATTTTTATTGCATATACAATTATAAGAAGAAAGGTTCTAAACCGTCTTATATGTTAACAATGATGCTTTTAACTTTAAAGTTATTTAATAGAGCTAGAACTCTTTGGCAACTCTGATTGACTAGTGTGTCTAGTATAATGCCTCCTCCACCTCCCTCTCCTAATACCCCTAAGTGGCTGGGAGGGAAAAAAGAAAGATAAAAGAAGGCAGAGGGGCCTGCCTGGCCAATGGTCCTGTTAATTCTTCATTTAAGTTAATGTTATTTTTTCGACTTCTGGCCCCAAACCACCCACCTCCTCTACTTCCTTAAAAGTGAAGACTCTTCTGTGCTGAGAAGCTGGACCTTTAGGGGTATGGTTAGTTTGAGGAGACTTTCTGTGGCACCACACCCACTTTTTCCTTTGTATATTCTTTCCCCTACTTTCAGCCACTGTCTAAAGTCACTGTTGTGGCATTTTCATAGTTCCTTCTAGTCTGTGATGGAACTCCCTACAGTGATTAAGAGCTACCTGGGTGTACCAGTAGCCAAGGGGGGTTTCAGCAGAAGGTGACCACATCCATCTATGACCTGTCTTCAGGATTCTAAGGTTTCCATGGGAGCTCTGGTAGTGTAGTACCTAAGGCATCTGACTGCTAACCAGAAGGCTGGCGGTTCAAACCCACCAGTCACTCCTCGGAAGGAAGATGGGGCAATCTACTTCTGTAGTGATACTGCCTCGGAAACCCAAGGAGGGGTTGCTATGAGTTGGGTCCGACTTGAGGGCACATAACAACAACAAGGTTTCCATAAAACAAAATAAAACCCACTGGCACTGAGTCAATTATGACTTATAGTGACCCTGTAGAACAGAGTAGAATTGCCCCATAGACTTTCCAAAGCTGTAAATCTTTATGGAAGCAGACTGCCTCCATGGAGCAGATGTGGGTTTGAACCTCTGACCTTTTGGTTAGTAGCCCAATCCCTTAGCCACTGCACACTGCACCACCAGAGTTCCTTCAAGGTTTCCAGGCATGCTTATTTATTGCTTAAGTTTTAAACTTGGCTTGAGACTTCACAAAATTACAAAATAGTAGTTACTTTTCAATATTTTAAGAAGACTCATGTCAGGTGACTTATTTCTATGTTACCCTCTTCAATACTGATATCATAAAGGATGGAATTATTTTAAGGACTAGCTTCCTAGACTGAAGAGCAAAAGCATTAACTGATGTTACAGCACTTCATCAGTATTTACGGACGTGACTAATACCGCTATGGATTATTCTTCCACACCAGTGCTTTTCTCAGAGACAACAGAAGTTTTATAATATTTACATTTGAGGGATGTTTTTATATATTTTACTTTTTTGTAAATTTATTGCCATGAATATTTTATTTTTAAGTAAAAATTAAAATCAATATTTTGAATAGCTAATATACACACACACAAAGTATGAGTCAAGGAAAACTGGATGCTGTTGAAACGAAAACAGAACTCTTGAAGATCAATACCCTTGAGAAGTCTAGGAAGATGGTGGTATAAACAAACCATTGCCCCAATCCTCCCTCACAAATACAATAAGGAAACAGGCCTTGGGTTTGAGGGGCTCTCAATCAAGGGGCAGAGGAAAGAAGCGGGGAACTGCAGACAGGCAAGAATCCATGAATCAATGAGTCACATTCGGTAGGAAAATCACTTCTTCCATGGTCCCTGCCCTCAGCCAGGTGGCCCGCTAGCTGCTGTGAACTAGGGAAGTGGCCCCAGAAAAGGAGGCCTCCTTCCGTGACTACCCCACCCCCCTGCCTGTAAAAAGACAGGATCCTAGCTTCTGCTCCACAATTAACAAGGCAGACCTTCCTGGAGCCCGTGTGGACTGTGCCAGAATCTCCCCCTCCTGGACACTGCTGGCTACAAGTCCACTGCCAATTGCAACAGAAGATGCTACTCAACCAGTAGAAGTGAAGACGTGATGCATGCTGCAGTACGGACAGAGCTTGAAGACATACGCCGAGTGAAATAAGTCAATCACAAAAGGACAAAAATTGTAAGCCTCATTGTATAAAATGTCAAGAAAAGGCAAACGTATAGAGACCAGTGTTTATTACTGGTTACCAGAGGTAGGCGCAAGGGAGAAAAGAGATTAACAGTGATGGAAAAATCACATTGATTAAGGGTAGGGTTGCATAGCTGATTATTGAAATTATTATAAGTTGGGCACCTGTAAAAGGTTGAACTGGTGAAAGTTGTACGATATTTACAATGACAACAACAACAAAGAATAACTACTGTGGTTGCTTGTGTACAACCAAACACCTTATGGGATATGGTTTCTGGGTTTAGAGTTTCTTAGAATATCCCAGTTAACTGGTCTAATAACCAATAAGCTAACTGGTGTTCAGTGCTTTAGTTTAACCTCCTTTTATCTATTTATTTTTTAAATAGTAATTTATTGTGATTTGGGTGAAAATTTACAGAGCAAATTGGTTTTCCATCCCACAATTTACACACATTTTGTTCTGTGACGTTCACTGCAATCCCCACACTGTAACAGCACCCTTCCACTTCCTCCCTCTGTTTACCATTCCCCTTCATCCTTCTTTCCTATCCCTTCCTGCTCTCTGAGCCTTAACCCTGGGCAAATGCCGCCCTTTTGATCTTGCATGGTTGATTGTTCTAATGAGTCTACCTTCTACGTTGTTGTGTAGGGCCTGGGATCTTAGAAGAGGCCATCCAAGGCACAACAATGGGTGTCTATTCACCTGGAACAGCAGAGAAAGAAGGAGAGTCAGGAATAGGCGGAAGCTGTGGAATGTGTGGCTAACTGCCTCCACGAGCAACGTCTCCTTTGCTATGAGACCAGAAGAACTGGATGGTATCGGGCTACTAATACTGAACATTTTGATCAAAGATTCTGTGGCAGAATCCTGATCTAAAGGAGGAAAATGCAGGACAGAAATTTAAATTCTCATGGACTCCAGACTGTCTGGAGCTATGGAGGGTGGATGGATCCATGTAACAATTGCCCTGAAATAATATTTAAACTTTAAACCTAAAATATCCCCTGAAGTCTTCTTCAAATTGAACATTAAAATCAAACAACAGTTTAGTTTAACTAGTAAAAAAAAAAGCTGCATTGAGCATTACACTCTTTTAAGAACTATCTGTATGGGATCTAATGAATAACAGCAAACTGAAAGGTTAGATAGGAACTTTGGGGCAATATATTTATGCTAATGAAGGAAGAGTAACTCAGAAAAGGAGAATCAAATGATTGTACAGCTTGACAGAATGTAATCAATGTCACTACACTATACATGTAGAAACTGTTGCATTGAATTGTTTTGCCACATATATTCAAAACAACAAAATAAAAAAAATTTAAAGAAAAAAAAAAGATTGATACCCTATCCATTACTGAGTTGAAATGGACTAGTATTGGCCATTTTGAATTGGGTAATCATGGTCTACTACGCTGGGAATGACAAATTGAAGAGGAATGGCATCACATTCATCATCAAAAAGAATACTTCAAGATCTATCCTGAAATACAACACTGTCAGTGATAAGATAACATTCACATGTCTAAAAGGAAGACCAGTTAGTACAACTACTATTCAAATTTATGCAACAACTACTAATGCCAAAGATGAAAAAACTAAAGATTTTTACCAATTTCTGCAATCTGAAACAGATAAAAATGTAACCAAGATGGTTTGATAATTACTGGCGATTGGGATGCAAAAGTTGGAAACAAAGGAGGAGTACCAGTAGTGGAAAAAGAGGGTCTTGGTTATAGAAATTAACCAAGCAACTGCATGATAGAATTTTGCCAGACCAATGACTTATTGATTGGCAATAACTTTTTTCAACAACATAAATGGCAACTATCATGTGGTCTGGATGGAATATACAGGAATCAAATTGACTATTTATAAAAAGACATAGTAGAGAAACTCGGTATTCATCAGTCAGAATAAGGCCAGGGGCCAACTGCTGAACTGACCCATTAACTGCTCACATGCAAGTTCAACCTGAAGCTGAAGAAAATAAACACAAGCCCATGAAAGCCAAAGTTTGACCCTATGTAGATTCTACCTGAATGTAGAGATCATCTCAAGAATAAAAAACAAAAACCAAACTCACTGCCATCAAGTCGTTTCTGACTCACAGCGACCCCCCATTGGGTTTCTGAGGCTGTAAATCTTTACAGAAATAGATCATCCAGTCTTCCTTCCATGGGATAGCACGTGGGTTTGAACCACTGACCTTTGGGTTAGCAGTCAAGCCCCTTATCCACTATGACACACAACACTAATAAATAAAGGCTAGATAAATTTTGGGATGACATCAAGAACATCATACATAAAGAAAGGACAAGGTCATTAAAAAGACAGAAAAGAAAGACCTGAATGGATGTCAGAAGAGACTCTGAAACTTGCTCTTGAGTGCAGAGCAGCTAAAGCAAAAGGAAAAAATGATGACATAAAAGACCTGAATAGAAGACTTCAAAAGACAGCTCAAGAAGACAAAGTATTATAATGAAATGTGCAAAGACCTGGAGTTAGAAAACCAAAAGGGAAGAACATGCTCTGCATTTCTCAAGCTGAAAGAAATGAAAAAAAAATTCAAGCCTTGAGGTGTAACATTAAAGGATTCTATGGGCAAAAAATTGAATGATGCATCAAAAAGAAGATGGAAGGAATACATAAAGTCACTGTACTACAAAGAACTGGTGGACGTTTAACTATTTCAGGATGCAGTATATGACTATCTTGGTTCTCTAGTTCTGCTATAACAGAAATACCACAAGTACATGGCTTAACAAATGGAGATTTATTCCCTTACAGTTTAGGAGGTTAGAAGTCCAAGTTCAAAGTGCTGGCTCCAGGGGCTGCATGAAGTCTCCTGACCTTGGGGTTCAGCTCTGCCTCCTGTTCCAGGCTTGCTTGAGCTGGAGGATTTTTCTGACTCATGCAGCTGCTGGCTGCTGAGGCTGATGAACCCCAGATTGACGGGTAAAATGGCACAGTCCCAAGATTAGCAAACTACACAGCAGGACATTGTTTCAAGTCCAGGAACAAACCTGAGAGTAGCAGGAAACATGGCAGGCCACTGAGATGAAGACTTGGCCAAATGCAGGATCCAGAAGTGCCAGAAGCTTGAGACCTTTTTCAAAGCTTGTCCTTATATACTAGGAACAGGCCACACCCCGATGGCAGCTACTTAGCTGCTCATAGCAGATTCCACCATGGAGCTGAATACTACTGTCATCATGGGGAATAACTCTATCCAGCAGGCCAGCCACTCAAAACCATGGCCCAGCCAAGTTGACACACAGTGTTAACTACAACGACCAAGAACTGATGGTACAGAATGAAGATGCCCAAGCTGCACTGTAAGTAATGGTGAAAAACAAGACTCCAAGAACTGATGGAATACCAGTTGAGATGTTTCAAGAAATGAATGCCATTCTAAAGTGCTCACTAGTCTAGGCCGAAGACATTTAGAAGACCTGGCCAACTGACTTCCCCTCAAAAAACCTCACTGTCACTGAATTGATTATGACTCACAGCAACCCTACAGGAAAAAAGTAAACCTGCCCCATAGACTTTCCAAGGCTGTAATCTTTTTGGGAACAGACTGCCACATTTTTCTCATATGGTGACTGGTGGGTTTGAACTGCCAACCTTTCAGTCAGCAGCTGAGTGCTTTAATCATTGTGCCAACAGGGATCCTTGGCCATAGATGTGAAGAGAATGTGACCATTCCAAAGAAAAATGATGCAAAAGAATGCAGAAATCAGTGAACGATATCATTAATATTATGTGTAAGTAAAATTGATTGCTCACCAGAAGTCTGGCAGTTCAAACTCACCAGCCAATCCTCGGAAGGAAGGTTGGACAATCCTACTTCTGTAGTGATACTGCCTCGGAAACCCAAGGTGGGGTCGCTACGAGTTGGGGCCAAGTTGACGACACATAACAACAACACCACCAAGTAAAATTATGCTGAAGATAACACAGAAATGGTTGTAGTAGAACATTTACAGAGAACTGCTGGAAATTCAAGATGCATTTAGAAGAGGATGTGGAATGACGGATATCAATGCTGATGTCGGATGAATCTTGTCTGAAAGCAAAGAATACGAGAGATGTTTGCCTGTGTTTTATTGACTATGCAAAGACATTCAACCTTATGGATCATAAAAATTATGGATAACATTATGAAGAATGGGAGTTCCAAAACACTGAATTGTAACCCTGTGGAAACTGTATATAGACCAAGAGGCAGATGTTCGAATAGAACAAGGTGATACTGCAAGAAAGGTGTATGTCAGGGTTTTTTATCTTTTCACCATACTTAATCAATATGAATGCTGAGCAAATAATCAGAGAAGCCAGACTATATGAGGAACAACATGGTATCAGGATTGGAGGAAGACTCACTAACAATCTGATACATGGATGAACACAAGCTTGCTTGCTGAAAGAAAAGAGGACTTGAAGCACTTACTGATGAAGATCAAAGTCTATAGCCTTCAATACAGATAACACTTCAACATAAAGAAAACAAAAATCCTCACTACCGTCATCACAACTGAACCAATAAGCAGTATCAAGATAAACGGATTGAAATTTTCATGGATTTCATTTTACTTGGATCCACAATCAGTGCCCATGCAAGCAGCAGTGAAGAAATCAGATGTATTGCATTGGGTAAATCCAGTGTAAAAGACCTTTTTAAAGTGTTAAAAAGCAAAGTTGTCACCTGGAGGACCAAAGCTATGGTGTTTTTAACTGCCTTATATGGGTGGGAAAGCTGGACAAAGAATAAGGAAGACCAAAGAAGAATTGATGCATTTGAATTATGATGTTGGTGAAGAATATTGAGTATACCATGGATTGCCAGAAGAACATCTGTCTTGGAAGAAGTACAGCCAGAATGTTCCTTAGATGTAAGCATAGTGAGACTCTGTCTTGCCTACTTTGTACATGTTATCAGGAGGGACCAGTCCTTGGAGAAGGATATCATGCTTGGTAAAGTAGAGAAAGACCATCAACGAGATGGAATGACACTGGGTACAACAATAGGCTTAACCATAGCAGCAACTATGAGGATGGCACAGGACCAGGCAGTAGTTTGTTCTGTTGTGCACGGGGTTGTTTTGAGTCAGAACTGACTTGAAGAAACCTAATAAAATAAAACACAAAACAACATATGCACATAGCAAAACAGAAGGCATTTTTCCCTCATATAGTTAATGTGAGTCATACAATTGGTTTTTCCAGAAGCAAACACTGTTGCTAGTTTATTCTGTATTCCTCTAGAGATCTGATGAATTATTTTCAATAACCATAACATGATAAATCATAATAGCCATTCATGTTCTGATCCCAAAGCACCATGATATTAACTCCTCATTCCTGTCTTACGTCTGCTTTCTTATGTTTACACCATGGAAAATAAGGGCACAGTTTCTGGGAGATTAATTTTAAAATAAGCTACATCTAGTCTTCTTAGGAAGCCTTATTGCCACAGTGTTTCCAGGGTTGACCGCTAACCAAAAGGTCTGCAGTTCGAACTCCCCAGCCATTCTGTGGGAGAAATATGTGGCAGTCTGCTTCCATACAGATATACAGCTTGGAAACCTAATGGGACAGTTTTATTCTGTTCCATAGGAATGCAACGAGTCTGACTAAACTTGATGGCAGTGGGTGGCTAGTCTTACTATGCTTCCTCATGGGGACCAAAAGTTTACAATGATTAAAAGCCTGCCCACTTATTACATGATTTTGGGCAACTTACTGAAACTATGTGCCTTGTTTTCTTCATCTACAAAATAGGTATAATAATACTGAAACCACAACAATATTAAAAGGCATAAATGAGTCCAACCAAGACCAAAGTCACTGCCATCAAGTCAGATCTGACTCATAGCGACCATTCCTTGGGTTTCTGAGGCGGTAACTCTACAGAAGTAGATTGCCCAGTCATCCTTCCAAGGAGTGGCTGGTGGGTTTGAACCACCAGGCTTCTGGTTAGCAGTCAAATGCCTTTGACTGTTGTTGTTGTTATGTGCTGTTGAGTCGTCTCTGACTCATAGCGACCCCTCCTTTGGTTTCCGAGTCAGTATCACTATGGAAGTAGATTGCCCAATCTTCCTTCCAAGGGGTGGCTGCTGGGTTTGAACCACAAATCTCAGAAGTATACTGGACACATAATAGACACTCAATGAATGTTAGCTATGGGTAATACATATATGTTAAATTTAATGCGAATTAATTTTTTAAAGAAATTTCCTATCAGGCTTAGCAACCTAGAACTGCAAGGTAGAAGAGTAAGAGGAAAAATGTTCAGGGGTCTCACCCAGGGTTTGAAGCCCATCTCTGCACAGTGTCTTCATCATCACCATCACACAAATCAGCAAAGGTGGCTTCTAGGTCTTCTAATTGATGAATTCGTGTATCAACACAGTCTACCAGATCTTCCTATAAAATCACATTTGAAAGCTGGGATTATACCATTCATTCTTGCAAAAGACAAGTGAAACCCCATTACAATAAAAATCTTGGTTCAGTTAGTTAAAACACAAGCTTCACCAATTAATGCACACACACAGCAGTATTTTAACAGTCCTTTGAGATCACTCAAATAAACTGTAAGATATTACTACAAAAATGGCAAATAGATAAAACCCAATAGAAATGAATAGAAGATACCTCTGTTAGGTTGGCTCCAGGCTTTTTAAATTGATACAGCTCTTGCAGGATTTTATACTCTTCCTAGAAAACAAAACAATACAGATACCAGAAAAGAAATAATTTTTTAATTTTTTTTTTACAATAACATGTTTTAAGTGAAACACAAGTTAGCCTTGGCTCTGATACAAGGAGAATATCCTAGATAATTACTTAAAGGTTTTCTGGGAGAATCAGGTAAAATATATCATTTTATACTTACTAAGGAACCCTGGTAGGTAAGTCAGTGGTTTGGACACAGCAGTGACTGGTCAGGAAAAGACTTGGTAGTTTGCTCCTGTAATTACACCCAGAAAATCCTATAGGGTAGTTCTGCTCTGTTTTATAGGATTGTTAGGAGTTGGATTTGACTCAACAGCACACAACAACACTGTAATATTATCATCTCCTTATGGCAACTCTATCCAGCTGGGTATGATGAGAGAAATGCATAAAAATGATCTGTGGGAGACTGGTGGCCTGTGGGTCATGAGATGAAAGTATTTCTAATAATATTCCACTTTATAAAGGGACATATCTTAAGATCTAAACAGATTTTACCTACATATAGGAAATATGCTGCATATGAAGTATCAAAATAAGATGGAAGTAATATACAGAGTCACTGTACCCAAAAGAATTGGTCGACGCTCAACTATTTCAAGATGTAGCATGTGATTAAGAACCAATGGTATTGAAAGAAGAAGTCTAAGCTACACCGAAGGAACTGGAGAAAAACAAGGCTCCAGGAATTGATGGAACACCCATTGAGATTTCAACAAACAGCTGAAGTGCTGGAGGTGCTTACTCTTTTATGTCAAGAAATTTGGAAGACAGCTACTTGGCTAACTGACTGGAAGGGATATTTGTGCCCATTCCAAAGAAAAGTGATCCCACAGAATGTAGAAATTATTGAACAATATCATTAGTACTACACAAAAGTAAAATTTTGCTGATGATAATTCAGAAACCGTTGCAGCAGTATATTGACAGGGACCTTCCAGAAATTCAAGTTGGATTCAGAACAGTATGTGGAACAAGGAATACCACTGTTGCTGTCAGATGGATCTTAGCTGAAAGCAAAGAACACCAGAAAGAGGTTTACCTTTGTTTTATTGACTATGCAAAAGCATTTGACTTTGTGGATCATAATAAATTATGGATAGTATTGCAAAGAATAGGAAAGGAAAGGAAAGAGACCAAGAGGCTGTTATTTAAACAGAACAAGGGGATACTGCATGGTTTAAAATCAGGAAAAGTTTGTGTCAGGGCTGTATCCTTTCACCATACTTATTCAATTTGTATGCTGAGCAAATAATATGAGAGGCTGGATTATATGAAGAATTACATGGCATCAGGATTGGAGGAAGATTCACTAACAACTTGCAATACGCAGATGATACAACCTTTCTTGCTGAAAGTGATAACCTGAAGTACTAACTAATGAAGATCAAAGACTACAGTCTGCAGTATGGATTATATCTCAATATAAAGAAAACAAAAATCCTCACAACAGGACCAATAAGCAGCATCATGATAAACAGAGAGCAGACTCAAGTTGTCAGGGATTTTGTTTGGCTGGATTCACAATTAATATCCATGGAAGCAGTAGTCAAGAAATTAGATGACATACTGCACTGGGCAAATGTACTGCAAAAGACCTCTTTAAAGTGTTAAGAAGCAACGATGTCACTTTGAAGACTAAGGTGTGCTTAATTCAAGCCCTGGTATTTTCAGCAGCCTCATCTGCATGTGAAAGCTGGACAATGAGTAAGACAGACCAAAGAAGAGTTGATGCCTTTGAATTACTGTGTTGGCAAAGAATACTGAAAATACCATGGACTGCCAGAAGAAGGAACAAACCTGTCCTGGAAGGAGTGTAGCTGGAATGACCCTTGGAAGTGAGGATGGCCAGATTTCGTCTCACCTACTCTGGTCATGTTGTCAAAAGGGACTATTCTCTGGAGAAAGTTATCATGCTTGGAAAAGTGGAGGGTCAGAGAAAAAGGGGAAGGCCCTCAACAAGATGGACTGACACAGTGGCTGCAATCATAGGCTCAAGTACAGCAAGGACTGTGAGGATGGTGTAGGACCAGGCAGTATTTCATTCTGTTGTACATACGGTTGCTAAGAGCTGGCACCAACTTGATAGCATCTAAAAAAACAACAACATTGAGTCCACTCTGACTTAAAGAGTGACCCTGTATGACAGAGTAGAACTGCTCTATTGGGTTTCTAGGCTGTAACCTTTACAAGAGCAGATCACCATGTCTTTTGTTCTGTGGAATGGCTGGCGGGCTTGAACCACCAACTTTTTACTTAGCAGCCAAATGCTTAACCACTGCACCACCAGGGTCCTTATAGGAAATATACATATCTTTAATAATCATAACAAAAACCTCTCCATGTTTACTCTGCAGCCATTTCCCTAGTGACAGAAGAGAATTCTGCAGTACAAAGGCAATAACAGAACAGATCGGCAAAGACAAAGAAACTCAGTCAGGAAACTCTATAGAATGGAAGAAGGATGTTACATACAGACTTTGCAAGAGAATGGCCTCCTCTAAGTGGTCACATTTAGCACAGCTAGACAGCCCCATTAGAGAGATGGGTACATCTGGCTCCAACACCACTGCTTAGGTGAATGCACCCTAAGCTAAAACTCATGGACCAAAAGGGGCGTCACTGCCCTGCTGCATGACTCTTTATGGCATCCTATGAGCGGGCCATGGTGATTATTCCCATTTTGTAACTGAAGAAATTGCAGGTCAGAAAGGTTAAGTATCTTTCCTAAGGTCACTAAACTGTAAGCAGAAAAAATAATAAATAGTACTTAACTCTAACTTCTGAACCTGCTCTTAAAAAAAAAAAAAAAATAAGTACATAATTAACTATCTTTTTTAGTGTACAAAAAACACCTAATAAATTATGAAGTATAACACATACCCAAGAGTATAACAGAAACAAAATTCTTCACTTTCATATGTCTCAGTAGCACTGAAAAGGAATAACATTAAGTTTCTTATGTAACCTTTTAGAAAATTCTTTTACTACATTTAGTATGAGGAGCTCTGGTGGTATAGTGCCTACAGCATTTGACTGCTAACCAGAAAGCTGGCAGTTCAAAACCACCAGCCACTTCGTGGAAGATGGGGCAATCTACTTCCATAAAGATTTACCACCTTGGAAACTCAATGGGGGTCACTATGAGTCAGAATTGACTCGATGGCAGTGAGTTTGGTTTTGTTCATTTATTATATTTTAGTAATTGATACACTGTACTAATATTTAGTAATATTTGTTAATAATTAATATTTACATGAATATATTTGTAGGTTAAATCCCTCCAGTCAGGTCCTTCACCTTCTAGGCATGCCCATTCTCCAAGGTTTCTAAGCTTTCTTAGGCTGAGGCTGATGGCTGCAGAGCGCACCAGCTCCACACATAACAGGAAGAGAAAGCAGGAAAGTTTTCATTCTTATCTGCAAGCCAGAAGAGTACTCTAGGTTCCCCATTACACATGACCCCCAAATCTTGCTCCAGATTACACTTAATCCCCAAATCTTAACTATCTTTAATTAGTGCCTATTAGAGGCCCTTTAAGGAGCTCTGGTGGTGTAGTACCTAAGGCATTTGACTGCTAAAAATAAGGCTGGTGGTTCAAACCCACCAGCCACTCTGTGAAAGGAAGACTGGGCAATCCACCTTGGAAACCCAGAGGGTCACTATGAGTCGGAATCAACTCGATGGCAGTGAGTTTTTTGTTTTTTAGTGGCATAGCAGGTAAGACATTTGGCTGCTAAACAGAAGGTTAGTGGTGCAAACCCACCAGCTGCTATACAAGAGGAAGACGAGGCAATCTCCTTCTATGGATTTGTAACTTTGGAAACTCAATGCAGGTTGCTATGAATTGGTATTGACTCGATGGCAGTGGGTTTGGATAGAGGCCTTTTATCATTTAGATCAATCACAATGGTTTCTGATGTATCTATAGAACAAGGATCATAAAGTACATCATCACTACCACCAGCACTGTCAGCAATCAAATACCGAACTTAGGAAGACCTGCATGTTAAGATCTGCCATGATTTCCTCAACAGAATCAGAAACAGAAAACACTCTCATAATGTATACGTAAAGTAGCAAATTATTGAGCACAAGAGAAATAATTTCAACTGGACGTTGAAATATGATGTAATTAAATAAGGAGACAGTTATGACACTGAAAACCAGTCCTTTTGCCCAATCAGGAATCATCAAAATCAAACTAACCTGGATTAAGCCCTAGGAAAACGAGCCAAACAACAACTTCATTACAATGGTAAATGATTTTTACCTGATTCATTAGCTATAAAATAGTTGGTTTTGTTCTGTTTTGATTTTTGTACACACAGAACATCTCTGGCCATGGTATCTGTTTCCTAGGTGAGGATGTGAGAGAACGGAGACAGAGGTAAAAACAGGTATTTTTCGATGTATTTACACACTGGTGTATGTGTGATTTTATTTAACTGCCTGTGTATACATTAAGCTAGTTGATGGATGCAAAACAATGATCACTGAAGAGACGAGGAATAGAAGATGAAAAGACACAAAGACCACCTCCAGAGCCGACAGAGAGTCTTCCCCTAGTGTCGGTGCTCGGAATGTGGACTTCCAGCCTCCTAACCCGTGTGAAAATAAGTATCTGCTTCTTAAAGCCACTCTCTGCTCTTTCAAAGCAGGCCTATGATCGTAATACAAGTCAATCAAGTTGTATTTTACTCTATGGAACTGTCTAAATTATTATGTTGTCCTGAAATGCCATATCAAAAAATTACTTAAGAATAAGCAACCACTATATAATAATAAGGGAGCTCTGGCAGCATAGCACCTAAGGCACTTGACCGCTAACCAGAAGGATGATGTTCAAACCCACCAGCCACTTCTCGGAAGGAAGATGGGGCAATCTACTTCTGTAGTGATACTGCCTGGGAAACCCAAGGAGGGGGTCGCTATGAGTCGTGTCCGACTCGACGGCACATAACAACAACAACAACAACATGTAATAATAGGGAGCTCTAATGGTGTAGTGCCTAAGGCATTTGACTGCTAACCAGAAGGCTGGCGGTTCAAGCCTACCAGCCACACCTCCGAAGGAGGGTTGGGCAATCTACCTCCGTAGTGGTACCATCTTGGAAACCCAAGGAAGGGTCGCTATGAGTAGGATCTGACTTGACAGTAGTGAATATATAA
The DNA here is from genome assembly GCF_000298275.1 of Orycteropus afer afer. Lineage (NCBI taxonomy): Eukaryota > Metazoa > Chordata > Mammalia > Tubulidentata > Orycteropodidae > Orycteropus > Orycteropus afer. The sequence goes on from NW_006921889.1 coordinate 2,828,870, forward strand.
GAATATATATTAAAAAGAAACCCAAAAAACTCTGCCAAGATACCCTAATAACCGTAAGCCTGATTCATTAGCTATAAAATAGTGATACGCATAATGAAATAGTTCATCGTTAATGAAAAATCTATCACAGAGATTTTTGTACACACAGAACATCTCTGGCCACGGTATCTGTTTCCTAGGTGAGGATGTGAGAGAACGGAGACAGAGGTAAAAACAGGTATTTTTCGATGTATTTACACACTGGTGTATGTGCGATTTTATTTAACTGCCTGTGTATACATTATGCTAGTTGATGGATGCAAAACAATGAATAGTACCTGGAGCAAGGACTGGCAAACCACAACTTAGGGGGCGTTAGTATGGCCCTCAAGGTAAGAATGGTATTTACAATTTTAAAGGGTTTAAATAGAAAACAAAACAAAACAGAACAAAACCAAAGAACAGACAAAAGAGACTGTACAAGGCCCCCAAATATAAAATAATTGCTATTTGCAGAAAGTTTGCTAATCTTTGATCTAGAGAAATGCAGTCTAATTTTCATGCTCTACAGTTTAAAACTACTGTATTTACCTGAGTGAACATTTCTTTGAAAGGATTCTTGACTGAAAAAAAATCTAAGTCAATATCTAACACAAATGCATCTCCTTTCTTCAAAATATCCAGCGTTTCCCCGGTGTGGACTGTAGCCTGGCATTCCTGTCTCTCAGAAGAACATGAACGTGATGGGTCCACACAAGTTGGGCCACTTGTCTGTGTCACTGGGTCCTTTTCCAGTTCTTCTGAGTAAGAGTCACAGTCAGGAGAGGCAGCGTTTGCCACATCTTCTGGCGTCAGCTTTGGCTTCTTAGCAGAAGACACAGCATCATTTCCTTCTCGACTGTTACAGAGTTCATAAGGTTTTACCTTAATAACATCCAAATGTAAAGGTTTCTGGTTCTCTAACTGGTCTTCAGGTACATAAAGACCATCACTTAGGAAATAATGATCTGTACTTGTAACCCTGGATGAGAGGAAAAAACGATTTTTAAACAAAACTGAACCAATGAGCTAACACTTCACTATGGGAGTGCAGAAATGCAAGAATGGACACATCTGACAAAATCTGGGTGTTGTCTCCAATGTGTGTACTTCCTGTGTTTCTACAGAAATAGCTTTCCCCAAATGGTTAGCTGCAATACAGTTGCCCAAAGTAAAGGTGACGCTTCCCAGTCTACTTTGTGGCTTGGTGTGGGCACTTGGTTGAGAATGGAAGAGAAGTGTGCAGAGCCTTGCTCTCCCCTTCTTTGCCAACTAGAACGTGAACATGGCAGTGGCTGTGTCACCGTGCACTATGGGGACAAGACAACATTCTAGAGATGGTGGAGCAAAAATACAGAAGGAACCAGGGACTCTCCAACTGTAGAGCTGTGACATCAGCCCTGGACTATGTGTGTGAGCTCTAACAGGAGAAAGGAATAAGCTCTCCTGTTGAACCCGGTGCCACTTTGGATCTCTCTCACAGTAGCTGAAGCTTTATCCAGAACAACGCTTACGAGGAAAATTACATTTGGAAATAATATCTTTCAACAGAAGTGCCCTGTTATGGATTGAACTGTGTCCCCCAAAATACATGTTGAAAAATCCTAACTCCTACGTCAGTGGTTATGATGCCACTGGGAATGGGTTTTCTTTGTCATGTGAAGAAGCAGTGAAGGTTGTGCTTTAAGCCAACTGCCATTGAGAAACAAAGAGCTGATTAGGACAGAGAAGCAAGCAGATTTGGGGGAAGATAGATGCCATGTCACGTGAAGATCACTGAAGAGACGAGGAATAGAAGATGAAAAGACACGAAGACCTCCTCCAGAGCCGACAGAGAGTCTTCCCCTAGTGTCGGTGCTCGGAATGTGGACTTCCAGCCTCCTAACCCGTGTGAAAATAAGTATCTGCTTCTTAAAGCCACTCTCTGCTCTTATAGCAGCACTAGATAACTAAGACTTGCTTTGACATATTTCAAAGCTTCATTAAACTTCATACAGCATTTTTAATATGAATAGTGACTTCAAAACAAGATCTTGCACACTTGTAGAATGCAGTTCACAAGCTGCAGGTTTCTGATTTAGACCTGTGGGCATGTTCTCAGCTTTTCAACTGTATCACGTCTAGGTAGGTACTTTGAATACTGAAAGCCACTGTTTCTTCCAGAGACAGGCCCTATCAAACTAAAATAATGGTTCAGATTTATGTCCCTCCTCCCAGCACATACAGCTATAAATTTAGAAAGATAAAATTTTCCAAAAGGATTAACCCCCTAATAAAACTAATGTTGAAGCTTATTAAAAACTGTACTATACTAAAAAAGACAAAGGCTGTATTCCCCAATCTAAATTTGTATTCTCCCACAAAACAGAAATTTTACTTTGTTCATACCATTCAAAGGAGCCCTGGTGGTGCAACAGTTAAGTGTCTGACTGCTAACTGAAAGGCTGGCAGTTCAAGCCACCTAGTGGCACTACAGGAGAAAGATCTGGAGAAATGCTTCTGTAAAGATTATTGTTGTTGTTATGTGCCATCGAGTGTAAAGATTATAGCCAAGAAAATCCTATGGGGCAATTATATTCTGTCACATGGGTTGCTATGACTCTGAATTGACTCAACGGCATTCAACCACAACATTCACACAGACACACATGTATTATCTCACACTGTATGTAAATATGTATGTGTGTTTCTTCCTTACATTTTCATTTGCAGGATTAACTAAAATTATGAGGTAATCAAAATCTTCCTAATATTATTACCACACATTGAGCTTCAAGTCTACTTAAGATTGCTCAAAACGACTTGATCTTTCAAAAACCTGCTACAAGTTAAATTAGGCCTACCCAGTGATGAACCCAATAAAAATCCTACCCACTAAACCAAACCCACTACCGTCGAATTCTCACTCACTGCCACAGGGGCCCTATAGGACAGAGTAGAATTGCCTCTTGGAGTTTCTAAGGCTATACATCTTTATGGCAGCAGACTGCCACATCTTTCTTCTACAGAGTAGCTGGGGGTTTTGAACTGCTGACCTTTCAGTTAGCAGCCAAGTGCTTAACCACCGTGCTCCTTAAAAATCTTACCGCACTTTTCACTAATACCAATATATCTGTATTTCACTATATGCTGAGCCCTAATTCTTTCTTTAATTTTTGTATTATATCCTAAATAAATATGAGTGTCTGCTGGCATTAATAAATAACACAACAAAGTTATTTGTGCAAGTGATATGAACACATACCACAAAAGTTAACTGTATCATTAAGGAAAGCTCAGAAATAAAAAAAGACTGTTTCATTTTCAATGTACTACCATTGTATCCCACTATCTTTCAGGTTCTAGAGTTATGGTTACATTGTTTGAAATATTCATCTCATTACAATAGAGTTTAGAAAGTCAAGAATAGTCTGGTGTTTCCAAAAGCATTGTAGTATCACAAAATACACAAAACATTGGTTAAACAGTTTATACCACAAAAATAGCTGTGTATGTAACAGTAGTGAAGGATGCTGCAATTTTAGATTAAGTAACTCTCTAAATCTAATATTAATAAAGTTAAAACCTAGCATCTGTTTTTTCAGCCATGGGATTTATAAAAAGTGAAAGTGAGATATTTTGTTCTTTTTCTGCTAATTTTTAAATGTAGCATACAATTGTTACATTGGAAGGAAAAAGCAAAATGTATCATTGAACACAGAACATTAGTGATTTCATGGAGTTAGTCATCTTTGAGAACTTGTTTCCAATGTTTCAACAACTCATTTTGGAGGAGTTGAGGTTTACTCTGATCCCAGTAATTATAGGGATCCAAAACAAGAGAAAAACATTCAACTAATCTCATACTCATAAACACGAGACTATTACCTGATTGTGGTGGTAGACGTGTCTTTGCCGACTAAGAAGCGATGTTTGCCTTCCTCAATTTGCTGAGCCCATGTGGGATGAAGCCATATTACATGAGAAAAATGCCCCGCATAAACTGCAGGCATAATCCAATTCTCAATACTTAATTCTCTGAAAAAGAAACAGGAAACATTAAAGCTAGTAACGATAAAAACCCACTGCTGTTGAGTCAGATCTGACTCATAGCGACCCCTCCTTGGGTTTCTGAGGCAGTATCACCATGGAAGTAGATTGTCCAACCTTCCTTCTGAGGAGTGGCTGGTGGGTTTGAACCTCCAGCCTTCTGGTTAGCAGTCAAATGCCTTAGGCACTACCCAACCAGAGCTCCCCTAGTAACGACAGAGTTACCAGCAAAGAGTGTCTGTGGATCCTTGGGGGTTGGGAAGGGAGGTCCTCTGAGACCTTTTCAGAGTGCCCACTACGTCAAGACTACTTTCCTAGTACTAAGGTATCATTTGCCCATTTCAGTGTACTGGCGTTTGCACTGACAGTGCAAAAGCAATGGCAGGTTGGTATCTTGAGGTAATCAAGGCAGTAGCAACAAACTCTACTAGCAGTCACCCTATTCTTCACCACCAAATAGTAACAACAACAAAAGCCAGTTTCACTTAAGAACATCCTTGATGATTTTATTAACTCTTGATCCTTGAGGTATAGACCTTTAAATATTCTATGTGGTAAAATGAGAAATGCACACAAAGACTTCTGGTAGACTTTGAAGTACTTTGGGTGTCTCAAGGAAAAACACTGTGTCACTGAATTTTGAGCAAAACATCTTTTTTTTTTGAAAGGAATGACAGACAACTATGGTTTTCAGATGAGAGTCTGAACTGCTAGATTCTACATTTTAACTACCCCCTTCCTAAAGAAAACTACCACCTGTTAAGTTTTGGTGTAGTACCAACGAGTATTTACAATGATCAAAAAGGCTATGAAAATACTCTGCCTTTTTCTAATGACCTATATGTGAGAGCCCAAATTTCCTCATATACTCCAACCAAAACAAGGTATAGCAAAAGATTTAATGTATAAGTACATGAAACTCCAACTGTCTTCTGAAAAGGCAGGTATTAGAGATATACAGAGATGGACACAATGCCAGTCTTCTCACTCAATTTTATTTTGTTCTGGAAAATACATTTATTCTTCATTAGAACATCACATTTATGTTGACATGTAATGGGCTTCCTATTGTTACTTTGAAACAAATTAATACTTAACATTTTCTAAGTTTTAATAGGGAGCTCTGGTAGCATAGTGCCTAAGGCACTTGACTGCTAACCAGAAGGCTGGCAGTTCAAACCCACCAGCCACTCCTTGGAAGGAAGATGGGGCAATCTACTTCCATAGTGATACTGCCTCAGAAACCCAAGGAGGGGTCGCTATGAGTCAGGTCCGACTCGATGGCAAATAACAACAACAAGTTTTAATATGAAATATGGTAAATATTGATAGAGAAAACCTACATTCAAAATGCTAAATAACTTTTAAAGGGGTCCTAAGGCCAAAACATGTAAGATCCATTCTTCTAAGACTATACAGTACCGCATACCTGCCTCATAATTCTTTGTTCAATTTCTGAAATGCAAAATCTCTAAACATATGAGGAAGTAATGACAATGGTGCAGACACCATTTCTTTAGGAATTAAACTCCAAACTGGAGATGTGGGGGAAAAAAAAACCAGCAATAAGAAATGTAGTAGTAATAGTACCCTCTACCCAATGCCATCGAGTTTTTGACTCATAGTGAACTTGTAGAACAGACAACTGCCACACAGCATTTCCAAAGCTACAAATTATGGAAGCAGATTGCCTCATCTTTCTTCTGCAAATAGGCTGGTAGATTTGATCTGCTGACCTTTTGGTTAGCTGCCAAATGCTTTAACAACTATGCCACCAGAGCTCCTGTAGTAGTTAGTAAAATTAATTCACATAGATGTCTATCATTTAATTCTAGCACAGCAAAATTACTGCTGTGTAACTTTTTGTATTATAGAAGCAGACTAATTCTAGTCATTCTATACATGAGAGATAGTGACAGAATTTCAGGAGACTTTACTACAGAAGCAAGGCTAGTAAGTAATTATTATTAGGTAGGGCCCTTCCTAAAGAATGGTGTACAAACCATCAAGTTTACTTCCATCTGTATGATTCTATACAATTGAATGTTGGCAAGATTTGTGACCTGAAAATTAAAACATGGGAAGTAGACTATGCTGGGAGGAAGGTTATAGGAAATTAAAGGTATGTTGCTGATACAATTACTGAGCTATGCATTTAGATAGGGCATGCTTTCTTGTGCCTCGCGTTCAGACTTTTAAAGGGGAGAGGAAGGGAGAAGTGGCTCATATAATTTCTCTTCTACTTCTAAAATTATATATTCTAAATCAGAGGTCAGCAAGCTTTGGCTGGGCTACCTGTTTTTGTAAAGTTTTACTGGAATACAGCCATAGTCATTTGTTTAAAGTGTCTATGGCTTTAAACAGTGATACCCGACTCATAGCGACCCCTCCTTGGGTTTCCGAGGCAGTATCACTATGGAAGTAGGATTGCCCAACTTTCCTTCCAAAGAGTGGCTGGTGGGTTTGAACCGCCAGCCGTCTGGTTAGCAGGCAAGTGTCTTAGCCACTATGCTACCAGAGCTCCCGATCTGGCTCATTAGGAGAAGTTTGCTCATAGTGTTCTAAATGAAATAAAAAAGGGAAGCAAAACAAAAACAAAGTCCATGAGCTTAGTAAAGTCTCTTTCCTTTAATTCTTGCCTTTTGTGTGGGGGACCTGGGTTTGATTCCCAGCCAGCACCCCTCATGCACCACCCATCAGTGGTGGAGGCTTGCTCATATGTTGCTGTGATGTTGAACAGGTGTTAGCGGAGCTTCCAGAATAAGGCGGACAAGGAAGAAAGGCCTGATGATCTACTGCTGAACATGAAAACCCTATGGATCACAGCAGTCTGATCCAGAGCTGAGTGTGGGATAGCACAGGATCAGGCCGCGCTGTGTTACAGGGTCCCCATGAGTCAGAGGCCACCTCACAGGCAGCTGAAAAGACCACTTCTCTGGCCAACTGTATTTCAGGCATACAAAAGGTCATTAACAAACATCACATATTACCCGAAGAGTGTTTCCTTGTTAAACACTGTGTCTGCTGGCATATTCACAGGAATAAGGAGGTCCGGATGTGAATCAAAATGTACAAAACTTATATTACTGGCAGGAAGATGCTTTGAGCCGATGGCCCGGTATATAAAAGGCAGAACCTGTAAAGATACACATATACATTCAGAATTGGCACAGAAATCAGGAACATACATACACTCAACTGAAGACTGAAAAATGACGGTAAGCATAATGGCACATAGTTTGTGAAACAGCAAACAAGTTGTTAAAAAGTGGGAAAATAAAATTCCTTTATCATAGATGATTCGAACTATCATAAGCTATATTTTTTTCCTGAGAACTTCCAACTTCATGAGCAGCTACAGTCATCATCCAACTGCCGCTCAAGCTCAACAGGTGATGGGGGAAACAGACCAGGACCGGGGCTCACGAACAAACTGCTAATTCTCAGTTGACATGAACTGTGTGTTCAAGCTACACTCCTTTTGGGAGAAAGATGAGGCAGTCTGCTTCCTTAAAGGTTGGACACCCTATGGGGCTATTCTACTCTGTCCTGTAGGTTCACTATGAGTCAGAATGGACTGGCAGTGGGTTATTTAGGATGACGGGGAGGGGCTAGGTGGTCTTTTAGGTTCTTGGTAATTTTAGATTGAAAAGGTAATTTGAAAATACTGCCTAACCCAGCTCCTCTGTCTCAGCTCATAAACACTATATAGGTCTGAGTCCCGAGAAACCCAACTTCCCTCCTCTTCTCTAACTTTTCCGTCCATAAATCCCCATCACCTTCTTTCTCTTTCATACCCAGAGAACCCCCAAAGTCTATTAATGCTGCCTTTGGAAACATTTCTCAGATCCACTGCCACCCTATTAGGCTTCCAAATGTCTACAGTAAGGCACTATTTTAGCTAAAGTATCAAAGCAATAAAATAACATCTTCAGTGTTTTACATACATCAGCTACCGTGTTAAGAGATAAATGTACAAACTGCACATAATACTACTTGTAATGTCCCTAGGAACGGTGCGATTTATTGTCCTTATTTCACAGATAGGAACGTATGCACAGGGCTTGGACCACTGCATTGATTCAGTAAGTGTCAGACGGAGACCCATGGGAAGAGACTCCGGACGGAGTTCCCCAGAAGCCAACGTTAAGAGCAGGTTGAGAATACCAGGCTTTGCGCTCAGACTGTCAGGCTCCAATCCCCGCGACACCCACGTATGCTTGCGGGAGCACTTCATAAACGTCAACTCCCATTCTCTCATGGCAGCTGCTTTAGTGTCCCTCCTCACAGCCACCGAGCCCGGCAGGTCATCTCTCCGCCTCCAATGCTAAGACTCTGCCATGTACTCGTCCCTGAAGCGTCAGTTCTCCAGGCGGTCCTGTCCCCCAGCGCGCGGCGGCCGTCCGCTCACCTCTTGATGATCTTCCACCACCCACACCGGGAGCTCCGGGTAGCACCGGAGGCGCGCGGGCTCTCCCGCGGAGTCACTCATGATTTCGCGCCGTCAGCGTTCCAGGGAGCAGCCGGAGTCGCAGGACGAAGACCCGGGAAAGCCCGAACTGCGGCCGCGGCCGCCTGTGCCCGGCGGAAACGCGCCTTTACCCGGTTGCGGTTCCGGATTGGAGGAGGTAGAGGACGGGGGGGCGGGCGCCGAATGGATGGACGTGGACGACTGGTTGAAATCCCCATCGCTCTTGTGGCCGCACCAATCACCGCTCCCGAGGTGCTGGGGCGAGCCGAAGAGTTTCCTCCCTTGGTGCCGCTGGCTCAGGTTTGCTATTTAATTCCCTCGGTTTCCTGTTCCGGAGGCGCGGCGGCCCCACTGCCTTGGCGGTTGCAGTCTTTTACAGTGGCTTTTCTCTGACGGCGATCGCGCGGTCCGGGTGCCTTTTGTAGGTAAAAGGGTCGCTTGTGGGTGTTGGAAGAGGGCGTGTTTCCGAGTGTCTGGATGGAAACCGGGCCTTAGCCTCAGGTGGGGAAAAAGGCACCTGGGCTTTGGGATCAGTCTTTCTTTAGATCCGTAGCTGAAGGCAAGAAAGCAACCCAAGGCCCGAATACCCCAAATAAGTGAAAGAAATATGAGACCTTTCATTCATTAGTGGAGCGCAGGCTGTAGGCCAAGTCTCGGGCCGCCGGGGTCTCCGAGGGGAGTGGGACGTGAGCCCCGCACTTGCAGTCTCCCATCTGGCGGGAGATTGCAAACACGCGATCTGAAGATGACCGGCCTGCGGATGCAGCTGAGAAAGAGGGAGTTCTTAATAAAAATGTAATAACGCTTTGCAACCTTTTTTTTTTTTAAAAAAAAAAAAAAAAAAGGAAAGAAAAAAACCACATAGCGTGAAGTTACTGAACGTGTTAACTTTCAAAACACCGTCTTCAGTTTCCTGGCTTGCAAACGGCAACCCAAGAATGGGCAGACACAGAGATACTTTTCCACTTGCAGTGAATTCCTTGACTTTTCAGTTAAAAGGTTCATCCACAGTACATCCTGACTATGCCTTTAATAGATCGACTTCATGATAGATCGACTTCATGATCAACGTTGTGTAACTATGGAAATAGTGAATGTTTAACTGTACAAGAGTGTTAGTGATCCTGCCTATGGCCCACCTCTGGATTCAGCACACTTTTGTTTCCCTTATACCCTGTGCATGCTTGTTTTCTTGAGTTCAAATTGTATTTTTTTTTTTTTTTTAAAACAATTCACACAGGATTCTGAGGTCCTTGAGCCCTGCAGGGTGTGTGTCTGTCATCTTTGAGTCCCCTGGGCCTGGGACTGTGCTCATTGATTGTTGCGTCAATCAGTGAAAAGGCCTGCTTTCTGCTTGATTTTGCTAATGCACATTTGTTGTGGATGCACATGGAAAGAAATGTTCAGGAACAACACAGAAACATCCTCTTGTTGAGATGATACATATTTACTGACTTGACTGTGGATAGGATGCTCTGCCAGAGCCTTTGAAAGAGAGAAATGACTGAATCAACCCATGTCATCAAGGAGCTAGTAATCTAGTAGAGGGATTAGACATATGCACACACGGCTATAATATGAGGCAGTGTCAGGTTAGTTTAAAAGAAGTAAGTAGAGACTAAGCAATGGAAGTCTAGAGGAGGAACAACCCGCAAAGGCTTCACGGCGGAGGTGGTATTTGAGATAAGTAGATGGGTAGGAAATCACTGGGCAACGATGTCAGGGGATTTTAGAACATGAGCCACAGACCAGCTGACTGATAGTACTTGGCATGTTAGGCAGGTGGGAAAATGCGTGGCAGTAAAGTCTCTGTGGATAAGTAATGGAGGATAAACCTGAAGGATAAACCGGGGTCCAGAGTGTGGAGGCCTTAAGCATCATATATGTGGTGTAGTACCTAAGGCATTTGACTGCTAACAAGAAGACTGGCATTCAAACCCACTAGCCACTCCATGGAAGGAAAACTGGGCAATCTACTTCTGTAGATACTGCCTCGGAAACCCAAGGAGGGGTCATTATGAGTCGGGATCGACTGCACGACAGTGACTTTGGTTTTGGTTTTGTGGCAGTAAGTAGCTTGTGGTGGCAAGATTAGCCGTCTGGGTCCCAGTTGATCATAGGACATTGAACTGAATAATAACCATTAATCATACTGTTTGGAGCCTACTGTTTATTCAAGGAGTCCTGGTGGCACAATGATAAACGCTCAGCTGCAGTTCCAGTGTACCAACTGCTCTGCAGTGAAAGATGTGGCAATCTGCTTTTGTAAAGATTTGTAGCCTTGGAAACCCAACGGGGAAATTCTACTCTGTCCTATAGGGCCTCTGTGAGTTGGAATTTGACTCGAAGGCAATGGGTTTAGGCTTTTTTTTAGGGGGGGTAGGGATTACTATTTATTTAATACAGTGATAGATACAGCTAAATCATAAAGTTATTTTCAGGAGCCCTTTGAAAGTCTGCTTAAGTCTATTGGTAAAAGCTTAGCTAAAAAGACTTTAGGAAGATATGTTTCTACATATAGAAGTATATGTAAGCTTTTAATACTTACTGTCTGAGTTTTTAAAAGCATTTTGCTGGCATTCACCTGTTCAGAAGGTCATTTATGTTCGTAACAGTCTTCTATGGGAAGAACTGAGAATGATAACCTGGATTTACAAGTTATAGTTATGTTTGAATCTGAATACTAGTCTCATTGTGACTTTTTTCTTTGATACATGCCTACATTATTTTACAATAAAAGACATTAGAGTATGGAGAGGGAAAATGATTTTTCCTCCTACCTTAAAAAATTGGAGATAGGTAATACCTAAGTTTTCAGGCTTTTTAGCTACTGATTGTTTTGAATCAGTAAGACAGTTATTAAAGACATATTAAAATTTACTTGTAAACTTTCATTCAGCTTAATATGCTTTTAATTTTGTTTGTGTGCTAAATACATCAGGGAATGCAAAAATCGGTGTGAAGATTATTTCGGAACATAGTTTATAACGTTGACAGTTCAGAGAACTTTTATGTGTAATTTATTGTTTTTGTCCTTTAGAGCTTATATTCTCTGTGGAAGATGTGAATATCCAGAGATAGCACATGATGATGCAAGGCAGTACATGGTGAGTAATGGCAGTAGCTTGAAAGAATACAGAGAGGAGCAAACATGGGAGCTGAGCCATGGGGGGTAGACTGGATTTAGGTATGGAAGGAACCAGGAAAATATGTTCACTCTTTCACCAATGGGCATGTATGTGGCTAGGTACCCAACCAGACGAATGAATGAGACATCCTGGAGCTCCACCCTTGCAGAACTTGCAGTCCTGATGTACATCCTGACTTTAAAGATAGGATTAATGTAATTAATTGGTGAATTACATCACTGTAGGAACTGCCAAGAAGAAGCAGAGTGTCTTGTTAGAGAAGGGAACTTAGAAGGCCTTGGGGGCATTGACGGTGGTTTTGAAAAAGCCAGCAAGGATATTATTGTAGTAGCCAGAGGAGACAATGGTGTGAAGTAGATGAATTCAAGAAAAAATTATGAAGGAAAAAGAATAGGAATTTAAAAAATAATTAACTAAGAAAGATAAAGGAGGAAAAGTTGTCAAGTGTATGACTTGAGGACCTGGGTGAAGTATGGTATCATTTACTGAGATTGATTACAGAAGAAAAGGAGCAAATCTTGGAGGAAAACATCATTTATCTTGGAGGAAAACATCATTGCTTTCAGGATATGCTCCTCTGAATTTGGGAGTTGGTCAGACATTGAAGGAGTGGGGTCTGGTAGCAGTTGGTAATGTAGATCTGGAACTCAAAAGTTGATGGCTAAAGGGGTTGTTGTTGTTAGGTGCTATTGAGTTGGCTCCAACTCATAGCAGCCCTACGTACAACAGAATGAAACACAGCCCAGTCCTATGTCAGCCTCACAATCCTTGCTTTACCTGAGCCCATTGTTGCAGCCATTATGTCAATCAATCCGTCTTGTTGAGGGTCTTCCCCTTTATCGATTACCCCCCACTCTACCAAGCATGCTATCCTTCTCCAGGGTATGGTCTCTTCTGACAACATGACCAAAGTAGGTGAGACAAATTTTGGCCATTCTTTCTTCCAAGGAACATGCTAGATGTACTTCTTTTGGGACAGATTTGTTCGTTCTTCTGGCAGTCTATGGTACTTTGAGTATTCTTCGCCAACACCACAACTCAAAAGCATCAACTCTTCTTTAGTCTTCCTTATTTGTTGTCCAGTTTTCACAGGCATATAAGGTTATTGAAAATACCATGGCTTGGGTTAGGTAAACCTTAGTCTTCCAAGTGATATCTTTGCTCTTCATCACTTGAAAAAGGTCTTTTGCAGCTGATTTGCCCAGTGCAATATGACGTCTGATTTTTTGACTGCTGCTTCCTTTGTTGTTGATTGTGATATGAAGTAATATGAAATGTTTGCAAATTCAATCTTTTCTCCATTTATCACGATGCTGGTTATTGGTCTAGTTGTGAGGATTTTTCCTTTCTTTAGATTGAGGTGTAATCCATACTGCAGTCTGCAGTCTTTATTCTTCATCACTAAGTGCTTCAACTCATCTTCACTTTCAGCAAGCAAGTTTACGTTGCCTGTGTATTGCAGGTTGTTAATGAATCTTCCTCCAATCCTGATGCTGCATTCTTCATATAGTGCAGCTTCTCATATTATTTGCTCAGCATGCAGATTGAGTAAGTATGGTGAATGGATACAACTCTGACTCACTCCCTTTCTGATTTTAATACATGCAGTATCTCCTTGTTCTGTTTGAATGAGAGCCTATTGGTCTACGTACAGGTTCCTCAAGAGCAAGTTAAGTGTTCTGGAATTCCCATGCTTCTCAATGTTATCCACAATTTGTTATGATCCACACAGTTGAATGCTTTTGCGTAGTCAGTGTGGTAGTTCATTTTGTATGTCAACTTGGCTGGGCCTGGTTGAGTGGCTGGGAAGCTGTGGTAGTTATTTCCTATGATGAGACTGACAATCGGCTCCATGGTGGGATCTACCACAAGCAGCTGAGTAGCTGCCTTTGGGATGTGGTCTGCTTCCTGTATATAAAGAGAGGCCTTGGGGATAGTCTCTAGCATATGGCACGCTTGGACCCTGCACATAGCCATGTCGTTGTTCAGCAGCCTGCCATGCTCTGCTGCCCTTGGGACTTAGAATGAACTTGAGTTTATGGCCTGCCATGTGGTTTGATAACATCGGGACTGTGCCTTTTTACACAGCTTTGGGCTTCTCAGCCTCAGCAGCCAGCAGCTGTCTGAGTGAAGAAATGCCTCTGGCTCCAGTGAACCAGGAGCAGGAGGCAAAGCTGGACCCCAAGGTTGAGGGGTTTTCACCCAACCCCTAGAGCCTGGCACTTTGAACTTGGACTTAAAGCCTCCAAACTGTAAGAGAATAAACTTCTGTTTGTTAAGGCCATCCCATTTGTGGTATATTCCTGTCAGAGTGGCACTAGGTAACCAGAACAGTCAATAAAAAACAAGGAAACATTTTTCTGGTGTTCTTTGCTTTCAGCCAAGATCCATCTGACATCAACAATAATATGCCTTGTTTTATATCCTGTTCTGAATCCAGCTTGTGTTTCTAGAAGTTCCATGTCATATGAACTTTCATATGAGCAACTGATGGTCTGTTCCACAGTCAGTTCCTGGCCTTTTTTTGGCTAATGATACTGAGCTTCTCTATTGTCTCTTTCCACAGATGTAGTCGATCTGATTCCTGTGTATTCTGTCTGGCGAGGTCCACGTGTATAGCTGCCATTTATATTGTTCTACAAAGGTATTTGCAATGAATAATTCTGTCATGTGATCCCGGGCATTGTTTCTATCACCAAGGCCATATTTTCCAACTACCGATGATTGTTCATTGTTTCTAACTTTTGCATTCCAATCACTAGTAATAATGAATACATCTTGATGGCACATTTGGACAATTTCAGACTGCAGAAGTTGGTAAAAATCTTCAGTTTCCTCACCTTTGGCTTTGTTGGTTGGTGTATAAATTTGAATAATAGCAGTATTAACTGGTCTCCCTTGTAGGTGTATGGATATTATCCTATCACTGACAGTATTGTACTTCAGGATAGATCTTGAAACATTCTTTGTGATGATGAATGCCACACCATTCCTCTTCAATTTGTCATTCCTGGAATAGTAGATCATATGGTTGTCTGATTCAAAATGGCCAAAACCAGTCCATTTCAGCTCTTATGCCTAGGATATCAATCTTTATATGCTTCATTTCATTTTTGATAACTTCCAATTTTCCTAGATTTTACTTTATATATTCCATGTTTCAGTTATTATTAATAGATGTTTGAAACAGCTGTTTCTTCCCATTTTGAGTCATGCCACATCAGCAAATGGCAGTCCCGAAAGCTTTACTCCATCCATGTCTGCCATGTCCGGCAAAACTGCACAGGTCATGAAACGAAGCGATATGAAAGGATTAATAGTTTTCTTTTTTTATTTATTAAGGAACAGGGGCCAGGCGGACTCCTTGCAAGTTCTGCGACAGGGACCCTTGATGCCTTTGTTCTACTTTATTTATATGTTTGTACATGATTACATCATTAGTCTTGGAAGTCATACAATCAGCTTATTCTTTACAGAGCGAAAGTTTTACTTCTCTACATGCTCAGGGACAACAGGTGGTCATTAAAACAATCACAGAAATCTTCTCAGGAATAAGGAGTGTAAAACGATAAATGTTTACTAGGACACAGTGACCCAAAGTATGAAACATCACAATAAGATAAAAAACATGGAGAATAACGTCTACTTTTAATACTCTGATGTTTTGCCAATTAAGTATTTAACAGTGAGAGAGAACTTGCCATCTCTTAAAGCAACATTCAACCACAGAGAGGCCTGGCCATCTCTAAAAGCAAACACTCGATCACAAGAGAGGCCTTGTCATCTCTTCACTGTAATTAGAACACGTGCCTTACAGTCATGTTCTTTTGGGGGTCTTTGTCTTGGTCCCCAACACATGTCATTAAGGTCAACTCTACTCTGAGGAAGCAGCTCTTCCCCAGTCCTATTTTGAGTGCCTTCTGACCTGAGGGGGTCATCTTCCGGCACTATGTCAGACATTGTTTCAGTGCTATTCATAAAGTTACCCAGTAATAGACGATGTGTCACTCCTTTTCATAAGGTTTTCACTGGCTAATTCTTTGAGGGGTTGCTATGAGTTGGGTCCAACTTGATGGCACATAACAACAACAGCAATTCTTTGAGAAGTGGATGGCTCCTTCCTTCTTCTGAGTCTAGGTTCGTCTTGAAGCTCTGCTGAAACCTTTCCACTATGGGTCACCCTGCTGGTATTTGAAATCCTGGTAGCATAGCTTCCAGCCTCACAGCAACGTGCAAGCCACCACAGTATGACAAACTGCCAGACCAATGGTGGGTGTTATTGACAGATGGATGGTGCTAAAGAGGCAAGGAGGCCGCATCTTCTCACCTCCTCTAACCCCACAAGAGGAAGACTGAATCACCATCAGTAGCCCAAGGCCTATTCCTGCGAGGCCAGACATGCTGCCGCCCTCCAGCCCTTTCAAAAACCCTGACACCAGCAGTTCCTTCCGCAGCACTCACCACCTCTCTGCTGGGTTCGATAATGCACTGCAGTGGCCACACAGAACTCAGATTATGGGATTTATTAGGGAAGCAACAAGCTACAATTCAAGTTCAGGAACAACGCTCAGTCTCTCTCAGCCCACTGTCTCTCTCAGTCTCTCTCCCAGGAGTGTGTGTTTCTTGGTGTCTCTCTCAGCAGCACGAATCTCTCATGTCTCTCAGGAGCACATTTCTCTCAGCAGTACGTCTTTCTTAGCCAGCAGCCAGAGAGACTTCTGCCTCTAGGAGAGCTCCTTTTGAGCCTGGCAGAGTGACCACTAACCAATCCCAACATCAGAATTCTATACACCTGAGAAAGAGTGAACTTCCCAGAAAATTGCTTTGTGCCACTCTCAACAGAAATACCCCAGGTGGATAACATTAACAATCAGGAGCTACTCAGTTGCTCATCACAAATTCCACCATAGAGTTTACAAAGACTTATGGCTAGAAAAGTCACACTATGTAATTTACTACACTGCAGGTGGTAATGGAAGCAACACAAGCAACACAACACCTTGGATGAAAGAGTGAGCGTATTGCCCCTGGTTGGACTCCTGAGGATACCAAATGTTTGATTCTAGCATAGGGTACTGCCAGGAGGAACGGTCAGAAGGATAGAGAATGACACAGTGAGGGTTTTGTGTCAGGAAGTCAAGGAAGAGTGCTCTAGAAGGAAAGGTCATTGGACAGAAGGCTGTGTGGTACAAGTGGTTAAGCACTCAACTACTAGCTGAACAGTTGGCGATTTGAACCACCCAGGGGTGCCAAGGCAGGCTGGTGATCTGCTTCTGAAAGGTCACAACCTTACAGTTATACTCTGCACACATGCATCATCATTAGTCAGAGTCTAGTCAGTGGCAGCTCACAACAGGATTGTAGAATTGGCACAGCAAGTTGAGTGAGTTCTCTTCTGATGGTTTTTGTGTTTGCGGTTTGGCAGCAGACAAGACTATTTGTTAAAAGTGAGGAGGAACAGGAATATTGAAAAGGATGCTGAGGGTGTGTGGTAATTATGGTGGATAGTTAGGAGAGTAAACTGGCTAGAGAAGTGTTAAGAAGGGTAAGGTGACTATGAAGTTATAGGGATACCAGTCTGCCCAGGTGGGTGTTTTTCGACAGTACTACTTTTTGGTGTGGTGGTATGGTGGTTAAGGCATTTGGCTGCTAACCAGAAGGTTGCTGGTTCAAACCCACCAGCTGCTTTGCAGAAGAAAGATGAGGCATTCTGCTTCAGTAAAGATTTACAACCTTGGGAGCCCAGCATGGGTCACTGTGAGTTAGAATCGAATCAGTGGCAGTGATCTTGGTTGTACATAGGCTTGGTATTAATTGGAGCCAACTCAGTGGCACCTAACAACAACAAGGTTGGGGTATGGCTAGGTTCTCGGGACCAAGGAATTTAGGGTAACAAGAAACAAGTCATTGAGAGACCATGGAATCTATGCTGAATGGAGAGGAAGGTGAAGACCAGAAGAAACTTACACAGATGTAGAAACTGGGGGTGAGTTGAGGGGATGACCCAGCGAGGTCAGTGATGGGGAGCTGGAGCAGGACATGAGTGCAGGTTGAACAGTGCAATGCTGGGGTCACAATTTGGGTGGTGAAGCAGCTCTCAGGAATGACAGCCTTCAGGCACTGACCGTGACAGTGGGTCGGGGAAAAGTATCGGTCATGAGAAGTTTCACATACTACCCTGGCCCAGAATTAGAAGTGTGGAATATTCCAATGACCTGACTTAGGGGTCTGTCCGTTGGTCATCAGGATGGTCAGACATTATGAAGTGATTACATAGTGAGTTTTTTCTTTCTCCCTTTTTCTTCTCTCCGACAAAGCCATAGAATGTCATTCCATCCAGGACGAGGGTGTCCCCGAGGGCGAGGAGGACACGGAGCCAGACCCTCCACCCCTGCGTTCAGGCCCCAGAACCTGCGGCTGCTCCACCCTCAGCAGCCTCCTGTGCAGTATCAATATGAACCGCCAAGCGCCCCCTCCACCACTTTCTCCAACTCACCAGCCCCCAATTTCCTGCCTCCACGCCCCGACTTTGTACCCTTCCCTCCGCCCATGCCTCCGTCAGCACAGGGCCCTCTTCCCCCCTGCCCAATCAGGCCCCCTTTCCCCAGCCACCAGGTGAGACACCCTTTCCCTGTGCCACCCTGCTTTCCTCCCATGCCGCCCCCAATGCCCTGTCCTAACAACCCGCCCGTCCCTGGAGCACCTCCTGGACAAAGCACTTTCCCCTTCATGATGCCCCCTCCTTCCATGCCCCACCCTCCACCCCCTCCAGTCATGCCCCAGCAGGTTAATTATCAGTACCCTCCAGGATACTCGCACCACAATTTCCCACCTCCCAATTTCAGTAGTTTCCAGAACAACACCAGTTCTTTCCCCCCCAGTGCTAGTAACAGCAATAGCCCTCATTTTAGGCATCTCCCTCCATACCCACTAACAAAAGCTCCCAGTGAGAGAAGGTCCCCAGAAAGGCTCAAGCACTATGACGAACACAGGCACCGCGATCACAGTCATGGGCGAGGAGAGAGGCATCGGTCCCTGGATCGGCGGGAGCGAGGCCGCAGTCCTGACCGGAGGAGACAAGACAGCCGCTACAGGTCTGATTACGACCGAGGGAGAACGCCCTCTCGCCACAGAAGCTATGAGCGGAGCAGGTAAACGGATGGGCAGAGTTCTTTAATGATCTGCGGAGGCCAGACAGTCCATGTCCATGCATGAGCAGACAAACCTATAATGTCTAGCAGTGCATTTTGTTGCATTTTTTTTTAAACACACTTTGCACTCACTTGTAAAGAAGAAGAGACAACTGACAAGTTGATTTCAGAAAGAGCTGCTTTTGAAAAGCGTTCCAAAATTATCCATGTAGATTTATCCCAATGAATGTAAATCTGTGACTCTGTATGATACAGTTGACATTCTTAATGACGATTATGACACGAAAGATCTTACAGTGTCTTTGGGGTTATGCGATTTGTTTCATGTGATTGTCACGCTGGTTTACAGTGTTGGACTTCTTGGAATTGACCACCTGTGTGTGCTATCCATCTGGATTTAAGCTAACTGGTTAACAAGCTGAGCTTGCTTTCTGCACATATAGTAAGTGGAAGTTTTGTATATTGTTGCCTTCTTAATGTTTCTTTGTAACAATGAAGCAAGAATAGTTACACATTGTCAAATTATAGTTTCAAAATAACTTTTAACCTACTTTTGTTGCATCTGAAATTTACTCACACTGAAGAGAATTATGTGTTTAGGACTCTTTTGGCCCAGATTACATTTATGTTTCAAAAGACCAAACATCTATAAAAACGAGAAAAGTGGTTTCAAGTAGACAGTCTGCTTTTACTTTTATTGTGGTGAAAACATAAACAACAAGACATTCGCCAGCATAACAACTTCCACATTAGCAGGGAGATTGATGACATTTTTCATCTTGTGCCACCATTATTGCTGTCCTTTTCTAAAATATTCCACCACCGTTAGCGTAAACTCAGTGCCCCCTAAACAAAAGCTTTCCCTTTCCCCTTCCCTCCTACCTCTGGTAACCACCATTAATCTTTGATTTCTCTCACTCTCTGTATATATATAAGTTTTCAACCTATCTAGGAATTTACCCTCCCCTCCCTTCCTGTCCCTGGTAACCAACAAAGGAAGTTTCCTTCTATGTATAAACTTTTCCTTGACTTTTTACCATGGTGGACTAATACAGTATTTGTCCTTCTGTGATTGACTTATTTCACTCAGCATAATGTCCCCCAAGTTCATCCACATTGTGTGATGTTTTGCTGATTCTATATTCTTTAAGGTTGTATAGTATTCTGTTGTGTGCACATACCACAGTTTAGTTATCCGTTCTTCTGTTGATGGGCACTTAGATTGTTTCCATTTCTTTGCTATTGTGAATAGTGCTGCGATGAACATGTGTGTGCATATATCTGTTCGTGTCCTGCCTGTTCAAGCAGACATTCTTAAAACATGAGGCCCCAGTGGAAGGTAGACAGAAATGTTTTCGGTATGTTGTCATTGTTAGGTGCTATTGCATTGATTCCAACTCATAGTGACCTATGTGACAGAGTAGAACTCCCCTTAGGCTTTCTAGGCTGTAATTGTTATGGGGACAGATTGCCAGGTGTTTCTCCTGTGGAGCTGCCGGGTGGGTTCATATCACCAACTTTCTGTTAGAGGCTGAGCGCTTAACTGTCACGCCACGTGGGCTCCTTTGTTTCCTGCATAGATGACTGATTTCTGGTAGGCCAAAGCTCAGTGACAGTAGCTTGGCATTCTTTATCTTTTTCAACATGAACTACTGTGTTGGCAATTTTTGTCTTAATTATTCTCTGATGGACTATGTGACTGAGTCCTGTTTTTTTTTTTTTTTTTTTTTTTGTGATTTGGATGAAAGTTTACAGAGTAAATTTATCTTCCACACAGCAGTTCATATACATTTTGTTTCATGACATTGGCTGCAATCTCCTACAATGTAATAGCTTCCCACTTCCTCCTCATAGTTGCCTTTTCCCTGTGTCCTTCCCTCCCATGCACTCCTGCCCCCTGAGCCGTCTCCCTGTGCAAACACTGCCCTTCTGTTCTCCCATGATTAATCACTCCAAGGAGTGTATCTACCTGAAGTGAATTGAATGTTCACCCCATATACCTTTCTGTTGTTTGGCTGGAAGTCATAATAGCGAGTTCAGTTCCAGACCTGAAGGTAACTAGGGGCCGTAGTTCAGGGGTCTCACCAGGCTAGTTCAGACCAGCAAACCTAGTCTTTTTTTTTTTTTTTTAAATGATTTTGAGTTTTGTCCCATTTGTTCTCCTACCCTACCCGGGATCTTCTGCACCAACCTCCCTCCAAGTGATTGACATTGGTAGCTGAGCACCATCTCGTTCTTTTGGTCTCATGGTGGCCTGTGGTTTTTTATTCTACAATTTTATGGTGGAAATTCGAACTGGGAAGAGTTAATTGCTTTGTTCACACTTTAAAGTGATTGTTAATAAACCTATCTCTGGGAAAACATTTTGCTGTAGGGGTCAACATTCTCAATAGCATTTCTTTGCATTTTGGGGTGCTGTTTTGGGAACTTAGGTGGTATTAGAGTATCTGTCTTATATGGAATAGTACTGTGAAACAAGCATGGCCATGTGAAGTCCTAACATAACTTCCAGAATATACTGGAAAAAAGCAGAATAATCACAATCTGTACGAGAGGTTGTATTTATGCAAATTTCATAGCCTTTTATCTGTGACTGTTTCTCCTTCTTAGAGTCAATGTGTCTGTTCTTTTACTAACTCTATCTTCCTCCTTTTTTCTCTTCTCTCAAAATGTGGCTGAGTAATGGTTATAAGATTGTTTTAGGATCAATAGTTTCTAGAAAAGGTTTGTGAGGAACTGGATGTTTGTATTTGTTTTCACGGAAGCTTGAAGCTACTCCAGGGTGTGGGAAGGGAAACCATTGCAGGTGCAGGCACTGTGCAGGCTCTTTGCATGTGGGGAAGGGAGAAGGCACTGGGGCTTCTGGGAGCCAGTAGCACTGCTGCACAGTGAGCCCCACAGCTGCCCTGCCAACCGTGGAAACCACAGCCAGTGACGCACTCGCATCTGTTACCTAACCCCAAAACCCATTGCCTTGGAGTCAATTCCGACTCATTGCGACCCTGTAGGACAGAGTAGAACTTCCTGTATGGTTTCCAAGGCTGTAAATCTTTACAGAAGCAGAATGCCTCATCTTTCTCCTGCAGAGCAGCTGGTAGGTTTGGACCACTTACCTTTCAATTAGCAGCTGAGCACTTTAACTACTGTGCCACCAAGGCTCCTGATGTTACCTAAGGAATATCCTAATTGCAAAAAAGGAAGAATCTTTAGGAAGGTAGCCCAGACATTGTTTTTCTTGTTTTAAATGAGTTCATCCCTAGAGTGCTACTATAAAGTGATTTGTATCCAAACTGATATTTACCATTAATAATCACTTAGAAGTAGCAATCACCACCATAAATGCTATTGCTTGAACAATTTCTCTTAGAAAGATCAGCACGAGGCCGGTCCCCATGAGGCGGAGGTCAAAGATGTCCCAAATGTCCAAACTACCATGCCACTCCATCATTTCAGACATTAACCCCTCCTCCTCCTCCCAGTAATTTCCCCAGTCTTAGGGTTCTGTATTTCGCTGTAATGCCTCACAGAACTCACAGACACCCAAGGGTTCGTCTCACGTAGTAGTGGTGGAGGCTGGCAGGGTGGCAAGTCCCGGGTCCGTGAGTAGGTCTGGCAGATCCTCCCAACTCTTGGGGTTTGATGAACCTCGATCAGCAGATCAGACGGCGGCTGCTGTCCCAAATCCAGGGGTGAGATGAGGATGATCCAAGAAAACAAAGCTGGAACAAGAGGAGAGCGAATCTTCCCAGGAGATTCATAGGTATACCCCTCAGGGAAGCTAAGGGTGGTGATTTGAATTATACCCTCCAGCAAGGCAGGACTCAAGATACATTCCACCTGTGTTGCCCCAACAGAATTAACCTAAATCCCATCACAGAGTCGAGTTGATTGCCAGTCATTATAGGGAATGACTACTACCAGCTGCCCAGCCAAGTTATACCTGACCTTAACT
This sequence comes from Orycteropus afer afer, assembly GCF_000298275.1. NCBI lineage: Eukaryota > Metazoa > Chordata > Mammalia > Tubulidentata > Orycteropodidae > Orycteropus > Orycteropus afer. The sequence goes on from NW_006921889.1 coordinate 2,851,640, forward strand.
ACCACACCACCCCAAACAGGCATGGATAATGGGATTTACAAAACACCACAAAATGGAGAACAATGGCTAGAAGGGCCACATCAAGCAATTCACTGCAGCTATTCTTTTCTTTTTTTTTTTTAAATAGTGTGTGTGTGTGTATTGTGTGTGTGTATATATAGACACTCACACACATTTCTTTTATATATTCTTTTTAAATTGCTGATTCGGTGAAAGTTTACAGAGCAAATTCATTTTCCATCCAACAGTTCATACATATTTTATTTCATGACACTGATTACAATTCCCATATTGTAACAGCTGTCTTCCCACTTTCTCCCTATGGTTACCTTTTCCTTGTGTCTGTCTTTCCCATGCATTACTGCCCCCTGAGCTATCTCCCTGTGCAAATACTGCCCTTCTGATCTCCCCTGGTTGACTGTTGTAAGGACGGTGCCTACCTGGTGTAAATGTTCACCTTACACACCTGTCTATAATTTGGCTGGAAGCCAGGGGAATGAGCTCAACTCCAGGCCCAAGGGGTGACTAAGGACCTTAATTTCAGAGGTTTCACTAGTCTCTATCAGACCAATGAGCTTGGTCTTCTTCATGATTCTGAGTTTTGTTCCACATTTTCCTCCCACTCTATCCAGTGTCTCCTGCACTGATCCCTTTCCAAGTGGTTGACAGTACTAGCTGGGCACCATCTAGTTCTTCCAGTCTCAGGATCCTGTAGGCTGAAGTTTGGAGGATTGTTCTTAAGTTCAGATTTTTTTTTATAGATTTCTTGTTGGACTCAGGCTAATACAACATCTCTCTCTTTTTTTAATTCTAAGATTGGATGATTAAACTTTTCTTAGATTTGTAGTTCTAATTCAAACACACTGGAGTTTGGATTGTTTCAGATCTTCCATTGTACCTAGTAAAAAGCCTCATAAGTTTTCATTATTACTAAATTTCATTGTAATATTGTAGCATTTTAAAAATATTTCATTCTATTTTCACATTGGGAAAATCTAGCATCTCTGTTTAGAGGGATTTTTTTTTTTCCTTTTTCCAGATGAAAACAGCATTTAAAGGTAATTTAAATCACATGCATGGTTTCATGGCAGGTTAGTGATGTTAGAACTGCAAATCAGACCTAAGAATTAAGAGCCCTTGTCATTTTACAACCTTGTACTAATCTTTCCTATGAAAGATTTATAATTTGGATTTATCTGATGGGTGAAACTGAAAGTTATCTAGAAATCTTTAAAATGTTCTCTGTAGGTTAAATAACCAAGCTTTGTCTGTTGGAAGGTCTTCAGAGAAGATTATGATAAAATTCCCTTTATTGTTTAGCATCAAATATGACTTCTTTCTTTAAAGGAAATATTAAAAGTTGTCCAAATAAGTTAACGTCTATGACATGAAAAGCTCTCTTTTTCTGTCATAAATTAAGAATGGATGAAAGTATCCCATGGTGAGTAGTGCCTGAAAAATTCTTAGTTGAGGGCCATTTATTTGGAGGGTGAATTCAGTGAAAAGAGATGGTGCTTTTGAGTCTTTGTGTTGCAAACAGCTCTGTGTATTAATTCCTTTAAGAGAGCGGGAGCGGGAGAGACACAGGCATCGGGACGGCCGCAGATCACCATCTTTGGAAAGGCCCTACAAGAAGGAGAACAAGAGGTCCGTGAGGTAAGCAGGGGGTGGGCACTGAAAGAAGTGGCCGACCTCACAGTCCCAGTTCTGTTGGACTTTCTCTCTGAGTTCAGATTTTGTGTTTGTGTATCCACCAAGCCTTGATAATAGCCGAGAGTCCATCCAAAATGACAACCCAGAGTTGGTCCAAGTGCTGAAGCAGCCTGTAGCTTAAACCCCTTTACCTTTAAGATGGTTGTGACCATGCCTGAGGAAACTCTAGACCAATTTCCAAAACCTAGAAATCATATAGGCCACTTTCCCTGACTCATGCTATAAAGCTGTATAATAATAATTCATGTTATTAAAAAAAATTTTCATAATTATGGAAATTCATAATTATGTTCTTAAATTTACTTGTTCCAGAAAAGAGAACAAAATGGCAATTGCACTTTATTTAGAAAAAAGAGAGATTGCAGTAAGCCTAAGCTTACAGAGTGTGACCAATTCTATATCCAGAAGTAAAATTCATAGTCCTCTGTAATGGACTGTAAGGGTGGTGAGGGACTGGGCAGTGTTTTGTTGTGTTGTCCATAAGGTTGCTGTGTCAGAACCAGGTAAGGGCACCTCACAGCAACAACAAGAGCAGCACTCTAGAGTGTAAAAGATTTGGAGTCCATTATTATTTTCCCAATTTTGTTATTGGGCAGTCTTATCTAACCTTTCTAAACCTCAAATGTCTTTTATCTGTAAAATAGAGACAGTTTTGCAGGGTCGTTGAACTAATACATGTAGAATAGAACTGGGTCTAGAGAAATGCCAGATACATTTTATATGTGTGTGTGTTTGTGTGTGTGTATTTGTATGTGTGCTTAGATAAGTACATAGATAACCTGTATATCTCTCTATATAGATATATAGTTGTATGTACATATGTAGATAGAAAAAGAGAGAGGGAGCATTCCTATGAAATCTTTCGTAAACTGAAATAGCACTAAGCAAAGAGGCAGTTACTGATAATTTATATGGGAAGAAGTTTTGAGCATTCCCAAACCCAAAAAATAACCTCCCAAATCATACCAAATAACACGTAAAACCTAAAATAACACAAACAGAGAGAGGTCACGACACAGTTGAAAGCTATGGTGGCTTGATGCTGAGATGCTGAGTGCAGCTCTTGGGGAAACAGGTTGGTGACGCCACTCTCACTGTTTGGGGTGTGCACTGCCTCTAACAAAAGCTGAACCTTAGTTCATGTTTTAGCTTTTTTTTGTAAATGTGAGATCGTCTTCAGATTTCATTTGGATAGTGAAAGCAGGTACTAATGTAGGTCTTTTGTAAAAGCAAAGTGGCATAAAGTGAACTTTTGAAAAATAAGGGATGCGCACACACACATATACACACATGCACACATACACACAAACACATATAAATCAAATTAGGAGCCCTGTCAGTGCAATGGTGTAAGTGCTTGATTGCTGCCTGAAAGGTTGGTGCTTCAAATTCACCCAGCAGCTCTGCAGGAGAAAAGGCCTGGCAATCCGCTCCCTTAAAGAAAGATTCCAAGCCAAAACCAAACCCATTGTCTGGTCGATTCCAATTCATAGCATTCCTATGGTAGAACTGTCCCACAGGGTTTCAAGGTTGTAATCTTTTTGGAAGCACCTGCCACATCTTTTTCCCATGGAACACTTGGTGTGTTTGAACCTCCGAACTTTTAGTTGCCAGTCATGCACTTAACCCCTGCAGCTCCAGGGTTCCTTCTGTAAACATTACAGCCTAGGAAACCCTGTGTGCCAGTTCTGCTCTGCCATGTAGAGTCACTATGAATGAGACAGAATTGATTTGATGGCACCTAACAACAAATCATAACATGTATGTAATTATTACCTGAGCGTTGGCTCTAGAAATTAGTAGTGTATAAGAAAAGCAGAAAAAAGGGATTGAAAGGAGGAAGAAGTGAATGAAATCAAAATCAGAACTCTAGCAATGTACCAGTATTTATAAATGAATGCAAGACTTGGTTCTTTGAAAAGGTCTCTACAAGATAAAAAGTAGCAAATCTGATCAAGAAAAGAAAAACTTTCCATTAGGAATGAGGAGAAGTTACTTTATAGGAATGAATGAGATTTTAAAATGATAAAATACTGGTATAAGTTCAGATACTTGATTTAAAAAAGTAAAAAACTTGGATTAGATGAGTTCATTTTTTAGAAGAAAAAAATGGCAAACTTTACCTAAGAAGCAGAGCATTTTAATAGGCCAGCAACCGTGGAAGAAACTGAGAAAGTTTAATTAGAATCATTTCCCAAAAAGTTTTAAAGTGGTCTGCAACATTGAAGAGGATGAAAGGGTAGCTTTTCAACTCCTACTGTAATACCAGGAAAACTCTGATGACAAAACCTACCCATGGAAAAGAAGACTACAGAACAGTCTCCCTTGTGAATGTGGATATCAAAATACTAATTAGAAGTTTAGCAATTGTTTTCAGTAGAGTGTTAAAGTAACCATTGTTGTTGTTATGTGCCATCAAGTCAGACCCGACTCATAGGGACCCCACCTTGGGTTGCTGAGGCAGTAACACTACAGAAGTAGATTGCCCCATCTTCCTTCCGAGGAGTGGCTGGTGGGTTTGAACTGCCAGCCTTCTGGTTAGCAGTCAAGTGCCTTAGGCACTATGCTACCAGAACTCCTGTTAAAGTAACTAGAATTCTTTATGTCAAACTATAGTGTTACTTCAGTAGCTGCCTGACAGGTATTTAAATAAAACCCAGCATTCATTTATGAATAAAAACCTGAATACGTTTAGAAATACAAACAGATTTCTGTAACATGATGAAGAGCTCTGTCTCGTGAGGAAGATCCTGAACACTGTCAAAAATCACCATATTCAGTGCTGACACCTTAGAGGCTTTCACATACGAGTTGGGAAAAAGACAAGGAGGCACAGTGTCTAAGCATCCAACTGATTCAGTCATTGAGTGACTGAAGAACCATGCATATTCTTGTGTGCCCCAGGCATTGTATTGGTGTGGGTAAGAGTGGTTAACCGAGTCCCCACTTTATAGGAAAAAGTGAAACGACAGAGGAATTACATGTTGCTCTGGGAACACACACCAGTGAAAAAAACCTCGTCTAATAGAAAAATTGACATTTTCCTGATACCTGAAATATGAGTAAGGAAGGAGGATGGCGGGGGAAGAGAGAACAGTGTGTGATAAGGTTACACTGTGGAGAACTCTTCGGAGCAGGTCAAGTATGGAGATGGAAGTTGGGAGATACCTGTAGTAATCCGTGAGAGAAATGATTGAGGCCTAGAGTATGATAATGACAGTTAGAGAGATATTTATGAGAGAGAGTTAGTAGGACTTGATAATTGATCCAAAGTGTTAGGAGAGAAGGAAGAAGAGTTGAGAGTGACTACCTGAGATCTGGTATTTCCCATTGAGGATGAGGGATAATAAGAAAGAGGTAAGGGGTTGAGTTCACTTCAGGCCTAGTTGAGTTTGAGAATCTGTGCGACACCAAATGGATTTGTGTGGTACCACAAAAAACAAACTCACTGCCATTAGGTTGAGTCCGACTCATAGTGACTCCCATTGGATTTTTGAAGATGGGGCAATCTACTTCCGTAGTGATACTGCCTTGAAAACCCAAGGAGGGGTCTGACTCGACGGCACATAACAACAACAACAAATCTTCACAGAAGTAGATTGCCCCCATCTTTCTTCTGTGGAGTAGCTGGTGGGTTTGAACCACTGACCTGGTTAGCAGCCAAAGCCTTACCCACTATGCCATCAGAGCTCCTTGGATGTATAGGTGCAGAGTTCAGAAAAAAGATCTGAGCTGGAAATACCAATGCCCTTGGAATTAGATGAGATTAACTAGGAAGTGTTTGATCAGTGGGGAAAGGGCCTGAGAGGGAGAAGAGGAAACAAGAATCTGTTGAGGACCTATTTGTGCTTGATGGGTTTTAATTTAGACTGCTGCACCTGGGTCTAGTGGTTTCTTCATTGCCTGTAGCTTGTGAAGTAAACCAAGACTTGGATTTTGTGAGTTCTAACCAGTACAATAGATGAGGAAACAAATATTAGAGATATAAATATTGTAAAGGAAGAAAAGTTATTATAGTTTACAATATATCATATTTTTAAGAAGAAACAATTTGGAATCCAATGTTTTCCTCTTTTGAGGTGAACAGCTGTGACACTTATCTAAAAAAGATGTTTTTGAAAAGCTCCTCTCATAATGTTAGAAAAACAAAACAAATCTAATTGATGTTCACAATATACATCCATAACCACCCATTATCGAAGATGGATAAGGATGTCTTTTAGCTGTGTTTCTTAATAATCATAAATAGTTAAACATTTGGTGGGATATTTCAGAATATGCCAAAATGTCTGTATCAAACACTGAAACACCATATTAGCGTTTAACTCCCACTTACTTGTTTTGTGCTATCGAGCACATGAGGTAATCTCCGGGATAGTTTTCTCCTCTGTAAGGATGTTAAGAGTTGCCTCATAGAATTCTTACAATGATTCAATGTGAGAATGTCGGTCAAGTGCTTTGCAGAGTGTCAGGCTCGCGGTAAGCATCAGAAATTCATGGGAGCTGAGTTGCCATTCTGGCTGATGGTATTAACAAAATTCAAGAAGATCAACAAAGAAGCAATGAGAACTTGCTCATTAATAGTTACAAAGTAAACGCATAAAATTAATAGGCTTTCTGAATACCACGAGTAACTAATTAGAAAATGCAGGGGGGAAAAGTAGATTCACTAGATAAAATTTAAAATATCTTGAAACTTGGCAGTAATATATACGACCAGTGAGAAGAACACTGAAACATAGCTGGCAGGCAGTGAAGGTGCTGTACAGGAATGCAGGGCATGTCATATTCTTGCAAGGGGGGACCATGTTGTGAAAATACTGATATTCATCAAAACAATCTGCAAGTTAAATGTAACATAAGTCAAGGTATTGGTTTTAGAACATCATAATGAATCTTAGGAGCTCTGGTAATGTAGTGCCTAAGGCACTTGACTGTTAACCAGAAGACTGGCGGCTCAAACCCACCAGCCACTCTTCTGAAGGAAGACTGGGCAATCTACTTCTATAGTGATACCGTCTCAGAAACCCAAGGAGGGGTTGTTATGACTCAGGTCCAACTCGATGGCACATAACAACAACAACAATCTTAAATTCCTCTTTGGAAAAATGTTCAAGTAATCAAGAAAAGTAACAATGCAAGGATATTTACACTAGTTTTATTAAAATAGTCTATAGACACATAATGATTAAAATAATGTTATAGGTATAAATAGCTTGGTCAATGAAACAAAAATCCAGAAGCATTCAAGAATATATAAAAATTTACATCTGTCATAAAGTTGTTTCTCATATTAGGAGCATTTGATGTTGGAACAGTTGGCAACGCATATGGTGGGAAAACTGAATAGCTTTCTGCTTACACCTTAGAAAATTAATGATAAAAGTACCTGGAGAAAATTAACCTCAGGATAGGAAAAGGTTTCCAAGCATAATGCTGAAGGCAGAAAGCATAAATTAAAAAAGTGTAGATTTGACTTTTTAAAGTTTATCTAAGAATGAAAAAACAGAATTAAAAGGAAAACAAGAAAACGTAAAAAGTTGCAATATGTATGATAGAATAGCAGTGATTATTCTTATTAAAATAGTCTTTCAATAAATAAGAGAAGACTACCATCTTTAATTGGGATAGCCTGTGATTGACATGCTCATTAAAGAAGTGATCTTCCAGTGTATTCATTTCAGTAGTGATAAAAAATGGCAAATTAAAATGAAAGGAAATACTTTTTTCATCAGAATGGCAAAGATTAAAAGCAGCCATATTGCTAGGATGTGTGGCAATAGAAACTCATACCGTTTTGATGGTAGTCTAAATTGGTTCTACTTATCTGAAGAGAAGCCTTAAAAAAATGTACACAACCTTTGTGAAATAATCTGACAAGTTTATAAAGAAAACAATGGTAACAGCTTAAATGACTGTCATTAGATTTGTTAAATAAATTATGGCATATCCACTTAAAAGAATAATACGCACCTGTTAAAGTGGTTCAGATAGGGATGTACTGAAATAGAAAGATGTTCTTGATTTATTTTTAAATGGGAACAGGCTATAAAATAGGACTGCATGTTCCCTTTTTGTTAAAAGATGTGTGTATATTTACTGCATTTTTACCCAAATAATGCACCTGTTACGCATTTTTTGCAAACCACACAACCCCTCCTGCATTCGTTTCCTGTGAATGTTCGTTATATGCATGGACGTGCTACTTATGTGGGTACGTACCTGTATATGTTTTAACGTATTTATGAAATACGGTGGTTATTTTTGTGTGGTGTTATGGGTGATTTTTTTATTTTTGTGTGTGCATGTCACTTTTCTATGGTGGACATGCATACATTTTACTTTGAAAGTAACTCTATTTTTGTAACAAAATTAATGATGCCCATTGTAATATTTATGACTTATATAAATAAGAAATTGATACATATAACCTATCTTTCTGATCACCTCAACCCACTGTATACACACCTGTACACACTTTCCCTGCCATAAAATTAGAAGTCAGTGGTTGAGTTAATGAAAGGAGGTAATTCTGATTTTGATCTCGATGTAAACTTGTATAGATAGCAGTAACTTTGTTTGCAGAGTCCAGTAGAGTCACAGTCTCCCTGGTGGGTTTTTAAGGCCTGTACTGTTCTACCTAAAAACTCTTAAGTTTTTCCTCCCAGGTGCATCCATAGGCTGGGCCTTTGTGAATATCATGCCCCGGGAATTTAAGGAGAGAGTTGTTTTCCATTTTTATTAATTGAGTTATTATTAGTATTTGTGAGATTAAAATTAGGCAAAGTGTTGGCTTACTAATTAGTAATACCCACGTCTGGGGTTCTTCACACTGGGACATCTGAGAGCTGGCTGGGTGATATGACTGGTTCATTCTTAGATTGGACTCCTCAGGCTGACTGTATGGCCTCACTGACACCATGCTTTGTGAAGTTTTCCCCTAGCAAAGTAAGAGGTGCGGGATTCCCAACTAGCATTCTCATGGCTGAAGGGGTCTAAATGTGGGCATTTCCAAATGTTTCCAAGTATCTTTCTCTTTTAGGAGTTATGGTTTACCAGTTGTTCCCGACCCTGGATGCACACCAGAATTACCTGGGGAGATTAATAAAAATACAGATTCTTGGGTCCCACCCCCGGAGACTGTGAATCAGTAAGTAAACCTGGGTGGGGCCTGGGAATTTGTATTTCTAAACAAGTAAACTTCAGGTGATTCTGATGCCACCAGACTGGTGTTTGGGAATCACTGGTTTAACAAAAGTAAATGCACGGCATTTGTACTTTTGGTGAAAAATGAACCAAATGGAGGTGAAATTGAATCATTTTTCTGATGGAAGAGCATTTTTGATGAGTAGCCTCCTTTGCCCCCTTTTGAAGTCGCTCCCCAAGTAGGGAGAAGAAAAGAACTCGTTGGGAGGATGAAAAAGACAGATGGAGTGACAACCAGAGCTCTGGCAAAGAGAAGAACTATACCTCCCTCAAGGAGAAGGAGCCAGAGGAGACAATGCCTGACAAAAATGAGGAGGAAGAGGAGGAACTTCTTAAACCTGTGTGGATTCGATGTACCCATTCTGAAAACTACTACTCCAGCGATCCCATGGATCAGGTGGTAGGTCTGAGTAGTAGAGAAACTATAGACCAGGCTTTCTTAGCCCTGGCACTTTGGGCTGTATAATTCTTCGTTGGGGGTGGGGTGGGGCGCGGTGCTGTCCTGCGCATTGTAGGATATTTTGAACCATCCCTGACCTCTGTCCACTAGACACGGTAGCACAGTCTCCCCAGTTAGGACAACCAAAACTGTTTCCAGACATTGCCAAATATACCTTGGGGGTAAAATTGTATTCCATCCCCTGCCTCAGATTGAGAATCTCTGCTCTAGAGTCTAAAACCAAAAACCACAGTAGATTAACTAAAGTATTCCTTTACTCTGTACTTTTCATGACATTGCTTGACTTGATAGCAACAGTTTTGTAAGCTTTCACCTGTAATTACTTTCTGCAGTTTGTGGCATGTATATGTGTGTGTGTGTATGTGTGTTTTTCTTCCAAAATGGGAAATGAGAATTTGAGTTTTGACCAAAAGATAACTAGACAAAATTTCCCATGAATATTGAGCCCCCTTCATGGGCTGCAGAGTGGTCTGATGCTCACGCTGCTTTAGGTGAGGCACAGCAGCTGGTATGTTTGCTGCCCTGGGGCTGGTCGCTGTGACCTCCCCTGTTTACTGTGTGTGGACTTCTCTTGTCCTTTTATTTTTCTCTATTTCCATTTTATTTTTCCTTTCTCACTTCCTCACTTAGGGCTTATGCCTTCCATTCCATTAATAGGCATATTTGTCATAAGGTAGACACACAGTAATGTTCATTAGCTGAATAACTATGAGAGTGTGAGTGAATATTTGTAATTTATGACATGGGAAGTTGGAGATGTTAGATTTAGTTCATGGGATAGGATGAGAGGGTTCTGTGGTTGGAAATACTGTCATTGTCGACTTATTTGGAGCCTTATGTGTGGGGACCTTGAAGGAGACGTCCTTGTCTTTGGAACAAAGGGATTGAGAATGCTCTGAAACTGGTGTGGTAATTGAGAAGTGAATACTACTCAGTAAATTAGGTTAGAATTTTAAGTTACATCATTCATGTGATACAGGGAAAGGTAGGCGCCCATACTGAACACTTTCTAGGTGCTAGAATTATGTCCCATGTCTATCACCTTATTTACTCCTCATAGCAAACCTTTAAAGAAGCTATTACATCAGTTAGAAGTAACACCTGACTAAATGTGCCATGTGCATAGGGTCATGTACATAGGGTCACTAGGAGTCAGAACCAACTCCACAGCACGTGCCAATAACAGCAAATGTGGCATGCTCACTGTTTGAACCCACCAGCTGCTCCATGGGAGAAGGCTGTGGCAGTCTGCTTCGTAAAGATTATACCCTTGGAATCCCTACGGGGCAATTCTACTTTGTCCTGTAGGGTTGCTCTGAGTTAGAATCGGCTCTGAGTTAGAATTGGTTCGATGGCACGCAGTGACAAACAACAAAGTGGTATTAATGAGCTGGATTTATTTCTCTCATATAACAGGACATCTGGGGAGGTGGCAGCTGGCTCAGTGGCTCACTGAGGGCAGGGTTCTTGGTGTTGGCTGTTCTTTGAGTGCCCACCATGGTTGTGGGTTGCCTTTAGTAGTTTGAGTGTAGCGTCCTTACACCCTGTGTCCAGTCAAGAGGGCAGTGTCGGGGGCAAGCATTCCTCTGGCAACTCCCAGAGCTCTCTCTGCATCCTTCCTCTTCCATCCTTCGCCAGAGCTGAGTCATGCCTGCCCCATAGATCTGTTTACCATTGCTAATGTCACAAACGACCACAAACTTTATGCCTTAAAATAATGCAACTCTGTCATCTCATAGGTCTATAGGTCAGAAGTACAACTTGAGTCTTTCTGGACTAAATCCCAGTGTTGGCAGGGCTACATTCATTAGAAGCTCTGGGGAGAATCCATTTTTTTGCTTGTTCTGGTTTTTGGAAGTATTCACTTCCATGTGGCAGTCGAGTGGAAGTTGTCATTTCCTGGCTGGCTGTCAGCTGAGGGCTCTTCCCAGCTTCTAGAAGACCCCCGCATTAACTGACTAGTGACTCCCTTCCTCCATCTTTGACACCAGCTGTGGCAGGTTGAGTCCCTCTCATGCTCTGACTCTCTGCTGGATTTTCTTCTTTCCTATCTCTGACTCCCATCAGTAACGGTTCTTCTCTTTTAAGACTTGTGCAATTAATCCAGAATAATCTTCCCATTTTCAGGTTTATAACCTTAACCACATCTACAGAGTTTCTTCTGCCATCTAAGCTAACATACTCATAGCTTTGGAGGATTAAGACATGGATATTTAAGGGACGCTTCTATGTACTTACCTTAGATGAAGGCTTGACTCACCTTCCCTGAGTTCAGGAGCTCTTTGTCTAAAATCAGAATAGAATCATGTTTCTCTTGGCCAGGAAGAAGGAAAGAATGTCTGACTTGGCTATTGTTATTCTTAAAAGATCAAAGATGACAACACTGAAATAAACAAACCAAACTTATTGTCATCGAATTGTTTCCAACTCATAGCAACCCCTCCTTGGGTGTCCAAGGTGGTATCTCTGTGGAAGTAGATTGCCCCGTCTTCCTTCCGAGGAGTGGCTGGTGAGTTTGAACCACCAGCCTTCTGGTTCACAGTCAGATACCTTAAACACTATGCTACTAGAATTTAAACAGGTTGAGCTGTTTTTTTCCTCTTACATTATATGAATGTCTTAAAACTCCGTTGTAGAAGGAAAACTGCTGTGTGCCCACCATTCACCTTTCAGTTTTGCCATCTGGTGCAGAGAGGGGAACAGAGAGCTGTCCTGGCATTGCCAGCACTAGGAATGAGACGGGGCCTGAGGAAGGACAATGATCTCTGCTTCTGTTGGGTGGCAGATTTCATGATTCATCTTAATTCTCTTCTTACATTTGAGAGATCTGACTCTTACACTTTTGAAAGTTACTAAGTCAAAGAGTATGGATGTTTAAAATGATTTTCAGCCCAGGAAGACAGTGAGGAGAAGCTGAGAACTTCCTCTAGGGATGAATTTTAGAATCTGTGTGTGCATGTGGACATGTCTCTCTCTCTCTCTCTGTGTGTGTGTGTGTGAATGAGTTAAGAGAGAGACAGAGGATATGTCTTTTTGTTCTCTTGGGTTATGTGGAGGGTAGATGATCAGTGATTTTTGGTGGGGGGTGTTTACTTCTTAGGAGGGTGTCATGAATTCTAGGAGGATGTCATGATTTTTTTTTTAAATATCACTTCAAAAGGGCATGGACAAGCAGTTCTGGTTTTGAATGTGTCCAAAATGCATTGATGGGTTCAGGTACAGCAAGAATTGTGAGGCAGGCACAGGACTGGATAGTGTTTCTTTCTGTTATGCATAAGGTTGCTATGAGTTGGAGCCTACTTAAGGGCACATAACAACAACAACAAAGTATGTTTACTTGAGGAGGTGTCAGCCATAAGCAGTGTGTTTGATTCCAAGTAGTGTTGTCAGCATTGGTCTTTTTTTTTTTAACTTACTTTATTATTGTGGTTGAGAATATATACAGCAGAACGTACACCAATTCAACAATTTCTCCATGTCCGATTCAGTGACACTGATCACATTGTTCCAATTGTGCAGCCATTCCCAGCCTCCTTTTCCTGAATTGTTCCTCCTCCATCAGCATAAACTCACTGCCTCATAAGCCTAAGTTTCCCATCTAATCTTTTGAGTTACAGTTGTCAGTTTGACCCAATAGAGATAGATCTTAAAAGAGCACAGTGCTAAAGCAGACACCTTTGCTAGTTAGACTGTTGTTTGGCTTTAAGGAGACTTCAGGGGGTATTTTTGGTTTAAGTTTTAAAGATTATCTCAGGGCAGTTGTTTCAGCATTCACAGGCATTTTGTTTTTAAATGTTAATTTAAGGGTTGCAAAATGACATCTTTTCATTATAAATTCTGTCATTGCTTGTGAGCTCTCACATATCTTTGATATCATTATTAATATGGTTCCTAATAGTGATCCTTTATTTTTAAAAGGGAGATTCTACTGTGGTTGGAACAAGTAGGCTACGGGACTTATATGACAAATTTGAGGAAGAGTTGGGGAGCAGGCAAGAAAAAGCCAAAGCAGCTAGACCACCATGGGAGCCCCCCAAGACAAAGCTGGATGAAGACTTAGGTGAGTGGAGGCATCACCAATGTCTCAGACCAAGACCTGGTGCTCATCCATTATGTTTGATGCTGATATTTTGAGACACGTCCTTGAGAGCCCTAATTTGAACTTTCTTCCTTTTCTTTTCCTTAATTAGAGTTAGAAAAATATGTGGTGACAGAACTTTCCTCTTTCTGCAGCAGAGTACATAAGGAATCTCATTTGCAAGGCATGTAACAACTTGTCCTTTATAGAATCATCCAGTGTTAGTGTGGCCTCCATCTGAAAGCAGACCCCGCATCCACTGCCTCTGATGATGGGCAGGGTGTCCACTCCTTGACCCCCTCCACTGGCTGGGCTTCTGGTTTTGGGAGGAAACGGCAGCTGTAGCCAACCTCTCTTTGAAGGTTTTTCTCTACTCACAAGAGTCGGTTTCCATAACTTTCTCATATTTTGTTGTATTTTTTCATGTGTATGTTCTAAGGTTCCATGTAAATGGGAAGCTTTTTAAACATAGGAACTGCCTTTTACTATTTGTGTGTTTGCATCTGACAGAATGCCACGCACAGACTAGGTGTTCAGTATCACTTTTCCTACATGTTCTCTCTGGCTCTTGTTTGCTTGCCTTCAGTTCACCCAATATGCTGTACCCAGGCAGAATTCATAATGGGTAAGAGCACTGACTCTGGAACCAGACACCAGGGTTCGAATCCCTACTTCACCGCTTACTTGAAGTGTGACCTTGGTCAAGTGATTTAACCTCTGTGCTTCAGTTTTCTCATTTATAAAGTGGGGATGCAAATAGTGTCATGCAGTATGTGCAATAACAGTGTAAGTGTTGGATTTTATTATTGTGCTATGACTATGTTAGTCTCTTGTAGGATTAATCTAAGTTCTAATTGTTTCTAATTTTTATAAACAAAATTATATTCTGTATTGAAAGGGAAAAGTATTATCTTGATACATAAAACTTTTGTTAAACAAGATTTTAAAATTTAATATCAGGAGGTGTTCAAGTTCTTTCAAATGTTCAAAATCTGTATAGTCTCCTTAATATATATATGTATGTGTATGTGTGTGTATATATATATATATGTGTATGTCTGTATATATTATATATATATATAAACACACACACACATATAGGTGAAGGGAAAAACAATATAACAAAAGCATGTGACACGCACAGTATCACTGAGGAAAAGGAAGACATGGAGAGGTACGCAAGAGCTACAGACAATAAAGGCAGATACTATTGCATACACAATACTGCCTTATAAGTAACAGCAGACACTAATCTTAGCTAGACAAGCAAGACGATCAGGTCTGGATAGGCAAATGGGAATATACCCACAACCATTCATAGGTTTGGCAATTGATATTCCTATATATATATATTTGTTTGTGCTATAAAAATCTCCAAATGGGATTTCCAGTAAAATGGTGGAATAGGCAGATAAGCTACACAGACCCTCTTCAACAAAGAAAAGAGAAACCAATTGACAGAGGTACCGGAGATAATCTTTGAGCCCAGAGCTTTGAAAGGAAGTATACAGAAGTGGATTAGGGCACCAACTAGTGGAAAAACTTGAATGAAAAGAGAGTATGGAGACGATCAGAGCAGTGGACTGTCAGCTACTCTGATGGGACCAACAGCCTGAATATTTCCAGGTGGTGTTGGAACCTGAGAATTGGCCTAAAGATCACCCCTGGTTGCCAAGGGCTGTAGGCATGACTGCACTGGTGACCTATGACTGGGAAAGGAAACAGCAAGAAGGGAGACAACCTGAGCTGTGGACTTTTGGCTGTCCGGAGGGTGCAGCCATTTTGATTGTTTGCAAGTAGTGGCCATTTTGGATATTTAAAGTGACTAAGGGCACAGCCGTTTTGAATGTTTGCAAGTGGTGGCCATTTTGCATATTTAAAGTGACAGCATTCTCATTCAGATTCCAGGGACCTAAGAATAGGCTTCGTTTGCCAAGGATGGCAGGGACATACAGGAGGCTGACAACGGGAAAGTAGACAGGTGGTGAGTGTATAAGTGCTGCCAACTAGCAAATAGGGAAGCACAGCACAGTACCCTGCTTATGTAGATAACATATAAACAAAACAAAGAAAATGAAAATCATGGGCAAGTCACTCCAACATCCAATCACCAATTAAATATAAACACAAAAGTGTCACAATGCCTCAGAGACAACAGAGCATCACAGTCCACCCAAAGAAGCAAGATAAAGCAGGAGAAATAAGGGACCAGGATACAGACCCAAAACATCCCTAAGGAAGATGCAACATTGGAACTCCCTGATAAGAATTCAAAAGAATTCTATTTAGGTAGCCAAAAGATAGAAACAACCTAGGTGTCCATCACCTAAGGAATGGATAACCAAACTATGGTACATACACACAATAGAATACTATGCAAACCTAAAGAATAACCCAGAATCTGCAAAACACCGCATAACGTGGATGAACTTGGAGGACATTATGCTGAGTGAAATAAGTCAATCACAAAAGGATAAATACAGTATTAGTCCGTTATTGTAAAAGTCAAAGAAAAGTTTATCTATGGAAGAAAAGTTTCTTTGTTGGTTACCAGGGGTGGGAGGGGAGGGTAGGAAACACTGTTAGGTAGGTAAAGATAAGTGTTGATTTGGTTGAAGAGAAGGGCTACATGGTGGCATTGAGGAAGAGAAAGACATAGAGAGGTACATGGGAGGTACAGACAACCAAGGTAAACCCTTTTGCACATACAGTACTGCGTTGTCAGTGAAGGCAAACATAGGTATACGAGTGGATAGATGGGTGGACAGGCTGAACTAGTAGGTATGTCTGTGAAGCGGGGAGTGTACCCAAGACCATATGTAGGGTTGGCAGACAGTGGTCCTATAAGTTTATTTGTATGATCTGAATTCCCAGGTATATAGTAGAGCTGACAAGGGGCAAAGTTATAGTCACTTCTCGGTCACAGCCAGCTACCCAGAGGGACTGAGTAGTTGAACTGGTGGGCTCAAGACCATAGTCGCAGGGGACATCAAGCTCAATTGGCATAAAATACTACACAAAACATTGTTCCACCTCTTACTTTGGCAACTGGGATCTTAAAAGCTTGCAAGCAGCCATCTAGGTGCAACAATGGGTCTCTCCTCATCCAGAGCAAAGAAAAATGAAGAAAACCTAAGATTCATGGAAACAATTAGTCCTAACGACTGGTACACCATGTGATCCGCAGCCTGTACGACTATGAGACCAGAAGAACTAGATGGTGCCTGGCTACCACTGTCAACCACTTGGAGGAGGATTCATGTAGGAGATCCTGGATAGAGAGGGAGAACAATGTGGAACAAAACTCAAAATCATTTGGAGAAAAAAAAAGGGGGGGGGCAGGTTTGTT
>NW_006921889.1:2870130-2871299 GCF_000298275.1 Orycteropus afer afer
AATAGCAATGAAGGAAGGGATAACACGATTCATAAACAAAATGAGCTTGGCACAGAAAATTATATGGAACAAAGAAATCCATGAAAAAGCACATAACAAAATGACAGCAACATGTTCATACTTGTCAATGATTACGTATCTGGCAAAGGATTTATCTCTAAATAAATTAAAAGATTAATAATCCAATTAAAACCTGGGCAAATATATGCACACCCATGTTCATTGCAGCACAATTTATAATAGCAAAAAGATGGAAACAACTTACGTGCCCATCAATGGAAGAATGGATAACCAAATGATAGTGCATACACACAATAGAATACTATGCAACACTAAAGAATAATGTAGAATCTGCAAAACACTGCAAACCATGGATAAACCTGGAGGACATTATGTTGAGTGAAATAAGTTAATCACAGAAGGACAAATATAGTATTAATTTATTATTGTAAAAAGTCAAGGAAAGGTTTATATATGGAAGGAATACAGAAATACTGTTCTACATCTTACTTCAGTGAGTAGCAGGTGGGATCTTAAAAGTTTGTGAGCGGCCATGTAAGGTGCAGCTATTGGTCTCTTTTTCTCCAGAGGAACGACGAGTGAAGAAGATGAAAGATGCATGGAATTAGTTAGTATAAAGGACTAATGGGCCATGAGAACCTCAGCCTCTATGACTGTGAGACTGGAAGAACTATATGGTGCCAGCCACCTGGAAAGGGATCAAAATTGGAGATCTTGGATAGAGTGGGAGAAAAAAAGTAGAACAAAACTCAAAATCATAAAAAAGACCAGGCTTACTGGTCTGATAGAGACTAGGGAAACTCCCAAAAATGTGGCCCCCAAGGCACTCTTCAGGCCTGGAATTGAACTCCCTGTTGTTTAACTCTCAGCCAAAACAATAGACAAGCCTACGAACACGTACCAGAGAGATGCACTCCTTAGAACAATTTACCATGGGAGACCAGAAGGGCAGCATTTGCACAGGGGGAAGGTAGGGAGGCAGGAATACATAGGCAAGAAGGACACAGGGAAAGGGTAACTACAGGGAGGAAGTGGGAGGTGAGCTGTCAACTGGTGTCACTTAGCAAAATGTGTATGAACTGTTGAATGAAAAGTGAATCTTCTTTGTACAATTTCAACCAGATCACAATAAAAAGTCAAAAAAAAAA
>NW_006921889.1:2873114-2879543 GCF_000298275.1 Orycteropus afer afer
CAACGTAAGGTAGTTGATGGTTGTAATGCTTGTTGTCGTTACTAGGAGCCATCGATTTGATTTTCAACTCATAGTGACCCCATGTAACAGAAGTCTGCCCTTTGGATTTTCTGGGCTATAATATTTGTGGGTGCAGATCACAAGATCTTTCTCATGTGGAGCCTCTGGATGTGTTTGAACCACCAGTCTTTCAGTTAACAGCCTAGCTTACCTGCTTGTACCACCAAGGCTCCTTGGTATAATGCCTGTAAAGCCAGAATTTTGTCTGGCTTTATGCTGTGATGGTGGTGGATTTTTGTGCCACTGGGAGCTTGAAGATTGTTTAAGGGAAAAATTATATGGCTGAACTGCTGGGGAAAACCCTGGCTGGGCCAGACGTGGAGAGCTAAACTTTCCTCTGCAAGACATATGTCTCAAAACACTTGTTTATTGTTGCTTGTCTCTGAAAATGTTCTGGAGAAGAGAAAAGACCTGTGAGTTAGCTTTTTGATGGGGTTGTCCTACCTGAATCCCTTTCGTACTTGTTGCAGGGAGATATAGAGTAGGGCTTGGACTTCCAGGGTGATGCTGGGGAATGATGAACTGACATCCTGGGAATCCTGGCCACTTCCGAATCAAAACTGATTTTTGATGGGCCTTCCAGAAAGTTTGATGCACTTACGTATTTTCATGATATAAGGAACAGATGCTTCATGCTCAGAATTCTCCAGTACAATTGCCTTGGCTTACTGTTCTCTGTTGGAGTGATAACTTTTATGACCGGCCCTGCCTGGTGGTTTTCTCTGGCCAGTTTTTGAGAAGTGGATGGCCTCTTCCTTCTTCCTTGTCTGTCTTAGTCTGTAAGCTGTGTTGAAACCTGTGCACCATATGTAGCTCTACTGGCATCACAAACACCTGTGGCACAGCCTCAAGCCCCACGGCAAGGTACAAGCCCCACAGGATGACAAACTGACAGACAAGTTTGTCTCCCTTAGCTGTTGGAAACCTCTGAGCCCTCTCCTTACCTAATTCCTACCTGGAACCTGCCACTTTGTGGTCCCCGGGTTCTCCCTTCCTCCATTTCTTGGCTCTAGGGGGCTTGGGGCCTGCTTGCCTCCCACCCCTTACCTGGATCCTGCCACTCCTGTGGTCCCTGGCTGCTCTGCTCCCTCCCTTTCCCAGATCTAGGGGGCTTGGGGCCTAACCTTGCCTCCTGCCCCTTTTCTGGATCCTGCTGCTCCTGTGGTCCACAGCTGCTCTGATCCCTCCCTTCCATGGCTCTAGGGGGCTTGGGGCCCTTGGCTGTCAAAAATGAAATGGAACGTGTAGAGACTGATATACTAGGCATTAGTAAGCTGAAATGGACTGGGTTTGGCCATTTTGAATCAGACAACCATAGGATCTACTATGCAGGGAATGACAAATTGAAGAGGAATTGTGTGGCATTCATCATTACAAAGGATGTTTTAAGATCTGTCCTGAAGTACAATGCTGTCAGTGATAGGATAATATCCATACATCTACAAGGAACACCCGTTAATACTACTATTATTCAAATTTACCCACCAACTACCAAAGCCAAAGATGAGAAAATTGAAGATTTTTATCAGCTTCTACAGTCTGAGTTGACCAAACATGCAATCGAGATGTGTTGCTTATCACTCGTGATGGGAATGCAAAAGTTGGAAACAAAGACGAATCACTGTAATTAAAAAATTTGGCTTTGGTGACCAAAATAATGCTGGAGATCCCATGTTAGAATTTTGTAAGACCAATGACTTATTCATTGCAAACACCTTTATTCAACAACACAAACGGAGGCTGTACACGTGGACTTCACCAGATGGAGTGCACAGGAATCAGATTGACTACATCTGTGGTAAGAGGCGATGGAAAAGCTCAGTATCTTTAGCCAAAACCAGGCCAGGAGCTGATTGTGGAACAGACCATCAACTGCTCCTATGCAAATTCAACTTGAAGTTGAAGACAATTAAAAGAAGTCCATGAGAGCCAAAATATGACCTTGAAAAGATCCCTCCTGAATTTAGAGACCATCTAAAGAATAGAATTGATGCATTGACCACCAGTGACTGAAAACCAGAAGAATTATGGGATGACATCAAGAGGATCATCCATGAAGAAAGCAAGAGGTCATTTAAAAGACAAGAAAGAAAGAAAAGACCAAAATGGATGACAGAAGAGACTCTGAAACATGCCCTTGAGCAAAAAGTAGCTAAAGCAAATGGAAGAAATGACAAGTTAAAGAGCTGAACAGAAGATTTCAAAGAGCAGCTCAAGCAGACAGAGCCAATTACTATAATGAAGTGTGCTAAGACTTGGAGTTAGAAAACCAAAAGGGAAGAACATGCTCGGCATTTCTCAAACTGAAAGAACTGAGGAAAAATTTAAGCCTCAAGTTGGAATATTGAAAGATTGTATGGGCAAAATATTGAATGATACAGGAAGCATCAAAAGAAGATGGAAGGAATACACAGAGTCACTGTACCAAAAAGAACTGGTCGATGTTCATCCATTTCAGGAGGTGGCATATGTTCAAGAACCGATAGTATTGAAGAAAGAAGTCAAAGCTGCATTGAAGGAATTGGCAAAGAACAAGACTCCAGGAATTGACAGAATACCCATTGAGATGTTTCAACAAATGGACGCCCCATTGGAGACATTCACTTGGTTATGCCAAGAGATTTGGAAGACAGCTACCTGGCCAACTGACTGGAAGAGATCCATATTCGTACCCATTCCAAAGAAAGGTGATTCCACAGAATGTGAAAATTATCAAACAATATCATCAATATCACATGCAAGTAAAACCTTAATGAAGATAATTCAAAAACAGTTGTATCAGTATATTGACAGAGAACTTCCAGAACTACAAGCTGGATTCAGAAGAGGATGTAGATGAGGAATGTCATTGGAGATGTCAGATGGATCTTGTCTCAAAGCAAAGAATATCAGAAAGATGTTTACTTGTGTTTTATTGACTATGCAAAAGCATTTGATTGTGTGGATCATAACGAATTGTGGATAACATTGAGAAGAATGGGAATTCCAGAACACTTGATTGTACCCATGAGGAACTTGTACATAGACCAGGAGGCTGTCTTTTGAACAGAAAAAAGGGAACACTGCTTAGTTTAAAATCAAGAAGAGTGCATGAGGGTTGTATCCTTTCACCATACTTATTAAATCTGTATGCTGAGCAAATAATTCGAGAAGCTGGACTATATGAAGAAGAACATGGCATCAGGATTAAAGGAAGAATCATTAACAACCTGTGATATGCTGATGACACAACTTTGCTTGCTGAAAGTGAGGATGACTTGAAGTACTTACTGATGAAGATTGAAGAACACAGTCTGCTCTGTAGATTACATCTCAATGTAAAGTAAACAGAAATCCTCACAACTGGACCTATAAGCAGCATTACGATAAATGGAGAAAAGATTGAAATTCTCAAAGAGTTCACATTGCTTGGTTCTACAATCGATGCCAATGGAAGCAGCAGTCAGGCCATCAGAAGATGTATAGCACTGGGCAAATGGGCTGCAAAGGACCTCTTTCAAGTGCTGAAGAGCAAAAATGTTGCCTTGAGGACTAAGGTGAGCCTGACCCAAGCTATGGTATTTTCAATCGTCTCATATACCTGTGAGAGCTGGACAATGAATAAGGAAGACTGAAGAAGAATTGATGCTTTTGAGCTGTGGTGTTGGCAAAGAATGCTGAAAGTACTGTGGACTGCTAAAAGTACTAACAGATCTGTCGTGGAGGAAGTGTAGCTGGAATGTTCCTTGGAGGCAAGAATGGCCAAATGTCATCTCACATACTTTGGTCATGTTGTCAGAAGGGACCATTCCCTGGAGAAGGATGTCATCAGTGGTAAGATGGAGGGTTGACAAAAGAGGGGAAGGCTCTCTTTGAGATGGATTGACATGGTGGCAGCGGCGATGGGCTCAAGTATAGCAAGAATCATGGAGCTGGCTCAGCACTGGGTGGTGTTACGTTTTGCTGTGCATAGGGTTCCTGTGAGTCGGAGATGACTCAGTGGCACCTAAGAAAAACGACAACTGCCTGGTGGAAAACCTCAAAAGGAGCCCCTCTGCCACTTTAGGTCCAGGGTTACCCACAAAGAGCTGGGTCTGTTTGTATGCTGTCACTTTCAAGAACTAAACATTTTCTGCTACTCCCATTGAGAACAAAATGTAAACTCTTCAAGCAGATATTCTTGCTCATCCCCAGTGGAGCACTTTGGACTCCCTGTGGCCCAGTATTTTTCTGTGGGGCCTTTGCTGCACCGAGTCATGACTTTTGGAATGCTCCTGCCTCCATGGTTTTGGTTATAGTGCCTCCTCTGCTTTCTTTTCCTTTCCTTCCTGCCCCTCAGCCTAACCCTAACCTTCCTGCCCAGATCACTTCTGCCCCTCATGAAATCACAGTAGACTGAGAGTCACTATTGTTTTTTAAATATGAGACTAAATTCTGCTGATGTATTTTTGTCTGACTTGTTCACTTTGTCTTAGTTTCTCTCTAAAAGAATTGTGTTCTTTTCTCCGACTCAATTGTGACTTTGCTTTATGGACTATGTATTGTTTTTCATAATATTGCTTACCCCCCTCCCCCATAGTGACTCTCATTGGGTTTCCAAGCCAGTACATCTTTATAGCAGTAGATTGCCCCATCTTCTTTTCACAGAGTGGCTGGTAGGTTTGAACCACCAACCTCTGGCTAGCAGTCAAATGCCTTAGGCACTGCTTGCAGAGTGCTTTGTGCAGAATTAAAAAAACCAAACCTGTTGCCATTGAGTCAGTTCCAACTCATGGTGACCCTAGGTGTAACCAAATAGAACCGAGCTCCATAGGATTTTCTTGAGGATAATCTTTGCGGAAGCAGATAACCTGGCCTTTCTTCCGCAGTGTTGCTGGATGGGTTCAAACCGCCAACTTTTTGATGAGTAGCTGAGAGCAGACCATTCGTGCCACCCAGGGACCTTTTTGCAGAGTTGATAACTCAGATACTTGCTGGAAGAATAAACAACTGTCCTTAACTTACAGTTTGTTTCGAAATCTTCACATAATAACCATCTTGTGAATTTCTTCAACTTCTATTCCTCTTTTTCTCCCTGACGTCTATTAGAGAGTTCCAGTGAATCGGAATGTGAGTCCGATGAGGACAGCACCTGTTCTAGCAGCTCAGACTCTGAAGTTTTTGACGTCATCGCAGAAATCAAACGCAAAAAGGCTCACCCTGACCGGCTCCACGATGAACTTTGGTACAACGACCCAGGGCAGGTGCGTGCATTTGTATGCTCTTGCTATGAGAGCTGTAAGCCCACACATCATACTGCTGGCTCCAGGCTCTGAAGATGTATGTTGGATGGTATCGGAGTAGAATTCTCCTCTCAGGCTTATGTGTCATTCTTCACAGCATATTTCTTTTCAGCTTCGAAGTTTAGCTCCAAAGCATAAGCCCCAGAGCAGCTGTTCCTTGAATCACATTTGACGGTGTTGGTAAATTCTGTGTTGGGGAGCAGGATAATGGTGCTTCATTAAACTTGCAGTAAACAGAGGAAGACAAATGCTAGAATGGAGAGAGAGAACTAGTAGGTCTTTTTAAAAGCAGTTCACCAGGAAGGTACCTGCTGCAAAGCAGTAAACAGTGTCTTAAGTCCTTCATATTTCTTAGTTGGTAACAGTCACAGTTTCTTATAAGTTTTCTTTGTTAAGCCTGTTTGAGTTATGGAAATAATGTTTTGTTGTTGTTATGTGCCATTGAGTCGGCCCCAGCTCGTAGCGATCCCTCCTTGGGTTTCTGAGGCAGTATCACTACTGTAGTAGATTGTCTGACCTTCGTTCTGAGGAGTGGCTGGTGGGTTTGAACCACCAGCCTTCTGGTTAGCAGTCAATGCCTTAGGCACTAGGCCACCAGTGCTCCCATGGAAATAATAGGTGGACACAATTGCTAAAAGAATATGGTGGCGGCATTCTCCTGACCGCGTCTCACTTTACAAAACAAACAAACAACAAAAACCAAATTCACTGCCATTGAGTCAATTCCGACTCATAGAGAACCCCTTTGGGTTTCCGAGGAGGTAAATCTTTATGGAAGTAGAGTGCCCAGTCTTTCTTCCGTGGAGTGGCTGGTGGGTTTGAACTGCCAACTTTCTGGTTAGCAGTCAAATGCCTTAGGCAGTGTACCACCAGAGCTCCTTCCCAAGGGGGAGAGAAAACCAGCAGCAGCAGCCCAAGGCTTATTCCTGTGAGGGCACACTACCGACACCCTCCAGCCTCCTTACCAACTCTGACACCAACTGTCCCTCGGCACTCACTAGTTCTCTGTTGGGTTCCACAGTTCAGTGCAGTGGCCACACAGAACTTACAGACAATACCCAGGATTATAGAATATATTAGAGAAGTTGTTGTTGTTGTTGTTATTTGC
>NW_006921889.1:2880958-2882648 GCF_000298275.1 Orycteropus afer afer
TAAGGCACTTGACTGCTAACCAGAAGGCTGGTGGTTCAAACCCACCAGCCACTCCTCGGAAGGAAGATGGGGCAATCTACTTCCGTAATGATACTGCCTTGGAAACCCAAGAATGGGTCGCTATGAGTCGGGTCTGACTCGACGGCACATAAAAATAACAACAACAATGCCACCAGAGCTCCCTAGCAATTATTTATATTATATATAATTATAATTACTCTAACAACTAATAGAATATTAATTATAATTAACATATATTAATATAGAACAGTATTCTGTATTAATTTGAATGATCTCTCCCTAATTTGTGTTAGATGCCAGTGATCTAAGGTTTTGTTTCTTGATATAATTAATACTGTTAGACTGCCTGGCAGAAGTGTACTCTATGCTCTATTTCCTTCTCTTGGAATTGAGCAGAAATGTTGGCAGAATCACTAATGCATTTTACACTTGTTTTTACATGTAGTTCATGTATATAATCTTTTTGAAAAATCAACTTTATTGCTATAGCATACATATACTACCCAATTTACATATTTAAGGTATACAGTGCATTGTTTTCTGAAATACTCACAGGGTTGTACACTCATCCGCACAGTCTGATTTTAGAACATTTTTGTCTCCACTAACAGAACGCCTGTACGTGGCAGCAATCACTTCTCACCCCTGTACATGTTCTTTTTAATTGACTATTGTTCTTTTCTTCATCAGGAAGCTCCTCTGGCTTCTGTTGTTTCAGATTTGCTCAGTTTCTGTATCATCTTACTGTTCTGTTTAATGTATTTAATTTTATGTTCTCTGTGCAACTGAGCCTTATAAAAAACCACTCTGAGTAGGAGCCAAGATGTTGGGAAAAGGCATATAGGACATGTGTCTGCTTCCCTGGTAATCAGTGAGCATAAAGTTAATTTTCCACGTGTTTATTCCCAACAAGAAGTGACCAGCGTAAGGAGTATGTTGTGACTTTTTGAGGAATCTTATTACGTCTTTTATTTGCCAGCTGTTGTTGTGTTGTTGTTAGGTGCTGTCGAGTTGTTTCCGACTCATAGTGACCCCATGCACAGCAGAACAAAACATGCCAGCTTTTACTTAGTATTAATATCTTAACATGATATTTTCAAAATAGTGATTTTATTATTCCTCTGCCATACCAGGGGGCGTCAGCAGCAGGGATCTAGGTGAGGGGAGGGAACCCAGGCCACCCCCTACAAATGACAAGGTGGGAAAGTGGGGGAAAGGCCAGAAAAGGCCAGGGGGACCAGGACAGAGTGAAGAGGCAGCAGTAGGGATCCAGCTAAGGGGAGGTTGGAGAGGTTTTGAACAGCTTAGGGAGACAAACTTGTCTGTTGGTTTGTCCTACTGTGGTGACGTTTTGCTGTGAGTCTTGAGGCTGTGCCACTGGTGTTTCAAACCCAGCGGGGTGCACATGGTGTGCTGGTATCAGTGTGACTTGCAGACTGAGACAGACTAGGAAGAAGGAGGAGGCCATTCACTTCTCAAAGAATTGTCCAGGGAAAACCTTATGAATAGCAGAGAAACACTATCTGATTGATACGTTACTGGGCAAATTTATAAATACTCTGAACACATCATCCAATATGGAGGAAGAGGATGAGTCACTTAGGTTAGAAGGCTCTTGAAATAGGACTGGGAAAGAGCTGCATCATCAGAGTAAAACCAGCCTTACTCA
>NW_006921889.1:2884823-2914782 GCF_000298275.1 Orycteropus afer afer
AAAGTGAGGATGACTTGAAGCACTTACTGATGAAGATTGAAGAATACAGTCTGCAGTATGGATTACATCTCAATATAAAGAAAACAAAAATCCTCACAAGTGGATCAATAAGCAGCATCACTATAAATAGAGAAAAAATTGAGGTTGTCAAAGAATTCACATTGCTTGGTTCTACCATCAATGCCAATGGAAGCAGCAGTCAAGACATTAGATGACGTATAGCACTGGGCAAGTTGGCTGCAAAGGAACTCTTTCCAATGCTGAGGAGCAAGGATGTCTCCTTGAGGACTATGGTGTGCTTGACACAAGCCATATTTTCAATTGCCTTATATGCATGTGAGAGCTGGACAATGAATAAGGAAGACCGAAGAAGAGTTGATGCTTTTGAGTTGTGCTGGCAAAGAATACTGAAACTACCATGGACTGCTAAAAGAACTAACAGGTCTCTCCTGCAGGAAGTGCAGCTGAAATGCTTTTTGGAAGTGAGCATGGCCAGACTTCATCTCACCTACTTTGGTCATGTTGTCAGATGGACCATTCCCTGGAGAAGGATGTCATGCTTGGTAAGGTGGAGGGTCGATGAAAGAGGGAAGGCCCTCAATGAGATGGATTGACATGGTGGCAGCGACGATGGGCTCAAGTATAGGAAGGATCATAGAGATGGGGCAGGATCGGGCAGTGTTTTGTTCTGCCGTGCATGGGGTAGCTAAGAGTCAGAAATGATACAACGGCACCTAACAACAACAACAACAACAACTGCCATACCACCACCACCACCACCACCACAACAACAACTGCCATACCACCTAGACTTTAGATTTCTCCAAAGAGTGAAGAAAATTTTGTTTTGATAATTCTTTTCAAAATCATATTATGATATTTTCAGTTATATTTTAATTGACCACAGTGAGTTGCAAATCTCTGGAAGTTTAAGAAATGTATATAGATAAATTTTAAGTAATGAATACAAAGAGAGAGAAATGGAGTGCTACTTCCCTGTTCTTTAAATCTGATCTCTGGTTTTCCTTTTCATTCAGTATTACTGTTTATACTGTATAAGCTTGTGAAATTGGCTTTAAGGCCCTTCAGATTTTACCTCAGTTCTGCCTGTTTGGTCTTCTCCTTCACTCTCTTCCACAGAAGTGATCCATTCAGTTAGAGCAGTGGATAACATAGGCATCCCTCCTTCTCTTCCATTTCTCATGCTGGTGCCTCGTGTGGAATAGCTGTCATCTTTTCCTGCCATGTGCAGCCTTTCATGTTTTATCTTTCTGAAGTCTTCCCTCACCAGCCACTCCAACCCCAGCAGAATCTTTGTCTGGACTGATTCTTTTTTTTTAAAGCTTATTGTACGTATGTTGTTTCTCCCAAGTAGAAGTACTGCTCCTTGAGTGCATGGACACTGTGGTATTCACTCCTCTGCATGCTTAGCTCTCTTTCAACCCAAGAGTCATTCAGTAGTAATTCACAGAGTGAATTATGTGGCTGTCATGGCAGTATAACGTGAATTCAGGTGAATAAACCAAGTCTAACCTGAATGGTGTTGGAAGTTTTTCTGGGTCTCGTAGGTATTTTCTTCATTTTGCTTCAGAGACAAGTTTAAGTTTCTCTTTTCAAAACATTTAATCTGCAGGTCACCTTCAAAGCATTCTGTGTATTCCTCCAGGATATAAAATATGCTTTTCTTTTGTGAAACAGTCATTTTTTTTCTTGAAATAAGCAATAGGAAAAGGTACTGAAGGGTGGTAGGAGAAGATGGTGACAAACAGTGTGCTGACATTGATATTTTCTGCTTGGCTGCACAAGTAACTCAGGAACTCAGCGTTGTCATCCAGCTTCCCTTTATCAGACAATATAGACAGTTTGCAGCTTTATTGGTTTTGGAACATCCGCTTAATCTTCTAACCATGACAGCCTCTTCAGAGCTTTAGGACTCATGACATTAAAACCCACGCGGTTCCCGTGGCATTGCCATGTGTGGTGTGGATCTCCTCCCTAGTAAAAACGCATTACGTTCTGTTTCTGACAGATGAATGATGGACCACTCTGCAAATGCAGTGCCAAAGCCCGACGCACAGGAATCAGGCACAGCATTTATCCTGGAGAAGAGGTAACTGGTTTGGGTTACTATATTTATAAGTGCTGAGATGCCAGAAGTAGGCAGACGCCATTGCTGTTCCTTTCCCCAGAAATGAAATAATGCCCTCCAAATGGTCTTTTCATACCCCTACTAGTCTCTGTTACTCATAATTGTGGAGGAAAAGGTACATGAGTTTGGGGGAGGAGTGGGACGTGTGTCAAGAAAATTGAAAAGTTTCCACGGTTCATGATTTAAAATAGACAAGGTGGGATTGCTTGGTGTGTAAAGTATTCTAAAAGTGCATACATTCTAATCATTTTTTTCATGTTTTTGTCATAAATGGTTATGAATTTCCCCGGAAAATGATCTTATTAAAGTGCTATGAGGTGCATGTCCTTTCTTTTTTGGAGTGTGTAAGGCAGCCACTTGCTTTCTACTTGTGCTTCCCCTTCAGGATAGCTTTTGGTAGATTCACTGTCTTTTTGTGAGTCTCTTGTTCCCATTCAACTGTGAGTGATCCGTGGACTATCTTATCAGTGTATCCCCACGCCCCTGGTTTGTTCTGGATGCTGCGAATATGACTAAAAGGGTAGAATACATCATGGAGTCAAATATAACTACTGTCTTTCAATTTTCCTTTTTGTTCCCTGTTATCTGTTATTTTTGTTAATCCTGGATTATTCCTATGTGATTTAACACATTATGTTTAAACATAGTATATGTAAGTCTTTAATTTCTATTTAAAACTTTTTTGAGGCCTTAACAGTGATTGTAATAAAGACTGTAAGACAGTGACTTATAATTCAAATCCTTGCCTCCCTTTTATTCTTTGTCTTTGAAAATTAGCAAGTGTAGCAAGAAATTGTGGGACAAGATTTGCACCTTGTGAGCTTCTGTGAACAAGTCTCAGGTTGTATCCTCTGAAAGTAGAGGCTGAGATGGGATTTAGGGGGCCAGGTATTTATTCAGGATCAACATCTGTGATGATAAGAGTGGAAGTAGGATTGAGCAGAGGGAGATGACAGGCTGTACTATAGGCTTCATGAAGCCTGGCTTGTCTGAATTGTCTTACGTTGGGCTGAAATGCCCTTGACACCCTCACCTCATCAGTCCTTAGAAGCATACAGCCCCAGGAAGGGCATAGCCTGGGAGGAAAGGCTGCTGACTACACTTCCCACAGCAGGGCATCAAGCCCTTCCTTGAAGGAGGATGTTGGGGCATAGTGGTGTTGGCTGAGGAAATGTGGGCAGGGAAGGCAAACCCATACCCAGAGTACGTGTCAGAACAAGCTGCTGGCCTTCTCAGGATGGAATGGACCTCTGTAGACAACTTATGGGAGATTGGTCTTCTCAAAGAATGGTGCCATTTCAGGGATCCAGCATTGGTCATAGCTGACACATTGGGCATTGGGCAGTGGCAGTAGTTAGTTTGGCCTTGGTAGTAGGATTCACTTCATTCGAGTGCCTATCATGTCCACTCTGGAGGCTGATGTCAGGGTAGCTGACAGGAATTGGCTGAGTCATTTGGCTTCCTTGGTTGTTTAGTAGTCCTTCCCTGGTGAAGGTTGCCCTCCTGTAGACACTCACAGGTGATAGAGAGATCTTTGTGCCCACTCCCACATGTCCAACCACAAGTCTTCTCAAGACCTTCTTACCCATGATCTTCCAATCTTTTTCTTTCTAGGCCCCTGACCAGCTGGCACGGCCATTTGCTTCTGCCCATGAGTCCGTCTGTATTCTAACCTCAGGCCGCTTCTCTTTCCACACAAAGTGGATGTCCAGGTACAGCGCCTGAAACCCTGCCCATTGGGAGGATTTTCCTTATCCTGCCTTTTATGGCTGTCCCTCAATGAGGCTGGAGTACAGACCATTTCTAGCTTATACCCCATAATGACTGAGCTATTTGCAAACCAAGCTTGGATGTGGTTTCAGCACACATCCTTAGTTATCATCTGTGGGAGGGGCGCTGGTACAACAGTGGGGAGCCATGGAGGTTTGAGCCCCTGTTTATGGAGCTGGATTATGCTCTCTGCTTTCATATGGGCTTGATTCTGGAGGTACAGCATCTGTTTCATGATGGATTATACTGGCCCCCCCACCCTCATGGTTTGATGGAGCTGACAGAGCTCAGCTTATGATGGATGTTTATTTGATGCCCCTGGGCTAGGGCCCTGTAGCATATCAGGAATTGTTTCCAGAGGCATATAATTCTTTACTATTGATGGTATGGCATTGCTCCAGAACCTCAGGGGCTGATTCTCCCAGTGTGATCCGCCACAGACTCCTCCTAACATCTTTTGCCAGTAGCCACACCACCAATACTGTAGGATCTGCTGAATCAGTTGGCCCCAGCAGCTGGGTTGCTTGCATTGCAGCCTGGAACTGTTGAGGCCTTTGTCACCTGGGCTCCTCTGAAAGCTGTAGTCTTTCGTGCCACTTGTAAGTGCACCAGAGCAGTATACCTCGGTGTCGAATATGGTGCCCTTCCAGGTGTGCTGCCACCTGCTTCATTATAGATACAAGATACAATAATTTGTCTTTTACTTTGGAAGGGATGTCTTGGCATTCCCCAGACCACTGGACCCCTACAAATCATATGGATTTAGTAGGTCCCCTATATCTTTGTGGGGTTTGTCACCTACCATGTAGAACACCTTTGTGTTACCAAGGCCTCTAACCTGATCAATATAATGTCAAAGGTGTAATGGATCAAGGTGATACTCTGCAGTATATGCAGACAGGTGAGAGCTCTTTGGACCATATAATGACAGAGGAGCCCTGGTGGTGCATTGTTAAGCACTTGGCTGCTAACTGAAAGGCTGTGGTTAAACCCATATAATGGCTCCACAGGAGAAAGACCTGGTTATCTACTTCCATGAAGATCACAGCCAAGAAAACCCTGTGGGGCAGTTTCACTCTGTCCTGTAGGGTTGCTATGAGTGAAATTGACTTAAAGGCACCTGTTTTGGTTATCTAATGCTGCTCTAACAGAAAACACCACAAGTGTATTTCTTTATCAAACAGGGTTTATTCTCTTACAGTTTAGGAGGCTAGAGGTCCGAGTCCAAAGTGCCAGCTCTAGGGGCTGTTGAAGGACCTTTGACCTTGGGTTTTAGCTCTACCTCTTGCTCTCAGCCTACTGAAGCTGGAGGTGTCTTTTCACTCAGGCAGCTGCTGGCTGCTGAGGCTAACAAACGCAGGGTCAACAAGTAAAAAGTGGCATAGTCTCAAGATTATCAAGCAACAAGGCAGACCACCAGTTAAAGTCCAGAGATAGTCCCAAGATTGGCAGACAACATGGCAGGCTGTTGCATGAAGACTCGGCTAAAGGCAGGATCCCAGCATGCCAAAAAGCTCCAGACCTTTCCCAAAGCTGCTGCGTACATACTGGAAGCAGGCAGACCACATCCCTAAGGCAGCTACACAGCTGCTCACAGTGGATTCCACCATGGAGTTGATTACCAGTATTGTCATGGGGAATAACTACATCCAGCTGCCCAGCCACTCAAAACCAGGCCCAGCCAAGTTGACACATAACCTTAAATAACACAGCACCCAACAACAATAGCATGACAGAGGGTGGGAGAGTAAACACAGCCATGGGGCAAACCATGAATGTGTATTTTTACCTGTTCCATGTTAATGTGGACCATTCTGTCCCTTATTTCTGATTGTGATAGAAGGATGCACAGTCCCCACATCATAGCCACATAACTTGTACCTGTTTTATTAATCTGCTCTCTCTGAGCTCTAACGCAGCTCCTGCAATCAGAGATATTACTTGGTTGAGATTATAGTGGTCTCTAGCCATCTTCCAGGATCCATCTGGTTTCTTCATGGGCCAGGTGGTGAATTAACAGAGATATGATAGGAACCGTCACCCCTACATCATTTTGCGCCTTAAGGGTGCCACTGAGCTCCATCATCTCCCAGTGCACTACTGTTTTTGATTCACTATTCTGGCCCAGTGTATGGTGGTGCGTAATTTCAATGGCTTCTGCTTGGCCTTCCTCACTATGCTAGCTCTTCCCTTACCCAGTGTGGGGTTGTGCAGTCTCAAGTGTGTCCATTCCAGTGATGCATTCAGGTGCCAGGGAAATGACTGTGGGTGCATCTGTGGACTCAGTGGGCTAACTGTTAAGCCAGAGGTAAGCTAGGACTTGTTTACTACTTGGGCTTCCTGTCCCCTACTCTAATGGTGTTTCTTGGGTTATGCATCTGGTTTTTGAATATCAACATTGATTCATACACTGTTTCTAAAAGACCTTGAACTATCTGGGTATTCCCTTTTCCTTAGTGTACCTGAGTAATGGGTCCTAGGTCCCTTTGGGGCATCATGAAAACATCCACTTGCTGTAGTATTGTAGGGTCCTTCCTCCTGTGATCTGGCAACTGATTTGTCAGTAGATTATAGTCTAAAATCTTGCTCAGGTCTGGAACTGGGTGAAGGATTGTTACTCTCTATTGGAGTGACCTGCCTTCAGTTTCTTGGTTAACCATTCTTGATTCCTTCTGCTGGTTCAAACTAAGTACCCTTGTCTGGTTCCCATTTCTTTTGTACCTAGGATCTCCATATACTGTGAGCTGTTTGCACAACTTTTTCTGGGTCAGGTCTCATTGGCTGTCACTCTGACATTGCTGGTCGTAATAATAATAATTGTGTGACTTGGCTTCTTGCAGTTTAGTCCTGTCACCTGACCTCTCCATTGCTGTCCTCCTTCTCGTTGTCACTGAGCTCAGCTCTGTGACCATCTCTCCCACTAGCAAACCTGGCTTGATGTTAGTGGTGCTGGTACCCTTTGCCTGCACATTTCTTTGGCCTTGGTAGATCATGTGTCCTCTGGGCCTTCCCATGGGATGTGATTATATGGTATATTTTTCAGTTGTAGATGCTGCATCCATTCTAATGTGGTTGCTTCCTGGAATCTTTCTCTTTTTCTTTTTTTTAATCACTGGAGCAGTGTTTTATTTTCTTAGTTTAGCACAAAAAATTAAAGAGTAAAAAGAATAAGAAATTTTCATTTTAAAGATAATAACATTATTAAAGATATTATTAATAAAATAACACACTCATAGTTTCCATTCATTGTTATAATACCTTGAGTCTTTTAATTCCTTCTTCTATCACCATGGCCGTTCTGGTATCTCAGCTTTGCTCAGCATGTGCCATCGTATTTCCAGGCTTCTAGAAGCCGACCTCGTATGGAGTTCTTAGCATCTCCGGGGGTTCTTGAATCCTGAGTGCTCCCGAGTCACCAGCCAGCTTCCCTGACCAATTTTGTGTTCTATCCCATTTGATGAAGTGCCACAAATCTGATCCTGCAGACTCCTCCTGCTGGCTGGCTCTGGCTAGTGCTCGCGGCTCCTTTGGGATATACTCTCTTTCCACCCAGCACCTCCCAGCTGCTTTATGCTGTGTAAGAAACCTAATGAAAAATAGGCATAATGGCCTAGAGGGGAGGGGGGATAAGTAGAGGTCCTGGGTGGGGGGTGGCAGTTTTACATTTCAGGGCTGTCCATGGTCTTAGGGCACAAGTGAGTGCTTGCTCTTAAATAGGGAGGAATGGGTCACCTTTGCAGTCTCAAAAGGTTCAGAGGAGTCTGGGGAGTCAAAGCTGAAATGTCCTCATCCCAAGTTTTCCTGGGCCTTGACCTTGGCATAGCAGACCAGCTCGGCCACTCTGACTGATCAGTCCTCTCACTGGAGGAGATGACCTCCAAGAGGCCTCTGGCTTTCACATCTGGCTTCCATTTGACTCTTATCCCCCCTCAGCTTTTGCTTTTCTGTAGCACAGAAAGTCTTCTGACCAGTAGTATCAGCATCACCGGTGAACAGGTAGATATGCTGATTCTTAGCTCCACCCCAGCAACTGAATCAGAATCTCTGGCCGTGAGCTGGAGCAGTGTTCTGAGCTTTCACTGGTCAAAGCCCACTCATAGATTCTGACCCCTAGTGATGCTGTAGGACAGAGTAGAACTGCCCCACGGGGTTTCCAAGGCTGTAAATCTTTATGGAAACAGATGGCCACATCTTTCTTCCACGGAGCAGCTAGTGGGTTTGAACCGCTGGCCTTTTGTTTAGTAGCTGAGCGTTCACTACTACACAACCAGGGCTCCTCTCATCAGTATAGCCTCCCAAATCACCACCTTTGCAAGTTTTAACTGGCCTGCCTTCTGGGCCAGGCCTGCCTGTGCTCTACCTACCACCAGTGATAGAGTCTTCATTTCCAGCTGGTAGTAAGTGATTGAGTTCCAAAGCCCCCTCTTACCCCGTGCTTTCTTGGATCACTCCTGCTACCAACAGTTTTTTGCATGTTGGTTTTCCAGAAACAGAAGCTAACATGGAATTTGAGGTGCATGGCACTTGTTAGGGATCTTTAGCTGTGAAAGACAACGGTTGCAAGCAGAGTGGGCAGAGGGAGTTGAACTGTGAGGCAGCCTGACAGCACTTTACCACCCTGATGGTGATCTGTGCAGTGAATATTGCCCCTTGGGCTGAGATAACTGGGGCTTTGTACTTCTGCCTGGCTCCGTACCTGATGTAGGCCTGACCTCGGGCCTTCTTAGCTGCCGTAGACCTTGAAGGACGACAGCTGGAAGGGTAGTAGCAAGTCCTTCTTGACGAGAGATGTGGTGTTACATCTCCATGTGTGTCACAATTGCCCAGTGATTCCATTGATACATTTTTGTTTTCCTGTCATAAGCTCATGCATACTTCTTGATAGTCTGTTCCATCAGCTTCTCAGACTTCATTTTGTTTGGCCTTTCCATAACTTTAGAAATCTTCTGTTTTCATTCAGCATATCTGTTTGATTTTTTTCCCCTATTAAAATCTACTGCTATTACTTCTGAGATTTATTTTCTTGAGTTCATTAGGAAATTTAGCTGAAGGTTAGTTATTTTTATAAGTAAAAGGGGAATAGTCATAGGATTTTAGAGATAGAAAGAGCCTTATGATGAGGCTGAAGACCTCGTTGCAGAAGAAACGGGTTGAGAACTGGTGATCTACCAGCCTTTATTCATCGCCTTCATGGTGAAATGAGTATGTACTGTTCTTTCCTACCAGTCTATAAAGGCACAGGCATAAACATCTCTTTTGTCAGATGTCATTCTAGCAAATAGTCTATTTTATATAAAAATATTTTGCTACTTTGCTTTTAAACTCACTTTGTTTATTTTTCCCCAGGCCATCAAACCCTGTCGTCCTATGACCAACAACGCTGGCAGACTTTTCCACTATCGAATTACAGTCTCCCCTCCTACAAACTTTTTAGTAAGTTCTTATCAAAATCAGTCCATTTATTTTAAAATGCAAATAAGTTGTCGAAACTACTGATTCATTTCTTAAATATTCTTTCATTTAAAGATACTATGTTGATAAAGGGAGCTCTGGTAGCATACTGGCTAAGATACTTGCCTGCTAACCAGACGGCGGCGGTTCAAACTCACCAGCCACTCCTCGGAAGGAAGGTTGGGCAATCCTACTTCCGTAGTGATACTGCCTCGGAAACCCGAGGAGGGGTCGCTATGAGTCGGGTTTGACTCGACAGCACAAAACAACAACAACAACAACATGTTGATAAAATTGTCTTTTACCATAATGATTTTCTTTCTGGCTTTCTCTCACTATACCACTGTATCCTTTTCCTCATTTTTACTCTTGGTATTGCACAGTATCCAAATTCATAATAGTCAGTGAGTTATGGACCCTTTCATTAAAGTTACAGAATGGGAAGAATGCATAGAATGTGTCCACGTTTCTTAAAATTCAACAATCTAATGACTTGAATAAGAAAATCTCTTGTTATGACAGTAACAGTAATATCTAATATCTGTTGAACATGTAGTGTGTCCCAGGCACCATTCCAAGCACTTTATATGTATTAACTTACTTAATTTTCACAACAAATCTATGAAGTTGATATTATTATTATCCCCACTAAACAAACAGGGCAGTAGTCCATGTTTTACAGTAAAAGATTAGGTTAAGTAACTTGCTCAAGATTACTCAGTTAGTAGAATAGGTGGTGGAGTAGTGATATGAACCCAGGCAGTTTGGCTCCATGTGTGCCTATATGCTTTCCACTAAGCTATTTTGGTACAAAATTTATTAAGTTATTTGTATTATCAAGAAATTATGATTTCAAAATTGGAATACTAATAATTATTAGCTATTTCTAACAACACTATTGAGATATAATCCACATGCCATAAAATTCATTCATTTATAGTATATAATTCATGGTTTTTAGTATATTCGTAGAGTTGTGAAACCATTATCACAGTCTAATTTGAGAACATTCTCATCACCCCAAAAAGAAACCCTGTGTCCATTAGCAGTCACTTCCCATTTTTTTCCACCCTCTAGCTCATGGCAACTACTAACCTGCCTCTTTCTGAGGATTGATCTTTTCTAGATGGTTCTTATGAGTGGGATCATACAATGTGTGGCCTTTTGTGAATGGCTTCTTTCATTTGACATAAAATTTCCAAGGTTCATTCATGCTATAGAGTGTGTCAGCGCTTCATTCCTTTTTATTGCCAGGTAATATCCTCTTATATGTCTGTACCAAAAACAAAAAACCAAACTCATTGTCGTCGAGTTAAATCTGACTCGTTGGGTTTCCAAGTTGAATCTGACTCTTAGCAACCCCTCATTGGGTTTCCAAGTCAAATCTGACTCATAAAGACCACTCCTTGGGTTTCTGAGGCAATAAATCTTTACAGAAGTAGATTGCCCAGGCTTCCTTCTGGAGAGTGGCTGATGGGTTTGAACTGCCAGCCTTCTGGTTAGCAGTAAAATGCCTTAGGCACTATGCCACCAGAGCTCCCATATATATATACTATATTTTATTTATCCATTCCTCAGTTGATGGACATACTGGGTTGTTCCCACTTTTTGGCTGTTATAAATAAAATGCTGCTATGAACATGGATGTACAAGTTTTTGTGTGGACATATCTTTTTAATTTTCTTGGGTGTGTACCTAGGACTGGAATTTCTGGGTCATAGATAAATGAACATTTAATATTTTGAGGAATTACAAAATTATTTTCCAAAGTGGGTACACCATTATTAATCATTATTTGTTTAGAAATTTTCTTCATTGTATTTAATTTAGACCAACTTTGTTGTGTTACTGAAATAGAAAATAACAATAACATTGCTAAAACAAATAATGTACATTTGAATGTTCTCTATTTTTTTTTAATCTTACTTTCATACGCATGTAAATATCTTAAAAATAATATTGAATATCTAGGTAAGAAATGTGTCTTTTAGGTTACCATGACATTAGGTAATCATTTTATGTTCTAATTACAGAAATAATTTTCACATAACTGAGATCTTTGATGTGATTTGAGGATTGTTTGGTTGCATTGTTTGGTGGCTTAGCTGCTCCCTGGGGAGCTGGGCTCAGCTTGTAGGCCTTGAGCTGCTGTGACCCTGGGGTCTTCCAGAACCTTACAGACTATCACTGGTTAGACTTTGTCCACTTAGAACTTTGGATCAACATGTTACTGTGTTGTTCCTGTTAGGATTTTTGTTAGTTCAGTAAGAACAGAGCTGATAGAATTGCATTGCAGGGCTGAATAGGTAAAACAAGTTTCTGGACAATGAAGCCATAAAACCTTTCTTTATGGCACCCACAATAAACATTCTTGATTGTCTCAGTACTAGGTAACTATACTTGATATCTAAAGCCAGAGAATTCTATCAAACAAGAGAATTTCACCTCTAAAAGCAAACTTTGTATGAACTTTCCCCTGGCATTTGGGAAAACGGTAATGGGGTCCAGAGTCCCTGGTTTCTCCTGTTGTTGTTTTGGATCCTGAGGGGTTTCTGCACAGGCAGAGTGAGGAGAATTCATTTAATTCACACTTGTGTTTCTGTTTGCTTTCAGACTGACAGGCCGACTGTTATTGAATATGATGACCACGAGTACATCTTCGAAGGGTTTTCTATGTTTGCCCATGCTCCCCTGACTAATGTAAGTGTGTGTGATGGCCAGTGTGCTCTCTCCCCCACACCCTTTCCGTCACTGCCTTCCCTTCATTCTACTTTCTTTCCAAAAGTCAAAATAGATTTCCTTTCATCTGATGCTAAGTAACGTTTGCTTTGTGACCACCCCATGCAAGCTGCAGGAAGTCTGTGGCATTGTCTGTGGCAATGCGTGTTAGGTGGGAGTGTGACATCTGTGCTAATGAGTCCCAGGTTAGGGCCACATTAAATGGTGTCAGTAAACATGTGGCAGTATAGCATGGTGAGAGTGTGAAAGACTGAAAAAGAAGGATAAACCGTGGAGGGACCTGCTAAAGCTATTTTGAATTGGATGTCCTTCAAAAGAACATTGGAAAGTTTTAAGGAGAAACTCTTATTTAGCCTGAGCAACAGAGAAAGAAATAGAGCTTGTTCAGAACATCTGGGGCCTGAATTAATTTCATGCAATTGTCTGCTTTTGAATCCCAGGCATATGATTTCTTTCAGAGACTATTTCAGACATGGTCTCTTAATATGATTATGAGTATGATATGATATCATATCATAGCATATCATATCACATCCTTATATAAGTATTAAGGCTGTTTTGTTGCTGTTGTTTTCAAATGGAAGTTCTATATTTATGAGTCAGACTTTTCCTTCCTCAAACCTGGCAGTTTTGAGAATTGACTCGTGGATTCCATATTCCTGTTGGACATAAAGCGAGTTAGCTGACAGCAGTGCAGGAGAAGGACTGTAGCAGTATGGTTCACCCAATCCCGATGGTCATAGAATTTATTGAAGCATAGATATCGTGGGTCTGCATCAAAACAGAATGCCCTTCAATCCTTTCTGGTTTGGTTACATGAAAGTACATCTGAAATTTGAAAAGCTGTTTTGTACTATTTACTTATTGCCTGAAGTTCTGTTCCGTTAGAGGGTGCAAAAACGGCAAGGCCACATGTTCTGACCTCCTCTAATCCCACGAGAGGAAGACAGGATTACCAGCAGTAACCCAAGGCCTATTACTGGAAGGCCAGACATGCTGCCTCCCTCCAGCCCTTTCACCAACCGTTCCTCCCAAAGCACCCACCACCTCTCTCTTGGGTTCGATAATTCGCTGCAGTGGCCACACAGAACTCACAGATTATGGGGTTTATTAGGGAAGCACCAGGCTACAACTCAAGTTCAGGAAGAACGCTCAGTCTCTCTCCCAGCCCACCGTCCCTCAGCCAAGAGTCTCTCACAGTCTCTTTCCCAGCAGTGCTGGTCCCTTGGTGTCTCACTCAGCAATGCGTGTCTCTCGCGTCTCTTTCCCAGCAATGCGTGTCTCTTTCAGGGGCGCGTGTCTCTTTCAGCAGCACGTCTTCCTCCACCAGCAGTCAGAGAGAGTTCTGCCTCTCGGAGGCCTCCTTTTGAGTCTGGAAGGGTGGTCAAACTAGCGAATCACAGCTTCAGAACTCTAAGCATGTGAGAGAGAGTGGGCACCTCCCAGAACATTGTTTTGTGCCATGCCCAACAGAAATAACCCAGGTGGATAGCTTCAGCAATAAGGAGCCGCTCAGTTGCTCAAAGAAAATCCCACCTTGGAGTTTACAAAGACTTATGGGTAGAAAAGCCACACTAAGTAATTTACTACACTGCAGACGGTCAAGTATGAATCAGATCTTGGCCTTTTCTTGATCCATTCTGTCATTCCTTTTGTCTGAGTGAAACATGATTTCATATTGGTAATACTAACTTAAAACAAAATGTTTTCTTAACGAAATTTTCTTTACTTACAGTATATTTTATCCTAGAGATTTTTTTTTTTCTTTCCCTGAGAAGATGACTACATGGGAAATGTAAAAATAAAATCATTTCATAATATGTATTACCTCCAGGAAGACCATCTGCTCACTAGTATAGAGAAGGAAGTGATACTAGATATTCTTGAACAATCTTTATGAAAAGGCATTAGAAAGCTTTTGAATTTTGGTTGCTTGTTTGCTTGCTTGTTTGTTTTAGTGTCTCTGTTAGGCACTTAAACTGTGTGTTACTCCAAATCTTATAATCTTTGAATTGGAAAGGCCTTTATGAACACTCTAGTGCAATTCCATCTTCCCAATGAACGTATTCATTT
This sequence comes from Orycteropus afer afer, assembly GCF_000298275.1. Taxonomy (NCBI): domain Eukaryota; kingdom Metazoa; phylum Chordata; class Mammalia; order Tubulidentata; family Orycteropodidae; genus Orycteropus; species Orycteropus afer. The sequence continues at coordinate 2,899,006 of NW_006921889.1, forward strand.
TTATTCCCCCCAGAGGGCTGCAAGTTTTAGAAGAAAATACAAATAATTTAGTTAGCATGAAAATATTTTAAACTATCATCTTATTTCTTAATTCCCTTCTAGCATCACAGCAACATGCAAGCCATCACAGTCCCAGTGAATGGTGGGTCCGAAGCATAGCTATCATTATAAAACTCAGAGAATCACTTGTCCAAGGTAACATAAATACTAAGAATTAGAATAAAGATTCAAACCCAGGTCTGTCTAACATCTTTTCCTAAACAAGAGGAAGCAATATTTATTCAGGACTTATTAAGTGCAAAGTACCATGCTAAACACTTTGCAGTTTCATCTCATTTATTTTTCACAAAAGCCCATGAATCTGCTACAGTTAATACCTCTGTCTTACAGAGGCGAAAACCAGGGTTATAGAAATGGAAATGTCACATCATACAGCTAGTAATTGGAATTGCCACATATTTAAACCCTGGCCTCTTCAAAGCCACATTGCTTTCTTTCTTTGATTAAGGTAGTCCTAAAAGTTAAAATAAGATTTGCAAATAGCTTTTTTCAACAACATAAAAAGCGACTATGCACTTGTACTTCACTGGTTGGAATATACAGGAATCAAATTGACTACGTCTGTGGAAGGAGATGATGGAGTAATTCATTATCATTAGTGAAAACAAGGCCAGATGCTAACTGCAAACATCAGTTTCTCCTGTGCAAGTTCAAGTTGAAGCTAAAGAAAATTAAAAGTCTTTGGGAGCCAAAGTACAATCTTGAATATATTCCACTTGAATGTAGAGACCATCTAAAGAATAGATTTGCCACATTAAACACTGATGGCTGAAGACCAGATGGAACGTGCTATCACATTAAGGACATGATGCAGAAAGAAAGCAAAATGTCATTAAAAAGATGAGAAAGAAAAGACCAAAACAGATATTAGAAGACACTCTGAAACTTGCTCTTGAACGTAGTAGGGTAGGTAAAACAGAAGGAAGACATGATGAAGGAAAAAGGCTGGGCAGAAGATTTCAAAGGATGACTTAAGAAGACAGTATTATAATGAAATGCAAAGACCTGTGGTTAGAACACTAAAAGGGAAGTACACACTCAGCATTTCTCAAGCTAAAAAAACTAAAGAAAAAATTTAAGCCTCAAGTTGCAATATTGAAGGATTCTATGGGCAAAATATTGAATGATGCAGAAAATATCAAATGAAGATGGAAGGAATACACAGTCACTGTACCAAAAAGAATTGATTGACATTCAGCCATTTCAAGAGGTAACATATAGTCAAAAACTTATTATATTGAAAGAAGTCCAAGTTGCATTGAAAGTATTGGTGAAAAACAAGGCTCTGAGAATTGACAGAGTATCAGTTGAGATGTTTCTACAAATGGGTGCACTGCTGGAATTGCTCACTCACCTATGCCAAGATATTTAGAAGACAGCTACCTGGCCACCTGACTGGAAGAGATTCATACGTGTGCCCATTCCAGAGAAAAATGATCCACAAAAATGCAGAAATTTTCCAACATTAGCATTAATATCGGATGCAAGTAAAAGTCTTACAAAAGATAATTCGAAAGTAGATGCAGCAGTCAAAGACAGGAAACTGTGAGAAATAAAAGCTGAATTCAGAAGAGAACGTGGAATGAATGAGGGGTATTAATGCTGATGTCAGATGGATTTTGGCTGAAAGCAGCGATTATCAGAAAAATGTTTATCTTTGTTTTATTGACTATGCAAAGACATTCTACTATGTTGATCATAACAAATTTTGGATAAAATTGCAAAGAATAGGAATTCCAGAACACTTAATTGTGCTCATGTGGAACTTGTACATTGACCAAGGGGCAATTATTTGAACAGAACAAGGGGATACTGCATACTTTAAAATCAGGAAAAGTGTGCGTTAGGGTTGTAGCCCTTCACTGTACTTACTCAATCTGTATGTTGAGCAAATAGTCTGAGAAGCCAGACTGTATGAAGAAGAATGTGGCATCAGGATTGGAGGAAGACTCACCGTTAACAACCTGTGATATGCAGAAAATACAACTGTGCTACCTGAAAGTGAAGAGGACTTAAAGCACTTACTGATGAAGGTCAAAGACTACAGTCTTCAATATGGATTACACCTCAACATAAAGAAAACAAAAGTACTCTTAACTGGTCTAATAAGCAGTATCATGATAAATGGAAAAAATATTGACGTTGTCAGGGGTTTCATTTTACTTGGATCCACGGTCAACATCCATGGAAGTACTGTCAAGAAACAATACATTGCATTAAGCAAATCTGCTATAAAAGACCTCTCTAAAGTATTAAAAAGCAGAGATACCATTTTGAGGACTAAAGTGCATCTGACCCAAGCCATGGTATTTCCACTTGCTTCAGATGCATGCAAAAGCTGGACAATGCATAAGGAAGACTGAAGAAGAATTGATGTCTTTGAATTAAGGTATTCTTGAAGAATACTGAACATACTATGGACTGCCAGAAGAATGGACAAATCTGTCTTAGAGGAAGTATAGCCAGAATTCTCCTTGGAAATGAGGATGGTGAAACTATGTCTCACATACTTTGGACATGTTGTCAGGAGGGACCAGTCCCTGGAGAAGGACATCACGCTTGGTCAAGCAGAGGGTCAGCAAAAAAGAGGAGGACCCTCAAGGAGATGGTCTGACCCAGTGACTATCAGTGGGCTCAGACACAGCAATGATTGTGAGGATAGCACAGGACTGGCAGTATTTCATACTGTTGTACAAAGGTTCACTGTGAGTCAGAACTGACTCACTGGCATCTCATGAAAACATGCTTTGGACTTCAGTGGAAAATAGAAACACTTTTAAAAAAGTCTTCCAGCACCAGGTTTGACACCGAGATGGTGCTAAATAAATGGCTGATTTTACTGTTAATATAAAATCAAAGATAAAGCCCCTTGCTGTTGAATCGATTTTGACTCACAGACATTGTATAGGACAGAATAGAAGTGCTACACATGGTTTCCAAGGCTGTAATCTTTATGGAAGCTAAGTACACATCTTTCTTTCATGTAGCAGCTGGTGGGTTCAGACTGCTAATCTTTGAAGCCAAACACTGAACCACTGAACTACTAGGGCACCTTAAAATAAATGATATGCCTAGAAATTTCCAGACTTTGGCATATATTTTATGTAAACATTCATGTTCTCAAAACTTGAGAACTTTATCTTGTGGTGTGAGGATAAACCCATTGTATATCTCAAATGCTCCTTGGAAGCGAGAATGGCCAGACTTCGTCTCACCTACTTTGGTCAAGTTGTCAGAAGGGACCATTCTCTGGAGAAGGATGTCATGCTTGGTAGGGTGGAGGGTCAACGAAAGAGGGAGAGGCCTTCTACGAGATGGGTTGACACGGTGGCTGTGATGATGGGCTCAAGTATAGCAGGGATCATGGAGCTGGCGTGGGATTGGGCAGTGTTTTGTTCTGCTGTGCATGGGGTCTCTATGAGTCGGAAACGACTCGACAGCACCTAACAACAACAACAACAAATCTCAAAGTTATCGATAACACGAATCAACTTCTAAGCTGAGTGTTGGACAGTTCATAGGAATTGGATCTATCAAACACCTCTTGAATGTGAAATTATCTCCCAAGGAAAAGAATTATTATTAAATTCCTTTACTGATTGATTCATTTTCTTGCTGGACATGAAACATCAGCAAGAAGGCACGCCAATGATGGTAATGATGAATCTCTACTGACTCTAGTTCTGGGAAGTTCTCTGAAGGTCTTCTTGAGTTAAAGTGGGCTGAGAACCTTGTTGCCTAAGTATAGAGAATTCAGACAGAAGTTTATCCTTTTATAAAATAACATTTTGTATTACTTGTGACACTTGATGTTATTAAGGACTTGGACAACATTATTATAATTATAACAATATACCTATCAAAGTCACAGTGTCCTGTTCATTCTGAGAAGCATAAGAAAGTGCCTACATCATTTTTCTCCCACTTTAGTTAACTTTCCATTTCCAGTGGCCTGGTTGGGCCCTGGATTTGTTCACTTAGTGTCTGGAGGTATAGAGTTAGTATGTGAAAATATAGGGTGAGATAAGGAACTCTGGTAGCATAGTGCCTAAGGCACTTGACTGCTAACCAGAAGGCTGGCGGTTCAAACCCACTAGCCACTCCTCGGAAGGAAGGTTGTGTAATCTACTTTTGTGGTGATACCACTTCAGAAACCCAAGGAAGGGTCACTATGAGTTGGATCTGACTTGATGGCACATAACAACAACAACAACAGGGTGAGATAAAAATTAGTGTCATATGCTATTGTTTACTATTAAGTACAGTCTTCAGAATACATTTTAGGAAATGGTAGTAGGCATTTATGTTATTTGATGGCATTGACTGGGAGTTATTTTGGGGTTCTTTGCAGTAACACAGTTCCTTCATTGACCAACATGTAGTAAGCTGGCAAGTTCTCTTTGAATGTTAGAGAGGGGTCAGTGTTTGAATAAATACAGAGGCCCTGCCCTTCCAAATTTGCATGTCTGAGAAGGGCTACAGTGGTGGGGTTAGAAAGTCAGCGGAAAATAGTATATACAAAGAGAAGAGGTCAAGGAAAGAATTTCACCAATGATTTTAGCTGATAGGATATGCTAAAAGAACTGTAGGTGCATAAATCACCCAGCAGAGTGTGTTTGCGTGTGCCGATTTGCTCTTTCTCTGACTTATTCTTGAGTATTTCCGAGAGTTATTGTTCTTTTTTTTCCTTCTGCACCGTCTCACTGTGGATAATTGAATCTTACCCATGGTTTGTACCCCCATGCCTAGTCTAATAGCTGCCAGATGAGGACTTAAGCTGTGAGGCACAGCTCTGTGCTCCACATGCACCTTTCAGATTGCTCTGTTGGACACCTCACCTTCCAACTGTGTAAAGCTGAACTCTTAGCTTCCCTGCATATGGCGTTGGAGGTATTCAGGAGACATGCTCTTGAATTTCTGCTTTTGTTTTAATGCCGTTGTAACCTACCTGGTCATTTAAGCCAGAAGCCCAGAAATTACCCTCTGTCCTTTCTTCTCTCTCCTTCTCACTTTAGAAGGATCAGTATTAAGTTAGAAATATTTTCCTGTATTTTGAATTTTCCCCTCTTTCCAGTCTTCTCTTCACTTGGCTCCTGGACTATTTTATTCTACTCTAGTCTGGTCTTCTGGTCTCCTGTGTTGCTCTCCTACCAGCCATCCCCACACTGTTTCCATAGTGATGCATCTAAAATGTAGGCTGTGATAGTTTCTCACTTGAAATAGTTGAATGATTTCTCGTTAGCATGGGATGAGCCCTGCCCCGTCACCATGGTTTATCAGGGACATGGAGTTCAGACTTCACCCCTCACCATGGTTTGTCAGGGGCGCGGAGTTCAGACTTCACCTGCCTCCTCCCCATAGTTTGTCAGGGACACGGAGTTCAGACTTCACCTGCCTCCTCCCCATGGTTTGTCAGGGACACGGAGCTCAGACTTCACCTGCCTCCTCTGCATGGTTTGTCAGGGACACGGAGTTCCGACTTCACGCTCTAGGATCCTGCTGCTTTGTCATCTCCAGGTGTTTCACTCTGAACCAGCTGAATCACTTGTTCTTCCCCAGCTCCATTTTCTCTGTCTTGTTAGAAGTCTGAGAGCCTGCTCTTCCCAACTTTTATAATCCTGGATGTCCTGCACAGTTCTTTCCCGTCTTCCAGGACTTGACTCAAAGGTGGTCTGCTCTCTGCTTTTGTGCTTTATACTTTTTTCTTGCGCGTTTATTTTTTAATTGCGTTTATCACGTAACATTGTATCATATTTTATTCATTCTTTACATACTTTTCATCCTCTTCTAGAGCCTGACCTTTCAAGGGTAGAGCTGTGGCTTGTTTTAGGTTCACTGTAAACCTAACACAGTTGTTACCAGAGTTGTTGCTGTTGTTCTGTGCCATTGAGTGGATTCCCACTCCTAGCGATCCCATGTGACAGAGTAGAACTGCCTCATAGGATTTCCTAGGCTATGATCTTTATGAGGGAGCTCTGGTGGCGTAGTGGTTAGCTTTGCTGCTAACCAAAAGGTTGGTATTTGAACCCACAGTCACTGTGGGAGAACAATGTGGCAGTCAGCCTCATAAAGGTTACAACCTAGGAAAGCCTATGGGGCAGTTCAGTCCTGTCCTGTAGAGTCGCTGTGACTTGGAATGACTGACTGATGGCAACAGTCTGTGTTTTTGGTAATCTTTACGGGGCAGATTGCCAGGCCTTTTCTCCCATGGAGCTGCTGGTAAGTTTGAACCACCAGGCTTAACGTTTAGCAAAAAATACATATTTAAAATTATATTGAATGATTGCACTCATTTGTAACCCTAAGTACTTTTAAATGATTGTAGGAATAAAGCAGAACTTAAAAATGATAGTGGCCTTAGCGTGTGGCTGCAGTTGGTTTAAAAATCATAACCACAAAAATTTGAAAATCTTTTTCTTATTAAAGGGATTATGAATTTCACTTAAATTGAACTGCCATCCTTAAAAAAAATCTAAGAAGTAAACTTTATTTCTCACAAAAAGATTTCCAGTAGATGGCATTATAAGACTATTTTTAAATGTTTATCATTCCTTTTCCTGGTAGAATTAAAATTTGTTTTTTTTCTGATTGCATCTATATAAAATCATCTTATGGACAGATTTAGCTGCAGGAAAAGGCCAGGTAACACATATGTAGGACTTGTGAGATCTATGATTTTCCCCAGATTGCCAGCCAAGCCACTGCTGCAGACTCCCTCCCTTTCTGTCTCATTCTTCCTCTCATTTAAAAAAAAAAAAAAAAAAACATGGGGAATACCTGTTATCTAGGCACCAAGCTAGTTTCTGATGATAGGCTGGTAAAGTAAGACAGATGTGGGTTTGTTTCATGCTGGGTCCTCCTTCAGTGTCACATAGACTATGAGTGATAGAAAGGCAACAAGACGTGTTTACCCTGGTGGTGAAGAGCTAGGTAGGGTCTGGAGGAAGACTAATTCAGCAGCTCCCTGCTAGCTTGGGCTGTGTACTTGATCAATCTCTGCCTTAGTTTCTTCTACTGTAAGATGGGGACAGCAGTCATACGTATTGTTGTGATGATAACATGAGTGAAAACATATGAAACCTTAGAATAGTGCCTGGCTTGATAAATGTTAGTTTGTTTTATTTTTATTATGGTTACTATTACCATGATTGCTTTTTAGTTGGGACCGGAAAGGCAGCATGAATTGGGCGCAGGTTGATGACTTAAGAGTCTGTAATGGTCAGTAGTTAGCTGCCATGCCTGATCTTGTGAGAAGCCGAAGATTCTGCAAGATGTTAAAAAGCTGAGAGAAAGAAGTGTTTTGTGATCGTGGTTTCATTAATTCTTTAGAAGTAATATATTTGGTTTTAATGAGTTCTTGTCATGTTTGTGTTGCTGCTGTTAATACCGTTAATTAAGCGCCAGCATTACACAGGTTTCCTGGAGAGGCTGGCCCGGCTGGGTTCTTGCCATTAAAATCGAGCAGTTGCATTCAAGCTTCACGTGCACTGTTATATGCTGCGTAGATGAAGGTGCACCTTTCTCATTCAGTTCCTGACCTTCCGGGTCAGGTAGGAAACATACATGTAGGGTGAGCCTGCAGGAAGCCATTGTAGACCTGACTCTCTCTTTTTCTTATTGCAGATTCCACTGTGTAAAGTAATTAGATTCAACATAGACTACACAATTCATTTCATTGAAGAGATGATGCCTGAGGTAAGGGAAAAGATTATTTAACAGCTTGATGTAGTTTGCTCTTTTGTTTATTCCACACATATTTTTAAAGCATTGAACTTGGTCAGCTCTGGCTGTTTGCCATAGAGAATACCCCTCAAGTATCATGTTCATTGTTGAAAAGATCAGTGAGATGTAGCCCTAGCATCAAGGTTAAAATTCAGGTCATTTCAACTCATTGACCTGTTTTTGAACTTATCTCTGCTCGTGTTGCATCTGCTGATAATAGCTTTACATCTGTTTCTAGTTTGTTTTGCATAGGGGACAGATTTTGGTTACTGGTCATTATCACACAGGAAATTAGAAGAGTGAAACTAAATCTAATAGCTGTTGGAATAATCTTATGCATTATCTCCAGTGACAAGATCAGTGCTTGGTTCATTATTCCTTCCATATATTTACATATTTTTCCTAATTGTTTTTCATTGCGAATGCTCAGCAGCAGATTTATCTAAATATATGCAAGAGATTTAAAATTCCAAAGCAAGATTAATGTGAACCACAGAATGATTCATTGCCTGATCCTGAATTTAGTCGTGTCAACAAATCACAGTAAGAAATAACAACTAGACAGCCAACAAGCCTGTGCACTTAACGTTGTGTTGGAGTTGGGTCGATTTCCTGAGCCCCTGGCTCTTCTTGCAAACCTTGTTTAACTGTGCAGCTTAGTCATGGACCATGGAGCACCGAGGGGGAATTGATGGGCATGGTGTGCCTGCTTAGTTTACACCTATTTCATTCTGAGCAAGTCCTGTTAATACTACCTGCCTTTCAGAACGGAAGAGAAATGGCCACCCCTTCATTTTCCAACTTAGAAGGGCTTTTCTGCTCCGTTTTGATTTTTGAGGTCATAAGCTTTCATTTGCTATTGTAAAAGTTTATTACTCCTGGCATGATCTCACGCAGGGTGATTTATGAACGCTGAGCAAAACGGAGGAGAAAGAGTTATGAGACAAGTCTCCCTTGCACATACATCATCTGCTAAGCTTGTTTACCTGAGAAATTTGGGTACAAAGTTGTGTAGTTTTTCTTAGCACTTTATTTGCTTTCATTAAGAATTGTTAACTGTTTTGGAACAAGGCGTCTCTGGTATGGTAACTGTCATGGTGACTCTGGGTGTACTTGGTGTGTGGGGGATTGGAAGGAGGGTTGAGATAGGCCTGTCAGAGCCTACAGGTGTGCAGTGTCGGATTGCCCAAAAAGCAAGGAAAGCATGAGCTTTTGTGCTTACTTTCTAATTTCCATTATGCCATTTCACATTGCTTTGCCACATCACAGATTCCACTTCTAGGCATGGCTGGTGTATGTCTCTCTCCCAACCTCGCAGCACCTTCCTACAGAATCAAAGCCTCTTTTCAAATTGACAGTCCCTGACAGGTACAGAGTACCCAGTAAGCAAGGTAAGCATGGACTTACTTGTGCTTACTTACTTGTCTGCAGTGAAGAGTTTTGCAGGTTTTTCACCAAACGTGGTAAAGCATATGAGATTGTTCACTGTAGATGAGTTGGCAAGGCCAGGGGCTCCCCTTGCTCACTGGGTGATCAGCCTGTGGGTATGTGATTGGAACGGACAAGGAGTCCTCAAGAGATTCTGATGTGCTTAGTAATTGGATTAGGAACAATACAACATAAGTGAGACTTTCTATGTTTCACATCATTTTATTTGTACATTGGGAAGGGTTGAGTTGACATTTTCATAGCCATCCTAATGGCATTAGTGCTTAGATTAAGTCTGGGACAGCTGTTCATTTCTGCCAATAACCAATGATGTTGTTAGGATGGAACCAAATGCTTCAGGAAATTATAACATTTCAGTATAATTTCAACAGGCACTTTCAAGAGACTTGACTAGAAGAAATTGAACCTTCAGTTAATAGAGAGATGCACAACGACAGTAATTTGATTTTGGTTTATTTTTCAGAATTTTTGTGTGAGAGGACTTGAACTCTTTTCATTGTTTCTATTCAGAGATATTTTGGAATTGTACGACTGGAATCTTAAAGGTAAAATAACAGGATTTACAGAAAAAAGTGATGCTTTTAGAAAAAAGTTATGGTGTGTGTAAAAAGTGTAAAAAAAAAAAGGGGGGAGCGCATAGTTGACATTTCCTTTTCTTTTTTTAAATACCCAGGCAAATGTGTGATATTCATAGGAAAGGTTGCTAGCATTAGACACAAGCTCTTAAGGGTCCCCAAGTTTTCATTGTCACCTTGGAAGCTGATACCTGTTACTATAAGTAGCTATCTTAATTTATGTTCATAAGGGAAAATCTCATTAGTTAATATTGTAAATCTAGTGAGGCTTAGTAAATGTCTTTCAAAATGACAGTTTATGGAAACAGAGATCTGCAGTTAGCCATCAAAACACATGTACAGTCAGGGTATCTGGTTCTTGGATCACAGTGGGCTCTTTTCAAAGTATCTGAATCACAGTAAACTAATTTATTTTTAAAGGAGTACATTGATGAATGACTTTGCAAACCAAGTTTCTGTTAATATCTCTAAATTTTTTCAGTGTATCCATTAAAATGGGAAGGAATTAAAATGCAAGCATATTATATCATGCAGCAGTTCAACTATATAGAGAATCTTCATACTTTTGGAATATTTTTGGAATTTTACCCTGCATATTTGCTGCATAGGAGCGCTGGTGGTGTAGTGCCTAAGGCACTTGACTGCTAACTAGAAGGCTGGTGGTACAAACCCACCAGCCACTCCTTGGAAGGAAGGTTGGGCAATCTACTTCCATAGTGACACCGCCTTGGAAACCCAAGGAAGGATCACTGTGAGTCGGATCCGACTCGACAGCAGCGGATATTTGCTGCATGGGGCTGTCATTCTCCTCCTGACTTCTAGTAATCTCCACCTTGCAGTCTTCACTGGATGCTAGTGGCACTTACCACATGATCGATTTAGCTGCTGATGGAAAGCAGGGGGTGGGTATTTTTATATCCCTACTTCTAGTGGTGGTATTTGTAGTTACCATAAATCTTAGGAATTAAGTTGGAGTGTTTGTTTTCGAAGGTGGTTTATTTTATTTATTTATTTATTTCCTGTTCATTTGTTTGCTTTAGGTCCTTTGTTTGAAGATAGTCCTCCCTGCTGCCCAAGATTTCATTTCATGCCACGTTTTGTAAGATTTCTTCCAGGTAAATCTTTTGGATTGTCAGTGACCTGGCGAGACAGTGCATTTGAAAATGGGCCTGCCATTCTCCTTTCAATCTTTAGAAACAATGTGCCCACTTGAGACACTTAATTATCTACTTCTCAGAATGGGCACAGAAGTATACAACTACACATGCTGTTTAATACATCTGCATAATTTATGGTAGCCCCAAATTAGATGAGCAATGGGAGAATTTCTTTATAAATTTTGAAAATCTCCTTGATAAAGTAACTTATAAAATAAACATGGAAAAATGCATATGGTTTAAAAAATCCATATAGTTAATTACAAAACAATTCATATATAATTTTACATATAATATGATTGTAACTATACCTAATACAATAATGGTTATATTGGGGTAATTATGGGTAATTTTTTTCTATTTTCTGAACATCTGAACAGATGAGCTTTTATTTATTTTATAATGAACAGTGTATAATAATTTATCCTTCCACTAAATTAAAATGCGTTATGAGAGTTTAACTGTGTGATATGTCATTATATTTAGTGTTTTTAAAAGTGGTTAGATTTTTAATGAAATCCCTTGGGGGTTGTTTTGCTTCTAAAATCTTATTCTTTGAGATACTGCCGGTCTATTTGTCTTAGTTTCCTTGACCTGCCATAACAAAATATTGTCCAGGGGGGGCTTTGAAGAACAGCACTGTCTTACAGTTTTGGAGGTGAGAAGTCTGAACTCAGTGCATTAGCAGGGCCACACTTTATCTGCTCTAGGAGATGATCCTCCTCGTCTCTTCAAGCTTCTGGAGCTCTGAGTGTTTCTTGGTGTTCTTTGGCTTGCATGTTTCTTCTGATCTGTCACATGATTGATCTTCTCATGTGTGTCACTCTCCATGTCTGTTCTTCCTTTTTCTTTTTCTTTAAAATTTTTATTGTGATTTGGGTGAAAGTTTACAGAGCAAATTCACTCTCCATATAGCAGCCCACATACATTTTGTCTCATGACATTGACTACAATTTCCCACAATGCAACAGCTCCCTTCCTACTTCCTCCCCATAGTAACCTATCCCTATGTTTTTTCCCCCCATACATTCCTGCCCCCCAAGCTGTATCACTGTACATACACAGCCCTTCTATTCTCCTATGATTGATCTCTCCAAGGAGTGTATCTACCTAATGTTAATGTTCACTTCATATGCCTATCTTTTGTTTGGCTGGAAGCCACAGGAGTTGGTTCAGTTTCAGACCTGAAGGGCAGCTAGGGGCTGTAGTCTCAGTGGTTCCATCAGGCTCTATCAGACCAGCAAACCTGGTCCCTTTTTTCCCCCCCAGTTGATTTTGAGTTTTGTTCCACATTGTTCTCCCATTCTATCCAGGATCTCCTACATGGATCACCCTCTGAGTGGTTGACAGTGGTAGCCAGGCACCATCTAGTTCTTCTGGTCTCATGGTCATATAGGCTGAGAATCACATGGTGTACCAGTTGCTTGGACCAACTGGTTCCATGTGTCTTGGTTTTTTGTCACTCTTTTTTTGCTTTGGGCTTCGAGAGACCGATTGTTGCATCTAGATGGCCACTTGCAATCTTTTAAGATCTCATTCACTATTTGGGTTGGCAGACAATGTTTCTACATTTTTATGTTCTACAAAAATTCTACAAGAATTCCCAGGTATATAGTAGAGCTGACAAGGGACAAGCATGTAGTCACTTCTTGGCCATATACCCAGAGGAAGGTCTTAGGCATACTTTTTCCCTGCATAGACATACCTAATAGTTCAGCCTGTCCTCCCATCTATCCACCCATATATCCACGTTTACCTTCACTGACAATTCAGTTCTGTATGTGCAAAAGAGTTCATCTTTGTATACCTCTGCCAAAGGGGCAGGAAGGCTGCATCTTCTGACCTCCTCTAACCCCACAAGAGGAAGACAATAGCGATCAGTAGCCCAAGGCCTATTTCTGCGAGGCTAAATATGCTGCCTCCCTCCAGCCCATTCACCAATCCTGGCACCAACCGCTCCTGCTGCAGCACCCACCACCTGTCCACTGGGTTCGATAATTTGCTGCAGTGGCCACACAGAACTCACAGATTATGGGTTTATTAGGGAAGCAACAGGCTACAATTCAAGTTTAGGAACATGCTTAGTCTCTTTCAGCCCGCCATCTCTCAGCCGACAGTCTCTCTCAGCAGTGCATGTCTCTAGGTGTCTCTCTTAGCAGTGTGTGTCTTTCGAGGTCTTTTTCACCAGTTCGTGTCTCTTGTATCTCTATCAGCAATGTGTGCCTCTCATGTCTCTCAGCCAGCAATGAGAGATATCTTCTGCTTCTAGGAGGGCTCCTTTTGAGTTCAGTGAGTGGCCAAACTAACCAATCCCAACATCAGAATTCTAAACATCTGAGAGAGACCAAACTTCCCAGAAAATTACTTTGTGCTGCTCCCAACAGAAATACCTGGTGGATAACTTTAACAATTAGGAGCTACAGTTGTTCACAGCAAATTCCACCATGGAGTTTACAAAGACTTATGGCTAGAAAAGCCACACTATGTAATTTACTACACCGCAACCTCCCATGCACCTCTCCATTGACACCATGTTGATCACTCACTTTTGGTACATTGCCCTTCTCTTCACCAAAATCAATACTTGTCTCTACCGGTCTTAGCAGTGCCTCCCACCCCCCATAACCAACAAAGAAAATGTCCTTCCATATTGTTCTGGTTACCTAGTGCCACTCTTGACAGGAATATACCACAAATGGGATGGCTTGAAGAAACAGGAATTTATTCTCTTACAGTTTGGAGGCTTTAAGTCTAAGTTCAAAGTGCCAGGCTGGGTGAAAGCTCCTTAGCCTTGGGGTTCAGTTCTACCTCCTGCTCCCGGCCCACTGGAGCTAGAGGCTTTTCTTCACTCAGACAGCTGCTGGCTACTGAGACTGACAAACCCAAGATTGACAAGTAAAAAGTCATAGTCCCGATACTACCAAACCACACGACAGGCCATTAGTTCGAGTCCAGTGAAAGTCCCAAGATAAGCAGAGCATGGCAATCTGCTGAAAAATGACTCAGCTACATGCAGGGTTCAAGTGTGCCATAAGCTAGAGACCATTCCCCAGGATTTCTCCTGATATACAGGAAGCAGACTACATCCCTAAGGCAACTACTCAGCTGCTCACAGTAGATTCCACCATGGAGTTGATTACTGGTCTCATCATGAGAAATACTAAATCCAGCTGTTCAGCCACTCAATCAGGCCCAACCAAGTTGATACACAAACTTAACTACCACAAATATATAAACCTTTCCTTGACTTTTTTACAATAGTGGACGAATATAATATTTGTCCCTCTGTGATTGACTTACTGCATTCGGCATAATGTTCTCCAAGTTTATCCATGTTATACGGTGTTTTGAAGATTCTGTGTTATTTTTTAAGGTTGCCTAGTATTCCATTGTGTGTATGTACCATAGTTTGGTTATCCATTCTTCTGTTGATGGCACCTAGGTTGTTTCCATCTTTATGCTGTTGTAAATAGTGCTGCGATGAACAGGGGTGTGCATTTATCTGTTCTTGTCCTGGCTCTCATGTTAGGATTTGTTGTTGTTGTTGTTATGTGCCGTTGAGTCAGACACGACTCATAGCAACCCCTCCTTGGGTTTCCAAGGCAGTATCACTATGGAAGTAGATTGCCCCATCTTCCTTCCGAGGAGTGACTGGTGGGTTTGAACTGCCAGCCTTCTGGTTAGCAGTCAAGTGCCTTAGGCACTACACTACCAGAGCTCCCTCACTTAAGGATATTACCTAGTAATGGAATGTTGTTGTTGTTGTTGTTATGTGCCGTCGAGTTGGACCCAACTCATAGCAACCCCTCCTTGGGTTTCCGAGGCAGTATTGCTACAGAAGTAGATTGCCCCATTTCCGTTCTGAGGCTGGGTCAAATGGTATTTCTAATTCCAACTTTTTAAGGAATTGCCATACTGCTTTCCACAGTGGTTGTGTCATTTTACAGTTCCACCAGCAGTATGCGAGAGTCCCAATTGTTCCACATCCTTGCCAGCATTTATTATTTTCTGTCTTGTTGAACTTTTATACTAGTGCTGGGGCAAGATGGTATCTCATTGTTTTGATTTGCATCACACTAGTGGCTAATGATCATGAGCATTTCTTCATATATTTGTTGTGTGCCTAATATCCTCTTTGGTGAAGTGTCTATTCATGTCTTCTGCCTAATTTTTAATTGGACTATTTGTCTTTTTGTTATTGAGGTGTTGGAGTTTTCTATACATTCTAGAGATAAATCCCTTGTCGGATATGTCATTACCAAATATTTTTTCCCAATCTGTAGGTTCTCTTTTGACTCTTTTGGAGAAGTCTTTGGAAGCACATAAAAATTTAATTTTTAGAAGGTCCAATTCATCTGGTTTCTCTTCTGCTGTTTGTGCATTTTGGGTTATGCTTGAGAGTCTATTTATGCCATATATCAGGGTGCCTAACTTTGCCCCTAGCTTGTCCTAGAGGAACTTTATAGTTTTAGTTTTCACATTTAAGTCTTTGATCCATCTGGGGTTAGTTTTTGTGTATGGTGTGAGGTATGGATCTTACTTTATTTTTTTGCAAATAGATGTCTAGTTTTGCCAGAACCATTTGTTAAAGAGACTACCTTTTCCCAATGTAATGGATTTTGGCCCTTTCTCAAAGATCAGCTGACCATAAGTTGATGGATCTATTTTTGAGTTCTCAATTCTATTCCCAAGTATTTTATTTTTTTGGTAGCTATTGAGAACGGTAGTGATTTTCTTATTTCTTTTTCAGCAATCTCTTTGCTGGTGTAGAGGAATCCAACTGATTTTTGGATGTTGATCTTATATCCTGCGAC
>NW_006921889.1:2924730-2956903 GCF_000298275.1 Orycteropus afer afer
ATTTCTGCTCAAATCTTTATTTCCTTTCTTCTGGTGACTGTAGGCTTTTCTTGCTGTTCTTTTTCTAATTGTTGGAGATGTTGGTTTAAAGTGTTGATTTTGGCTCTTTCTTATTTTTTTAAAGTGTGCATTTATTGCTATAAATTGGCCTCTGATCACTGCTTCTGCTGTTTCTCAGATATTTTGGTATGTTTTGTTTTCATTCTCGTTTGATTCAAGGAATTTTTTAATTTCACTTTTTATTTCTTCTCTTACTCAGTCATTCTTAAGGAGAGTGTTGTTCAGTTCTCATGTGTTTGCTTTTTTTCCATTCATCTTCCTATTGTTGATTTCTAATTTGATAGCATTGTGATCTGAGAAGATGCTTTGCAGTGTTTCAGTGTTTTTAAATTTATTAAGGCTTGCTTAATGGTGTAACATAGGGTCTATCATGGAGAATATTCCATGTGCACCAGAAAAGAAGTATAGTTTGCTGTTGTTGGGTGAAGTGCTCTGTAGATGTATAGGTCAATGATGGATTGTATTGTTTAGCTGTTCTGTGTCTTTGTTGAGTTTCTTTCCAGTTCTATCTTTCTTTGAAAGTGGTGTATTAAAATCTTCCACTATGACTGTGGAGTCATCAATTTGCTTTTTCAATTCTGTTAATGTCTGATTTATATATTTGGGGCTCTTATTGGGTTCATAGATATTTGTTATGTTATATCATCTTGTTCAATTGATCCTTTAATCATTATATATTGTCCTTGCTTGTCTCATGTGGTGGTTTTTATCTTAAAGTCAGTTTGATCAGAAATTAATATTTCTACTCCTGCTCTTTTTTGGTTGTCATTTGCTTGATATATCTTTTTTCAGCCTTTGATTTTTAGTCTATTTTTGTCATTGTCTCCTAGATATGCCTCTTGTAGACAGCATATTGATGAGTTATGTTTCCTTATCCAGTCTGTAACTCTCTGTGTCTTGAGTGGTGCATTTAATACATTGACATTCAGTGTAATTATTGACAAGTATGAATTTGTTGCTGTCATTTTGTTATGTGTTTTTTTTTATGGTGTTCCTGCTTTCTTTGTTCCATATAATTTTCTGTGCTGAGCTCATTATGTTTATGACTTGTGTTATCATTTCCTTTGTTGTTGTTTTAGTATTTGCTGAATATTTGTGCTTGTCCTCTTTTTTATTGTGATATGCAGGTTTATCATTTTTCTTTGAGGTTATCCTGTGATTTACAATTTTCTTCCTGAGTTTAGAACAATCCATTCTATCTTGCAACTCTCTTGCCTTCCTCACCGTTTAGAATTTCTGTAAATGTGGTATTTTTTCCTTTTTTTTTTTGGTTTGTAGTTGTCCTCATTTGCCACTTGGTGTCTCTGGTTCCCTGTTTACAATCTTGTAAGCTCATTTTACTTTGGATACTTTGTAGCTGTGCTGTTTTCTGGGTTATGTCATCTTATATATTAATGGTCATTTGTTGTTTGCTATTATTGGTTCTCTGATCAAAGGACTCCCTTTAGTATCTTCTGTAAGGGTGATCTGATTTTAACAAATTCCTTTAATTTCTACTTATCTGGAAATGTCCTAATTTCACCATCATATTTGAGGAACAATTTTGCTGGGTATGTAATTCTTGGATGGAAATTTTTATCTTTCAGGTTTTTATATATACCATTCCACTGCCTTCTTGCTTGCATGGTTTCTGCTGAGAAATCAGAGCTTACTATTATTGGTTTTCCTTTATAGGTAACTTTTTGTTTTCCCCATGCTGCTTTCAGGATTCTTTTTTGTCTTTGGTTTTGATGAGTTTGATGGCAGTATGTCTTGGTGATTTTCTTCTGGGGTCTATCCTGTTTGGGATTTGTTTGATTTCCTGAATGGATATATTCTCATCTTTCATCATATAAGGGAAATTCTCTTCCAAGAAAAATTTTGAACAGTTTTCTCAGGGTTTTATTTTTCTCTTTCTGTTCTGGAATTACCATTACAAGTAAGTTATTCCTTTTAATGGTATCCCACATGAACCTTAGGCTTTCTTCATTTTGTTTTCATCTTTTTTCTGATTGATCCCTTTCCAAAGAAGTATTCAGGTATTTGTCTTCAATCTCATTAATTCAGTCTTCCATTGATTCAGTTCTACTCCTTTGCCCTTTCAGTGTGTTATGTATTTCTAAAAATTTATTAATCTTCTGCATTTCTATGTGGATTTTGTATCATTTCTAATTTTTCATTTATTTTGTCATTTTATTCTTGTATTTTCTTCTGAAATTGTTCTAGGTTTTGTCTTTGACTTCCTTAATTTTGTCAGTGTTCTCCTTGATCTGTCTCTCAATCCTTTGAAGATACCTAAATATAATTCTTTTGAATTCCTTATCTGGGAGTTCCAATGCTGCTGCTTCTTCAAGGATGTATTCTGGGTTTGTATCCTGCTCCCTTGTTTCTACCACTTTACTTTGCTTCTTTGTGTGGACTACGGTGGTCTGTTGTCTCTGAGATACTGTGATATTGTTGTATTTAGATCTCTGTTAACTATTTATGAACAGCAGTTAATGATGAGTCAGGCTCTTCTTGGTGGTTGTTTTTCATTGGCCTGTTGGTAAAGAAGGAAGTGGTGGCTCTCACTCAGTAAGTGGAGTTGCAGGAGGAGCAGGTGTGGTTGTGTCATATGGACACAGTTGCTATCTCTCACTCAGTTGAAAACCATCAAAAAAGTAAAAGCAAACAGACAAAAAACACACCACATAAACACACAGGAACCATCACCAAAAAAAGAAAAGAAAAAGAAAAAAACCCACAGTATCGGGGAAGGGGGAAATAAGAGAAAAGAGGTAGAGTAGGAGAATAATAAAGAGAAAAAGTGGGAAATAATGCAAAAAGAAAAACAAGGAATGAGGTTACAATGAGAAAAAAAAAAAAGGGGGAACCAGAACCAGCAAAGAGAGAATAAGCTGACAGGTAGAACCTGGAAGGGGAGAAATTAAGAATAATAGTAAAGAGGATGATAAAAATAATAATTTTGAAATAGAGAAAAAAAAAAAAGAAAAAAATCTGGGCAGGGTGGGGCAGGGCACCCAGGCTCTGTTGGAGCACACAGACTGCTATGAAATTCTCCCCGGCCCAGAAGGTGGGTGGGAGTGAGGGATGGCCACACCTCCATTCACGAACAGGGTATGGGGTATAAGAGTAACAAGGGGAATATCATACCTTTCCAGTCATTCGTGTCCAGAATGTCCTTGTAGTCCCCGGCAAGTGGAGCCTATTCTTAGGCCTCTGGAATCTGGGAGAATACTCTTGCTTTAAATATCCAAAATAGTTGAACCACTTGTAAACGTTCAAAATGGCTGTGCCCTCCAGACAGGCAAAAGTCTACAGCTCAGCCTGTCTTCTTCTTTGCTGCTTCCCCTTTTATTCACCAGCCACCAGTGCAGTCCTCTGTGCAGCCCCTGGCTAGCAGGGGAGATTTTAGGTTAATTCTTGAGTCCTAACACCCCTTGGCAATATCCAAGCTGTCTGTTCCATCGGGATCACTGATCACAGCTCCTTATGTCTTCTCTTTGGCTGTTTTCATGCAGGTTCTTCTACTAGTTGGAGCTTAGTCCACTTCTGTATCCTTCCTCTCAAAGCTCAGGGCTCCAGGATTATCTTCTGTGTCTGTGTTAATTGGTCCCCCTTTTCTTTGTTGAAGAGGGTCTGTGTAGTTTGTCTGCCTATTCCACCATCTTACAGGAACTCCTGTTGTCCCTTTTTCTAAGATACTACTTAGAAGGAATTAGGACCTCCACCACTCCTGTATGGCATTCTTAACTGATAACGTCTGCAAAGAAAATCCCTGTTTATGCAAATAAAGTCAGATTCACAGGTAAGAGTTTAGGACTTCAACATAACTTTTTTGGGGACAATTCAATCTATAATACAGTTTTTTACTTTTAATTGCTGTACCGCTTCCTGGCCAGCTACCTGCTTTAGCAAGTGCTGTCAGGCCTCGCAGTAAAGTTCAATCACCAATGTAGTGAAACTTATTCATCACTCTACCCTAAGCCTTACAATTCTTTGACTTTTTTTTTTTTTTTTTTTTTTTAATTCATTGTCACATCTTGGCCACTTAATCCCAGGATAATACCTTGGACCATGTCAGCCCCCTAGATAAGTTGATTCCTAGAATCTAGTTCTAGTGTCACATTTTTCAATATTATTCTTCTATACTTCCATCCTTCTCATTCCCTAACTCTCTTTGCTTGTCTGAGTTTTACCTTTCCTTCCTATGGATAGTCCCCTATCTTTACTTTCCAGTTAAGTCTTGTGCTCTGACTTCTGTCAGTTCTAGCCCCTTTAGCTCCTTGTGCTTCCACTGTCTTCCGCTGTATGTCATCTGTCCAACCATATGTCTGTTCTTCTCTCATGCAGGCCACTCAGTGTTACTGAAGGATGATTCTGGCTGTTGGTATAAATCTGTGTTCCAAGTCTCAGCTAGGTAGTTGGGTAGTTTTTTGGTATGTAAGCTAGCTTTCTGCCCAGTTCCACATAGCAGCCCTATGCCCATGTTCTGCTCCTCTGGCTGCAAAAGGCCTTGCCCCCCTCATACCTGAGAATCCTCCTTTGAGCTGGTGTCAAGCTTTGGCTTCCCTAAGTGCTTTGGTTCCATTCACAGCCAAGCTTTGCTTCAGTGCCCAACATTTCCTTCTGCCTCTCCCCACCCTGCTGCTGCTGTGATGCCAAGGTCAGCCTCTGAGGACCAAATCCAGTGGACATGCTTCAGTTTCATCATAGCCCTAATGTGGCATCTGGGCTATTGTCCTTGTCTTTCTTGTGGGCTCTCCTTACTTTCCTACAAGCTCTGTGGTTCGTCCTTTGACTTTTGTTTCTTGACAACTCAGTCTGGGGTGGATTTTCCTTAAAACTTTGTCCTTTCCATTCTTTCCTCAGTTTAGTCATAGTGGCTTATGTTTATTTTAGGGTAGCATGACTGATACTTTTAGTATGATTGTTCATGTTCATTTTGTTTGGAAAATGCATTCAGTAGCTAGTTACTGTTTTACATTTGGTTTTATTTGATTGAGAAGCCCTTTCTTCTTTTCAAGTGAATGCATCTTTGATTTTATAATGGAACTTTAGTAGTAAACTTATTATAAAGGGCTGGTGGAGTGAGCTTGTTAAAAAGTCTTTCCTTTCTGTTTGTATCTGCCTCTAGGCATTTTATGACCAATGGATCTCTAAGAGAATGTGGACAGTTTAAAAATCTTAAGGAAAAATCTTGTGCTGGGTGTTTACTTTGGGGTCTTAGGCTGAGTTCTCTGGAGGAACAAAACAAAAACTTGCATCATCATTGCTCCCATCTGGAGGAGTGTATGTATGTGTGTATGTATGTGGTGAAAACATTTATTTCAAGAAAATGGCAGTTGTGGAGGCTAACAGGTTCGAAGTCTGTGGGTCAGGTGTCAGGCTGGAGGCTTCTCCTGACTCACGTGTCTGCAGGGGCACAGCTTACAGGATTGCTGGCAAATGGGGTTGCGGGAGCTGGCAAATCCCCAAACCTGCAGGTCAGGTGGCTGCAGGATTGAGAGCTAGTGAGCTTTGCATCCATACGTGTTGGATACAAGCCATACCTCCAAGGAAACTCCCCTTACATCATAAATTAGAGGGTAATTATATAAATACCGAGAATCATGGCCTGTCTATGGTGATACGTAACATTAACCCTACAGGTGATCATAAAAGGGTATATTGGTTTATTTTAAATGAGATGTGTGTTTTCATTAGATTTCATTTTCAATATGTATATATTAAAAGTCCTGTAGAATATAGAAAAAATACCTAATGTATAAAAGGCATTTTGGTATTGGGTGGCATGTTAAGGTTTATTTGTTTTTCATGATATGGCTTCATTAATGATCTTATAGAAAATGGAAAAAAGACATACATTTCTATATCATGTTAATATATAATTTGCATCCTTTTTTTTGTCCAATTCATTGAGCAGATGAATAATTTTAAAGATCATGAAATGTGGCAGCCAATTTCTTGTCAAGAGAGTTGTATCAGTTTATATTGCCATGAGATATGCATTATTGCTCTTCTTAGCATTTTGAGTTCTTCCTCTTTCCCTTACTTCCTCCTCCTTTTTTAAAAAAATTTCAATTGTGAGCTCCATGGGGGTGAAGAGTAAACAGTGTCTGTTGTGTGTCACCAGTGCTGACATGCTAGGTGGCTCATAGCAGGGATTCAATAAATTTATGTTTACTAAATTTAATTAATTGGTCAGAATAATGCCTCATTTAAATGTTCATTTATTTACTTATGAGATTGAATATGTTTTCAAATATTCTTTGATATTCTTATTTTTTCTTTAAGTAAAAGTTTAACATAAATACTAAAAAGCACACAAATAATAAATACAGAACTCAGTGAATTTTCACAATGTGCACAAGATTGTTTCCTCAGGATCCAAATTAAGATTATCAAAACCAAGCTCACTGGCGTTGTATTGATTACAACTCAAAGTGACCTTATAGGACAGAGTAGAGCTACCTTATAGGGTTTCCAAGGCTGTAAAACTTTATGAAAGCGGAGTGCCACATCTGTCTGCCAAGGAGAGGCTGGTGGGTTCGACCCACTGACCTTAGCTGCTTTTAACCACTGTGCCACTGAGGCTCCTAGATTAAGATGACTGGCATCCTACCAGCACCCAAAAGCTCTCCTTCAGACTTCCTTCCAGTCATGACTCAGCCCTTCAGGGGTAACTTGGAAACACCATGTAATAGTTTTTGAACTGCATAAAACTAGATTTATGCAATACATACTATCTTGTTCTTAGCTACTAACCTAAAGGTTGGTAGTTTGAACCCACCCAGCAAAAGAAAGCCTTGGCAGTCTGCTTCCATAAAGATCACAGCCAAGAAAACCCTGTGGAGCAGCTCTACTCTGTAACACGAGGGGTTGTTATGTACGTGGGGATCATAAGAAAAATAGACCACAGGCTACATTGGGCCTGTAGTTGTCTTTCCATTAGTAAACCGAAACCAAACAAACAAAACCCCTGCAATCGAATTGATTTTGACTCATAGCAACCCCCGGTTTTCCAAGGCAGTAAGTCTTTACAGAAGTAGATTGTCCCATCCTCCTCTTGCTGAATGGCTGGTGGATTGAACCACCAACTGTCTGGTTAGTAGGCATGTGCTTTAGGCACTGTGCCACCAGAGCTCCTTTTCCATCAGTAACAGTGTCAAATTTATAGTATACCTTGATGTCTGGTTCTGGAAATCCTCCACTTTTGGTTTTCTTCTTCCAGATGACCTTTGCTGTTTACATTTTCATATAAATTTTATAGGTTGTCAAGTTTTATAAACTATAACCACTCTAATTTTTGTTGAAATTGCATAGATTATATAGATCAATTTAGGAAAAATTGGTATCTATATCATTAAGACTTCCAATCTGTGAACATTTATTTACATTGGCTTTAATTTTTTTCAGTATCTTTTATTAGAGATCTTGCACATACATCTCTGGTGAAATTCATTTCTCCATTTATGGTGCTGTTAAAAGGCATTAGTTTTTCAGTTTTATTTCTGTTTGTTTATGGTGACATATAATAATATAAGCAGACAGGAGCAGGAAATAAAATATGTGGCTCCTTGTCTCCCTGAACAGCTGCCTCCTTTGCATGAGACTCAGAGAACTGGATGGTGCCCCGCTACCATTACTGATCATTTTGATCAAAGAATCTGTAGAAGAATCTTGATCAACAGGGGGAAAATGTAGAACAGAATTTCAAATTCTCATAACCTCTAGGCTTCCTAGAGCCATGAAAGCTGGATGAACCCCTCAAACTATTGCCTTGAGATAATCTTTAAACCTTAACCAGAAATATCCTCTGAAATCTTAAAAACAATTTAGCTTAACTAGTGAAAAACATCTACTTAGAACATTATGCTTTTTTAAGAAAAAACTATATGGGATTAAAATGATAACAGCAACTTGAAAGATTATCTCAGGACCTTTGGGGGCAGTGAAATTATGTTAGTGGAGGCGGAACAACTCAGAAAAGGACAGTGAGAATTGTTGTGCTGCTCAAAGAATTGTAATCACTGTCACTAAATGGTTTATGTAGAAACTGTTGGATTAGTGTATGTTGTGTATGTTCTCAATAACCAAATAAGTAAAATTAAAAAAATATATAATCAGTTCTGTATTTTAATTTTACATCTACCAATTTTACTAATTTGCAGATTCTTTGAGATTTCTTACTCATACAATCATGTCTTTTGCAAATGACAGTTTTCTTTCTTACTTTCAAATCCTTAAACCTTTTGTTTAAGATTTCTTGCCTTCTTGTACTGACTGGGAACTCCAACATAGTTTTGAATAAAATGTGCTGTTCAATATATCATCTATTTTATTTTTGTCTCATTTAGTCATGCTTATTGCCCTTTTGATAAACTGTTTTTTCCCCAAATTGACTTGTTTTATTTTTCTTTGAACATAGTTAAATTTTAACTTACGATGTGGTCACATGTCTTACTTATTTTATTTGGATTTATTTTATTTTTTTAAATAAAATCATTCCCTGACTACAAAGGCTTTCAATTCAGTTATGTTTTCTTCTAGTTTTTCCTATCGTGTTTTTTTTATATCTTTAATTCTTTTGTTGTTGTTGTTATTATGTGCCGTCAAGTCAGACCCGACTCATAGCAACCCCTCCTTGGGTTTCCGAGGCAGTATCACTATGGAAGTAGATTGCCCCATTTTCCTTCTGAGGAGTGGTGGTGGGTTTGAACCTCCAGCCTTCTGGTTAGCAGTCAAGTGCCTTAGGCACTATGCTACCAGAGCTCCCTTAATTCTTTTAGTCATCTGAATTACATATTTTTGAGATGAAGATGTAAGTTCTTTTGCTTTTCTGGAAGGGTAGTCAGGTATTGCAGATACTGACTGTTTTGGTTCCCTAGTGCCATTCTGACAGGAATATACCACAAATGGGATGCTTTAACAAACAGGAGTTCATTCTCTTACTGTTTGGAGGCTTTACATCTGAGTTCAAAGTGCCAGCCCCTAGGGGCTGAGTTAAAGCCCCTCAGCCTTGGGCTTCAGCTCTGCCTTTTGCTCCCAGCCCTTTGAAGCTGGAGGCTTTTCTTCACTTAGGCAGCTGCTGGCTGTTGAGGGTGACAAACCCAAGGTCAACAAGTAAAAAGGCACAGTCCCAATGTTACCAAACATAGCAGGCCACTAATTGAAGTCCAGATGAAATCCCACGATCAGCAGGGCATGGCAGGCTTTTGAACAACAACTTGGCTACATGCAGTGTTCAAGCATTCCAAAAGGCTAGACCAATCCTAACGCTCCTCCTTATATATGGGAAGCAGCCCACATCCCTACTCAGCTGCTCACGGCCAATTCTACCATGGAGTTGATTGCCAGTCTCATCATGGGGAATAACTACCTCCAGCTGCCCAGCCACTCAACCAGGTCCAGCCAAGTTGACAACAACCTTAACTACCACATTGTCTAAGCCTTCACTGATTAGTCATGTTTCCTTTATCTTTTTAAAAGTCTTAAATGTCATAGAAATATTTTTTGAGCACTGCACCTATACTGTATGAGTCAGAATCAACTGATAGGCCATAGGTGTGGGTTTTTTTTTTTTTTTTCAGTACCTATATTCCACTGTGTGTATTCTGTTCCGTCACCTCGTTCTCATTAGAAATACTCCATAACTTCTTTTCATGTTTGGTAGTACTAGTGCTTCCTTCTTTCTTTCCTTTCTTTGTATTTTTCAGAATTTTATTTACAATTCTAGGTACATTATTCTAGATAAATTGTATTTTATGTCTTTGTTTTGGTAGGCATTTACAAAAAAATTATGTCAGCTTTTTTTTTTTTAAGGTAGCTCAAATAATATGAAAATATGTAAAGTAAAACAGTGAACAATGCCCTTCTGTGTAGTGAAAATGAATAACCATTGTAAATGTTTTACTTTGTATTTCTTTTAATCTGTAAGGGGAGAGTTACGCTTTTTTCCTTCATGTGGGATCACACTGAACATGTTACACAGCTTGCCCTTTTCTGCTCAAATCAGAAAGCCTCTGTGTAAACACATTACTTCATTCTTTACCACCTACATAGCATTCCATGGTATGAACAGACTTTTCTTTTTTGACAGTTCTCCTATTGATGAATACTTTAGAGGTCTTTATTTTTCCCATTTCATCTATTTCGTTCTGCTGTGCATGGGGTTGCTATGAGTCGGAAACGACTAGACAACACTTAACAACATCTAAAAACTTCAGGAATTATCTTGTGCATCTGTGGTTTTGCTTTACTGTGAGTGCTTCTGTAAGGTAGCGTTCCAGAGGTGAAATTAATCGGTTAAGACAATATGAACACTAAATTTGAAGAGATGTTGGGGCCATGTTCCCTCTAGAAAGGACATACCAATTTATACTTCTAACCCACAGTTTTTGAAAGTAGTCTTCTTCGGTACTCTTGTCAACACTGGCTATACTGCTAGCCTTTTATGTTTTTGTCCATCTGATAGGCAGAAAGTGTTATCATTGTGTTAAAAGCAGTGTAAAATTTATGGCATGCCTAGCTGGTGATGTGACTCCTCCACTTTTGTTTTTGCTTTTGAAGATTACCTTGTTATTTAATGTTTCTTGAGTTTCTGTGATAATGAGCATCTTTTTATGTAGTTGAGGCATTTCATGGTCTTCTCATTCTCATTTGCAATTTCTTTATATCAATTTACGCTTGGTAGCATAGTCATTTAGGGCTCAACTGTTAACCAAAAGGTTGGTGATTTTAACCAGTCACCCCATGGCAGAAAAGGCCTGTCAATCTGTTGCTGTAAAGATTTTAACCTATGAAACTCTATGTGGCTATTCTACTCTGTTTTTTAGGGTCACTAGGAGTTGGCATTGACTGGCTTGCACACACCAAGTTTGTTTGTTTTAGCAATCATCATTTTTCTCCAGTTTCCCTCTTTACTCATTTTAAAGGCAGCTGTTTCAGTTGCTTTATATCAGCTTACCCAAAAGAAAGCATAATAGTATAAACCAAGGGTAATTTAACACAGGCCAGTTCACTAGAAGTCAAGTCACAGAAAAACCAGTTCACTGAGATTTTAAGAATGTTTTTAGATTTTGGTTCTCTCCTGTCTCTTCGCATGATTGTGACTGTCGCCGGGGCTGGGGCATGGGCAGGGGCGTATTTGGAATGCTAGTTGGGCTACACGTATGGGAAGCCTCACCATTGCTTACACAATCCTGCAGTGAAACTTAAACTGCAAAAAATCCTGAATATTCTGGCAGGCTAATCGTTCAGCAAATCAGTTTTTGGAAGGTGTTCCGTTTTAGAGCTGCAGTGTTCAGGTATGGGGAGCAGAGTGAGGTAAGAGAAGGGTCTCTTAAAATTCCCAGGTTGGCAAGTATAGTTTGTGGAAACATCAATTGATACTTCTTAACGCAGCTCTATATTTAGAAAATTAAGTCATGATATAGTATAGTTTTGTACTGCACATGTAAGAAAATAAGGCTGTGTTAAGGCATCTTAGTAGGAATATACAGATACTGTCACTGTCTCAGTGTAGGGAGATACCATGGTGTTTTATATTTCTTAGAATACAGTAAATGTTACACAGTTGAGAAATACTCGCTTAACCAGCCATATCCTTAACACAAATACCCTAACAATCACCCCCCACACACACACTGCCACCAGATAACCGTATAAATAATCAAGCAACATACACTGAGAGAATTGGGTCTCTAAGACACAGTTTATAAAGTCTGTCAATTCATTAGTGACTGTCCGGATTCATTCCCTGAAACACAAACTCCGGTTCTTCCCGAATAATGAACCATTGTCGCGGTTCCAGGCCCCGTGTTGGCAGCAGTCCTGCTAACCTTAGCTTACCCACTCTAATTTCTCATTTATATCATGTCCTACTTACGCCAGCCAATGAGATAAAAATTACTTGTTAGTCCTCAGTGACATAGTTCCATAAATCCCCAACATAAGCTTGTAGCAAAACAGATAAACCAAAAGAGCCAATTCATTAACATTAGTAAATTCATGGAGTCTGAGAGCAAGTGGCCATATTATTCATGCACTTCAGAAAGTCACTGCACAAATATTTATGGGGTGTCTTTTTTTCCTCGCTAGACTCGATGCGAGGGATATAGCCCTTGTCCTGATGGACTCTGGCTGGATTTTCTAGTCTTGTATGCTCCCTCTTATATTTCCATAGTAATGGCACCCCAGTACTAAAATGGAGCAGAGACTTAGACCACCCTGCCCTCAATCCAGATGATCTGAGGTCTGTTTTTGCACAGTGGTAAATAGCTATCTTTTAAGTTTGTGATTACCATTTGAAATATTTAGCAGATTTCAATATGAATTCATAGCTTCTCTTTTCACCATTAAGTACTTGGCACCTAATGTGTGTGTGTCCTTTTTATTGTAGTTTCTGTGCTGTTATAGGACTTGCTACACCTTCCTCAGTGACTTCGCACCCAAAGTGGATAATCATGTTCCCCTCAGACGCATTTAGTGGCCTCTTTTCTTTTATCTTGCAAGTATTCCTCTCCTGAATTGGACAGTACCTATTACCAGCTATTACCATGGAGTTGGAGCTTTTTAACCTTAAGAAACCCTTAGTTTACAGGCTTAAGTGTTTTCTTCTCTCAGTAGCTCTTTCTTTAGTCTCCTCACTTTAAATTCAGTGCCCCTAGTCCATTTCACTTTTATCTGCAGCCCCAGGAATCAGCCCGCACTAACTGCTAGTGGAAGGATCCTGGTGCTATGTTGTCTGCCTCATTTCTGGCATATTTGCATTCCTCCTACCCCTACACAATATGAATCTATTTTCTAAATCCTTGTAGCAGAACAAAGAGCCCTGGTGGTGCAGTGGATAAGCATCAGCTCTAACCAAAAGGGCAGTTTGAACTCACCAGGTGCTCTGGCAGAGAAGGATGTGGCGGTCTGCTCCCAAAAAGTCTACAGCCTTGGAAATCCTGTGTGTGGGGGGTTCTCTTTCATCCTGTAGGGTCACTGTGAGTCAGAACGGACTCAACAGCACACAGCAACAACAAGCAAAGCAACACTATACCCCTTAAGATGTTTGGATCCCTAATGTATGCTTTATCCTTATAAACCATAGTTCTCTTAAGTAATGTCACTGTGGAATGACTGCAAGCCATGTACTCTTGCTTAATCTTGGTTCCCAGTGAATCTAATCAGTATGTGGTGCTTTCCGTGCTCTCTAACACTGCCGTTGAGTTGGATCTGACTCATAGCGGCCCCTCCTTGGGTTTTTGAGGTGGCATCTCTACGGAAGTAGATTGCCCAACCTTCCGTCTGAGGAGTGGCTGGTAGGTTTGAACCGCCAGCCTTCTGGTTAGCAGTCAAGTGCCTTAGGCACTATGCCACCAGAGCTCCCTCCATGCTCTCTAGGTTTCCTTTATTCCTGCTGTTCTGTGTAGATAACGTATGCAGGGTTCAGACTGCATATTCTGACTTTAGAATTTTCCTGTCTGCCTGTTCACCTCCAGCTCCTTAGAAGCAGGGATTACTCAGACTGATAGACAGGCATTATGGGTTTGCAAGGCTCCCTGGCAAAGGGGGGAATGTCACTGATTGAAGAACACGTCACATGAAGGTGGATTGAAATCTGTTTTGAGACAGACACCGAGAAACAGGCCTCCATCCGTGGAAGCTTGTGTTAAAGGAGATGCTTTGTAATGAGGCATAAAGGAAGTTCACTTCCATGAGTAGTCATTTGCATCAGTAGGTGGAACTTGTCCTCATGTGGTGTGATTGTATTTTGTAGTTTAGTCATTTCTTCTTATCCAATGATTCTATTAGAGGTTCAGCATCTTTGATGACGAGAACTGTGCGTTCAGAATGTTATCTGCAAAGATTCCTCCAGGAGCCATTGTGATTAATCACCGTTATCCCACATGCTTCTCGAGGGCCGAGAGGTTGTAGTTTTCTTCTATAATGGTGACACGCACCATTCCATGCCTGGAACATAATGGTGAAAGATACGTGGCCATCTCAGAATGAAGCCCGCAGCCCTTGGCATGCTTGGGAAAGCTCTGCACACTCTGACTTCCTGCGGCCCTTCTCCCACGCTCCTCCTCACTTCATTCCATCTGCATCAGCCTCTGCACCACGTCCGTCCCCTGCCACTTTATTTAGCGCTTTGGCTGTTCCTTCTCCTTGAAACATTCTTCACCCAGACATCTGCCTTGTGGGCTCCCTTGCTTCTTTCAAGTTTTTGCTCTAACAGTACCTCTTCAAAGATGCTTTTCCTGACCATCTTTTTTTTTTTTGTAATTGTGAAATGCACATAATGTGAAATTAACCAACTTAATGTGTACAGTTTGGTGGCATTTAGTACATTCACATTGTAGTGTAAATGTTTTCTGTCTAGTTCCCGGACGTTTCATCACCCCGAAGGGACCTCTTGTATCTCAAGCAGCCCCTCTTGTTTCCTTTTCCCCAGCCCTGGCTACCACCTACCTGCTTTCTGTCTCTTTGGACTAACCTTCACATAGCGCTCTAGTCCTTTTCCTTGTTTGATTCCTTATAGTGCTGCTCTCGAGTTGATGTATTAGGTAGTTGATTCTTACTGCCTCTTCCCGGTACTGGAATGTAAGTGTCAGGAGGGCAGAGGCTTTGGATGTTTGGATCACTGCTGTGTCCTCAGGGCCTAGAATTGTGCCTGGTATGTAATAGGTGCTTAGTAAATATTTGTTGAATGAATGAATGAATGAATATTTGAATTAATGAATGAGTGCATATCTGCATGAGTAGTGGCTATTTAACAGCAAGGTGCTTCAGTCCCGCTACAGTATTGAACAGGAGCTCTGGTAGCGTAATGCCTAAAGCACTTAACTGCTAACCAGAAGGCTGGCGGTTCAAACCCACCAGCCACTCCTCGGAAGGAAGACGGGGCAATCTACTTCCATAGTGATACCGTCTCGGAAACCCAAGGAGGGGTCACTATGAGTTGGGTCCGACTCACCAGCACATAACAACAACAACAACACAGTATAGAACAATATCATTTATATCACATGCAAGTAAAATCTTGCTGAAGATAATTCAAAAATGGTTGCAGCAGTATATTGACAGGGAAGTGCCAGAAATGCAAGCTGGATCCAGAGAAGGATATGGAATGAGAGATACCATTGCTGATGTCAAATGGATCTTAACTAAAAGCAAAGAATACGAGAACGATGTTTACTTGTGTTTCATTGATTATGCCAAAGCATTCGATTGTGTGGCTCATAACAAATTATAGATAACATTGAGAAGAACGGGAATTCCAGAACATTTAATTGTGCTCATGAGGAACCTGTACATAGATCAGGAGGCTGTCATTTAATCAGAACAAGGGGATACTGCATAGTTTAAAATCAGGAAGGGAGTGTGTCAGGGTTGTATCCTTTCACCATGATTATTCAGTCTGTATGCTGGACTATATGAAAAAGAGCATGGCATCAGGATTGGAGGAAGACTCATTAACAGCCTGTGATATGCAGACAACACCACCTTGCTTGCTGAAAGTGAAGATGACTTGACGCACTTACTGATGAAGATTCAAAACTATGGTCTGCAATATGAATTATACCTCAACATAAAAACAACAACAACAACAAAACAAACTTACTGCCATCAAGTCTATCAACTTGTGGCGATCGCTTCTTGGATTTCTGAGGCGGTATTTGTACAGAAGTAAATTGCCCAGTCTTCCTTCTGAGGAGTGGCTGGTGGGTTTAAACCACCAGCTTTCTGGTTGGCAGTCAAATGCCTTAGGCTCTACACCACTGAAAATGAAAATCCTCACAATCAGACCAATAAGCAGCATCATGATAAATGGAGAAAAGATTAAAGTTGTCAGAGATTTCATATTATTTTTTTCCACAATCAACACCAATGTAAGCAGCAGTGAAGAAATCAAAATGACATACCACACTGGGCAAATGTGCTGCAAAAGTCCTCTTTAAAGTGCTGAAGAGCAAAGATGTCTCTTTGAAGACTAAAGTGTGCCTAACCCAAGCCCTGGTACTTTCAGTCACCTCATATGCATATGAGAGTTGTGGTGTTGGCGAAGAATACTCAAAGTACCTTGGACTGCCAGAAGAACTAACAAATCTGTACTGGGGGAAGTGCAATCGGAATGCTCCTTGGAGGTGAGAATGGCCAGACTTCGTCTCACCTTTTTTGGTCATGTTGTCAGAAGGGATCATTCCTTGGAGAAGGTTATCATGCTTGGTAAAGAGGAGGGTCAGTGAAAAAGGAGAAGGCCCTCAATGAGATGGACTGACACAGTGGCTGCAGCGATGGCCTCAGCATAGCAAACATTGTGAGGCTGGGACAGAACAGGGCAGTGTTTCGTTCTGTTGTACATGAAGTTGCTGTGAGTCGGGGCTGACTTGACGACACCTAACAACAACAACCAGAACAACAACAGTATGTTAGATGAAGAAATGTGTGTCAAACGGAAGTATTAATGGTCACTCTCTTCTTTTAGATATCTAGACCTGTCCAGATTCTTAATCACAATAATTCATAGTAAAATATTTTGTCTTCTGTTTTCTAGTACCCCAAACTCCTGGATGCCATTAAGTCTTCGACACTCTCATTTGTGCCATCACATTCCCAACGTTGTGAGCTTTTGGTCCCTTGTTTCTCCACGAAGGGTTTGGCCCTGTGCTACTGTATCTCTTCTTTCTCATGGCCCTGGGGAGGGTAGTGATTGTCTTCTAAACCTTTAGGACCCCTGTACTTTCTTTGATTGAGAGTAGAGTATGCAAAGGGGTAGAGAGGGGCTGTAAATTTTGATCAAGAGGCTAAGTTCAGAGAGGAGGGAAGAGGAGCATGGGAACCCTATGTTAATGGCCACATTAAATGAATGTCTTTTCCTCATCAAATATCAGATCAATTGGCTTTTCCCAAGGTCATTTGTTGTTTTTATCCTCTGTACTTAGTGATGTATGTGTTCTCTTGGCCTTAGAATGCTTGGTATTTTTGCCATGTGCTGAACTCAATTATTATCTTTCATGATATTAGTACAGACTGTTTAGATCTATTTATCACGGCAGGTGCAGCACATTAGCATCAAAAAATTAGACCATAATGCGACGATGGCTTATTGAAAACAGCCATAAATATCTCATAAAAGCTTAGAATTTCCTTAAGACAGTCACATCACTTCTCAAGAGCCCTCATCTGTTACTTTAAAAGGAATGATAAATAAAATTTAAGACATAACACGATTTTGTATATTATAAACTGAGGTTCTTTTTGCTAGGTGGTTTTAAATTTATTCAGATGGGCGTTGTTTATATATGTATGTATATTTCACACCTCACAAATGGAGCCTTTCATCATTTATAATGTTGTTGTTGCCATTTTTTGTAGATGAGATGGTTTATGAGCACTGTTCATCAATGAAATGAATGACTTTCTTCTTACCTGGTTAAACAGTGTAAAATTAAAATTACCTTTTTATAAATGCTTTTCTTCCCCCACCCCACCCCCCATTATCTTGTTTTCCCTTATTCAGGGAGTAATTTACTATTGATTGAATAGCCTTGTTTTTCTCCCGCCCTCTCCACTCCCACACAAGATGGAGGGAAGGAGGTGCTGTCCATGCACCAGATTCTTCTCTACTTACTGCGGTGCAGCAAGGCTCTGGTCCCTGAGGAGGAGATTGCCAATATGCTTCAGTGGGAAGAACTCGAGTGGCAGAAATACGCTGAGGAATGCAAAGGCATGATCGTTACCAACCCCGGAACGGTAGGTTCTGGTGTTCACACATTCAGAGACTGAAGCACCTTCTTCTCCATGTTTGGATGTTTCACAAAAACAATAAGAACATTTAAAAGATTCTAAGTACTCATTGATTCTTGTCTTTTGGGTAAGTCTTCCTCTAAATACTTAGTAAATAAGAAATTTTAACGATTAGACATATTTGGAAGTAAATCCACCCAATTAGCAAGTTTATCCTAACCATGATGGAGAATTTTGAAGTTCAGAATTTTAGATATGTTTCAATCTGATTTTTTTTCTGAATATAAAAGCAATATATCTTTACTGTAGAAAATTGGGAAAATAGAAATAGAAAAATGGCACAAAGAAACAATAAAAATTACCCATAATTTATCTAGAAATTATTCTATTTGCTTTGCTAGTCTGTTTAGAATATTGGTATGTGTCACTTAATGTCCACAGTACATTCTGCGAAATAGGATGTAATGTGATTTGGACGTTGTGCAAACACCATACGATATATAAGATGTATGTTTGTTTGTATTGGATATACATATATCAGAGTACCCCCTCCCTAAAAGCTGTTCTGGCCTTAGAGCCCCAAGCCACGAGGTTTGCAAACTTGCATCTGAAATTGGCTACCTTTGGGTGCAAGGCACCCTCTGAGCAGCCCAAGGTAGCCAGGTTGGAATCTGAAGCCCCAAGAAACAGAATGGAGCAGCTACAGCCCAGCGTCTCCCTGCAGAGTAGTGTCTCCCCCACAGGCAGTAACTTGTGAGGTGGTTGGGTACAGGCTGCAGCACTTGTGGCAGGGGCTGCGGCTGAGACAGGAGCCAAGCTGGGCCTTGCCTTGTGGCACCCTTCCAAGTAAGGCACCTCCTACCCCCGATGCAATATGCAGTGGGACTTTGCTTGAACAGACATTATATGGCACATTATATACCTGTAGATACAGTTTATATTCTTTTGAAACAGAATTGGCACCATGCTATTACATATTAATATTAGTGCCTTTCCTTCTCCTCCTCTAACTACAGCAACAGCAAAATTATCACTTTTTCCTAGTTGCTAAATGGGCAGGGAGGCGGTATCTTTTGACCTCCTCTGACTATACAAGGGGAAGGCAGAATCACTATCAGCAGCCCAAGGCCTGTTCCTATGAGGCCAGACATGCTGCCACCTTCTAGCCCTCTTACCAGTCTTGACACCAACCATGCCTCCTGTGGCACTCACCACCTCTTTGCTGGGTTTGATGATTCACTGGAGTGGCCACACAGAACTCAGATTATGGGGTTTATTAGGGAAGCAACGGGTTACAATTCAAATTCAGGAATGCACTCGGGATACCATTCTTCGGTCAGGACAGTCTTCCCTCTGCTGTGCCCTCAGACATGCCTCTTTGGCCCTTGGCCTCTTGGCCTGGCCTCTGCCTCTGTGGGCCAGGTAAGTTTGCTGCTCTGTCTCATGCCTTTTGGTTCCACTGCCACCATCTTCTCACCAGTGCGTCTTTCTCAGCCGGCAGTGAGATTCCTTCTACCTCTAGGAGGGCTCATTTTGAGCCTGGCAGAGTGGCAAAAGCAACCAATCCCAGCATCAGAATTCTACACACCTGAGAGAGAGTGAACTTTGTGCTGCTCCAACAGAATTACCCCAAGTGGATGACTTTAACAATCAGGAGTTTAAATTGCATGGTTCCTTCCAGTAATCTAGTGGGAGTTATAAAAGCTATGGCTAGAAAAGCCATACCATGTAATTTACTACACCACACAAGTCTTAAATTTCTTTAGGAGTGTTATCAAAAAAAGGAACACAAGTTATTTGAGTAATTCCCTATTGTTTACCTAGGTTGTTTCTAGTTTTTTGCTGTAGTAATACTGTATTGGATGTGTGTGTGTATGTGTATGTATGTGTTGCATAGATACACATACTTACATATATGTGTCCATTTTGTTTCTTAGGAAGAAGTCTCGTGTGGAATCAGTAAACTGAAAGTATTTTTAAGGCTTTTGATAGATACTGCACATTACTTTCTAGAAGGGCTGTAAATTTATGCTCTGGGAGCATATGAGACTATGAATTTTTTGTTGTGGTTATATTAGTTTAAGAAAACATTACCAATTTGATAGGAATAAATGTTACTTAGTTAACTTTTATGTTTATTTTGGTTTCTAGTGAAAATTAGTATTTCCTATATTTTTTGACCATTCATATTTTCCTTTGAAAATTGCCTATTAAATATCTTTGTCTTATTTGTTCTTTTTTATTATTCCTTCCTTTTGTTGATCCTTTGCCATAATTATTATAAATTATAAATAATTATTATGAATATTTCCCATTTCTTTTAATGGTTTCTTAAATTTTTTGTTTGAAATATTAACTATGTAGGTTAATTTTTGAAGTTAAAATATAAAATTAAAAGCAAGGAATTGAAAGATAGTTTCTCTTATTAAAAAATGCTATGGTTTATATATCAGGTAGAGTTTTTATTTTTCCTCTAAAATATGTTATTGTATCATAATACAGTTATACATTGGCATGTTATCAGGGTAAAAATTTGCTGAAATGGAGAATTACAGCTCTTGTGTAAAGAAACAAAGCTGTTACTATTTTATTTTATTTTTTTAAAACTGCCAAATTGTTTAATAGCCTTGATTCATAAAAATAAAACTCTGGATCAACCCTTTGTAGCATGACAGGAACATCTGCACAAACAAAATGCTGCCATTTCCAAATAGCACATTCCAGCTCATACTCATTATTTTAATCAAATCCAGAAAGTGAAAATGCTTAATAAAAAGATGCTTACACAGAAAACTTCTTTAAGTCTAGGAAATCATACAATTTTTACTTTTAGACTATTAAATCACAGCTAATCATTAAAATAATTTTTAAAAAAAAAATTATAAGTAAAAGCATATGAGAATAAGACTGAATTTTTCTTGTTTTTTTTTTTTTAACAGTTGTGTGTATTTTACATTTCTCAGATGTCTTAGGCACTACATCACCAGAGCTCCTTGATATATTTTACATCTCTCCTGCCAGTTTTAAAGCTGGTTTGGAAGATGGAGGGAGGTGATGGTGTTGAGAGACATACTTGTACGATCGCATGGTGTTCCAGTAGCTTGGACTAATTGTTTCCATGAATCTTTGGTTTTCTTCATTCTTCTTTGCTCTGGATGAGGAGAGGTCTATCATTGCATCTAGATGGCTGATTGCAAGCTTTTAAGATTCCAGTCACTACTCGCCAAAGTAGTATGTGGAACAATGTTTTTGTGTAGTATGTTATGCCAGTTGAGCCTGATGTCTCCTGCAACTATGGTCCTGAGCCCACAGGTCTAACTGCTTGCTCCCTTTGGGTAGCTGGTGGTTGCCAAGAAGTGACTACAACCTTGTCAGCTCTACTATATACCCGAGAATTCTTACAGAACATACACTTGCAAGCTTTTAAGATCCCAGTTGCTTCTCGCCAAAGTAGGAGGTGGAACAATGTTTTGTGTAGTATGTTATCTCAATTGAGTTTGATGTCCCCTGTGACTATGGTCTTGAGCCCACAGGTCCAACCTCTCATTCCCTCTGGGTAGCTGGCTATGGCCAAGAAGTGACTACAACCCTGTCTCATCAGTTCTGCTATATACCTGGGAAATCTTACAGAACATACCAATACACTTGCAGAAACATTGTCTGCCAACCCTATATGTGGTCTTGGGCATACTTCCCCCTACATAGACATGCCTAATAGTTCAGCCTGTCCACCCATCTATCCACCTGTATATCCATATTTGCCTTCACTGATAATGCAGTACTGTATGTGCAAAAGGGTTCATCTTTGTTGTCTGTACCTCTCATGGACCTCTCTATGTCTTTCTCTTCCTCATTGCCACCATGTTGATCACTCACATTTGGTACATTTCCCCTCTCTTCACCCAAATCAATACTTATCTCTACCTATCTAACAGTGTCCCTCCCCTCCCCTCCCACTCCTGCTAACCAATGAAGAAAATGTCCTTTCATATGTAAATCCTTCCTTGACTTTTTACAATAATGGACTAATACAATATTTGTTCTTCTGTGATTGACTTATTTCACTCAAAAGCTGGAGGCTTCTCTTAACTTAGGTAGCTGCTGGCTGCTGAGGCTGACAAACCAAAAGTCAGCACGTAAAATGGCATAATCCAAAGAGTATTAAGCAACATGGCAGGCCACTAGTTCAAGTCCAGAAACAGTATCAATATCAGCAGATAGCATGGCAGACCACTGGTGACTTGGCCAAATGCAGGATTCAGATGTGCCAAGAAGCTCAGAGACCTTTCTCAAAGTGTCTTCTTATATACTGAAAGCAGACCACATCCCTCAGGTACACAGCAAATTCCACCATGGAGCTGGTTACTGGTTTCATCATGGGGAATAACTACAGCCAGCTGCCCAGCCACGATGGCACATAACCTTAAGTACAGTGCATGGCATAGTTGAGTTTTCCTGAAGTCGTAGAATCAGTTGGGGAACTTTTTAAAAAACTATAAGGATGCCCTGACCCCACCTTATATAGTCTGTGCTCCAGGCATTTGGGCCTAGGAATCTTTAGTTTAAAAAATTCCTAGGTGCATTTGATTAATTTATTGTTTGTTTTGGGGCCAAAGGCATAATTACATTTGTCGGTCACCATAATTACCATTCAACTAATGTTCATTGATTACTGTTGAGCCAGGTGCTGGTGAATCTTATATGCTATAGATGATAGTTGCCCTGGAGAAAATACAAGGCATGCACATGTGAAAAGAGTCAGTGATGAATTGTTGAATCAGTGCACCAACTACTGAAGCCTGTAGTTAGGTGTGGACTAGATCACTAGGCCAGACTTGCAGGGATGCTTCATGGAGGAGGTAGCACCTAAAGGGTACCTAGAGACCCTATAAGGTCTTTAGGTATCATAGTGATTAAGAGTATATAACTGAGATGATATGAGACCAGTTTTGAAGGTAATGAGGAAACCAGATTAGTCAGGATGAGAGGTTTATAAAAAACCAAACTCTCTGCCATAGAGTCAATTCAACTCATAGTGACCCTTCCTTGGGTTTACGAGTTGGTGTCTCTACTGAAGTAGATTGCCCAGTCTTCCTTCTGAGGAGTAGCTGGAGGATTTGAACCACCAGCCTTCTGCTTAGCAGTCAAATTATACACTGTGCCACCAGAGCTCCTTGAGCGGTTTATGTTAGGACACAATTGACAATAAATTAGGAGAGGTGAGGTGGGTGCCAGGCTTTGGAACATGTAGAAGTTAATCCTTTTTTAATGTTATCTGAAGATAAGAAGTGTACAGGTTACACAGTGTAAGGTAGATGTGATAATATATTTCATCCTCTCTAGTACTTGCTTTGAAAGATTGCCCAGTGGGTAAGAATATTGAGAAATTTATTAAATTTTTCAAGCGATTATGGTGACACTAAATACTTTATTGCTGCAGAACTGAAAAGAATTAATCTCTCTCCCTAAGCACTCGGCTTTTGCCAGGGAATACGTTTTTCTTTAGCAAGGATGGTTTTTATTCTTCCACAAAAATGATATGTATGATAGATGTTGTAGGGTATGTTGTAGGGTATGGCCACAGAACTTACTTAATTCCCTCTACCCCACCCCCACACCCCCATAAATTTAGAGATCTGAGATGTTTTCTACCACTCATATGTCATTTTGTCAGACTTTGATGGCTTGCCATGTTGTCTACAGTTTTGGAAGTTATTTTAAATACCAACAAGGTCATCTGTGGTAGACAGGTTTCAGACCTTCTAGATTAAAACAGATGAGGCAAAAGAAATGGTGACCTACTTCTGAAAATTGGCCAGTGCAAACTTTATGGGTCATGACGGAGCATTGTCTGACTTGCTTGCTTTGGATACATCATTAGGAAGGATCAGTCACTGGAGGAGGACGTCATGTTTGGTGAAGTGCAGGACCCATGAGGGTGAGAGAGACCCTAGGTGAGATGGATCAGCAGAGTAGCTGCATCTGTAAACTCGAATGTGCCAGCGGTGACACAGGACTGGCAGTATTTCATTCTTTTACACACAAGGTTGCCATGAGTTGGGGAAGACTTGACTGTAGTTATCTTTCTATTCCTCTATCTATAGATCATTAAATTACCTTTTCCTTTATATGGTACCATAACATGGTGTTTAAAAACATGGAAACATGAAGAATTTAATGACATGCTATGTGCAATTCTTTTAAAAATGAATCCTACTGCTTTGATAGACAAAATAACAAAAAATTCAAAACATTTTGCTACTATTGAAGGGCACTCAGATCATTTTATATTAGTTACCTGTGACCGAATCTTTTCCTGTTATAAATTTTGAGCAGAGGCCAACTTCAGTATACTAGTGAAATTTTGATTGTTAAACGACATTTAAATATTTTTTAAAAACTTTGTTGTTGTTGTTATGTGCCCTTGAGTCGGACCTGACTCATCACGACCCCTCGTTAGGTTTCTGAGGCGATAATCACTATGGAAGTAGATTGCCCACCCTTCCTTCTGAGGAGTAGCTGGTGGGTTTGAACCACCAGCCCTCTGGTTAGCAGTCAGATGCCTTAGGCACCATGCTACTTGTGTTATGTTTTAACTAATAAGGATACATTTTCACACATCTGTCGTCTTTGGCACCTAGTTGGATTTGTCTGAAGGTTGTTGTAGGTAGGGTAACCAACATGTTTCCAGTGGTTGGGATTCTCGGTTTTAGTAATGAAACTGTCTGACCAGGCAAACCAGGCCACCATCCAGACTCTAGTTGTTGGGTATTGCTGGGGGTCAGAATGAAACTTATTGGCTTCTGTGTGGACCAGTTCTGCAACTTTAGGCTCTAAAACAGCTGAGCCAGTGACCCCTCAGTCTGCTGGTAAGAATAGAGTCTTTTGTCAGTGACTACCTTGAGAGCTCTGCATAAGCAAGGAGGTTTCTGAAGATGGTTGTTTGCTGTGTGCTGTTGAGTTGATTCTGACTCATGATGACCCTATATAGTTGGTATAATTTCTTCATCTTTTTGAAAATTTAAGGTTTCAGAAGGAAAGGATTTCACCACGGTCCCATGCATTTTTGTAACTTTAAAAGGAACTAACCATTCACTTCTTCCTTTGTTAGACTTGAAGAAATAAGTATGAGGCACTCTATTAAAACGCACCACTGCTCATTTGTCAGTGTGTCGTACTGTGGTGGCTTACATGTTGCTGTGATGCTGGAAGTTATGCCACCAGTATTTCAGATGCTGACAAGGTCATCCACGGTGGACAGGTTTCAGAAGAGCTTCCAGACTAAGACATGCTAGAAAGGAGGGCCTGGTGACATACTACTAAAAAGTGAAAACCTTAGTAGTGAAACACTGTCTGATACAGCACTGGAAGATGAGCCCTCAGGTTGGAAGGCACTCAAAATACAACTAGAAAATAGCTGCCTTCCTAAAGTCAAGTCAACCACAATGATGTGGATGGAATAAGCTTTTGGTGCCTTCATTTGCTGGTGCCACAACTCAAAATGAGAAGAAACAGCTATGAACACCCAGTAATATTCAAAACATGGAATGTACAAAGTATGAATGTGGGAAAATTAGAAGTCATTTAAAATGAAATGGAACGCATTAAGATCGATATCCTAGGCATTAGTGAGCTGAAATGGTATGGCCATTTTAAGTCACATAGTCATAGGGTATATTATATTGGGAATGACAAATTGAAGAGGAATGGCATCACATTTGTTGTCAAAGAGAGCATTTCAAGATCTCTCCTGAGGTACGATGCTGCCAGTGATAAGGTAATATCCATACGGTTACAAGGAAGACAAGTTAATACAACTTTTATTCAATTTATGCACCAAATAATAGTGCCAAAGATGAAGAAATTGAGGGTTTTTACCAACTTCTGCAGCCTGAAATTGATCAAGAATACAGTCAAGATGCACTGGAAATTACTGGTGATTGGAATGGTAAAGTTGGAAAAAAAGAAGGATCATTAGTTGGAAAATATGGCCTTGGTGATAGAAATGATGCTGCAGATTGCATGATAGAAGTTGTCAGGAGCAATGATTTACTCATTGCAAATACCTTTTTTCACAAATAAATGGAGACTGAGCTCTGGTGGCGTAGTGCCTCAGGCATTTGACTGCTAATCAGAAGGCTGGTGGTTCAAACCCACCAGCCACTCCTTGGAAGGAAAATTGGGCAATCTACTTGCATAGAGATACCACCTTGGAAACCCAAGGAGGGGTTACTGTGAGTCAGGATCAGCTCTTTGGCGGTGAGTTTTTTTTTTTTGTTTTGTTTTGTTTTTTAATATATATATGTACATTGTTGTTGTTGTTGTTGTTATGTGCCGTCGAGTTGGACCCAATTCATAGCGACCCCTCCTTGGGTTTCCGAGGCAGTATCACTACGGAAGTAGATTGCCCCATCTTCCTTCCGAGGAGTGGCTGGTGGGTTTGAACTGCCAGCCTTCTATTAGCAGTCAAGTGCCTTAGCCACTATGCTACCAGAGCTCCCACATATGCCAGATGAAATACACAGGAATCAAATGTATTACATCTGTGGAAAGAGACAATAGGGAAGTTTAGTGTCATCAGTCAGAATAATATGGCCAGGGTCTAACTGCAGAAATGGTTCTTATACAGATTTCAGTTGAAGATGAAGAAAATTAAAACAAGTCCATGAGAGCCAAATTTGAGTATTTCCCACCTGGATTTAGAGGCTATCTCTAGACTAGATTTGATGCATTGAGCAGTAATGACCAAAGACCAGAGAAGTTATGGAATGACATCAGGGACATCATACCTGAAAAAAGCAAAAGGTCATTAACAAAAATGGGAAAGAAAGAAATGACCAAAATGTACGTTAGAAGAGACTCTGACACATGCCCTTGAACATAGAGTAGCTGAAACAAAAGGAAAAAATGATGAAGTAAAAGCTGAACAGATGATTTCAAGGAATGATTTGAGATGATAAAGTAAAGTATTATAATGAAACGTGCAAATAACTGGAGTTAGAACACCAAAAGAGAAGACCATGCTTGACATTTCTCAAGCCGAAGGTCTTGAAGAAAAAATTAGAGCCTCAAGTTCCAACACTGAAGAATTCTGTAGGCAAAATATTGAAAGACTCAAAAGAACATGGAAGGAGTACACAGAGTCATTATGGCAAAAAGAATTAGTCAACATTCTGCCGTTTCAGGAGGTACCGTATGATCAAAACTGATGATATTGAAGGAAGAAGTCCAAGGAATTGGTGAAAAACAAGGCTTCAGGAATTGATGGAATATCATTGAGATGTTTCAACAAACGTATGCAACAAACATAGTACTTATTCATCTATGCCAAGAAATTTGGAAGACAGCTACCTGGCCAACCGACTGGATGAGATACATATTTGTGCCCATTTCAAAGAAAGATGATCCAACAGAATGCAGAAACTAGCAAATAGAATTGTTAATATCACACACAAGTAAAATTTTGTTGAAAATAATTCAAAAACAGTTGCAGCAGTACATCAATGTGGAACTGCCAGAAATTCAAGTCAGATTCAGAAGAGTATGTTGAATGAAGGATATCATTGCCGATGTCAGATGGATCTTGGCCGAAAGCAGGGCATACCAGAAAGATATTTACCTGTGTTTTATTGACTATGCAAAGGCATTCAACTGTGTGTATCATAACAAATTATTGTTAACATTGTGAAGAATGAGAATTCCAGAACACTTAATTGTGCTTTTGTGAACCTATTCATAGACAAAGAGTCAGTAATTCAAACAGAACAGTGGGACAGTATATGAGTTAAAATCAGGAAAGGTGTCCATCAAGGTTGTTTCCTTTCACCATACTTATTCAATCTGTATACTATACGTAAGCTGAGAAGCTGGACCATGTGAAAATAATATGGTGTCAGGATTGGAGGAAGACTCATTAGCAATCTGTAATACACAGATGACAAACACAGTGTTGCTTCCTGAATGTGAAGAGGACTTGAAACACTT
The DNA here is from genome assembly GCF_000298275.1 of Orycteropus afer afer. Taxonomy (NCBI): domain Eukaryota; kingdom Metazoa; phylum Chordata; class Mammalia; order Tubulidentata; family Orycteropodidae; genus Orycteropus; species Orycteropus afer. The sequence continues at coordinate 2,952,496 of NW_006921889.1, forward strand.
ACTAATGAAGATCAAAGACTACAGCCTTCATGTAGTACACCTCAATAGAAAGAAAACAAAACTCACAACTGGACCAATAAACAACATCATGATAAGCAGAAAGTATGAAGTTTTCAAGGATTTCACTTTACTTGGATCCACAACCACTGCTCGTGGAAGTATTAGTGAAGAAATCAAACAGCATATTGCAAATCTGCTGCAAAAGACCTCTTGAAGGTATTAAAAAGCAAGACTGTCAGTTTGAAGACTAAGATGTGCCTGACCCAAACCATGGCATTTTTAGTTGCCTCATATGCATATGAAAGCTGGATAATGAATAAGGAAGACTGAAGAAGAATTGATACATTCGAATAATGGTGAAGAATATTAAATATACCATGGACTGCCAGAAGAACAAACAAATCTGTCTTGGAAGAAGTACTTTGGACATGTTATCAGAAATGACCAGTCCCTAAAGAAAGACAGCATGCTTGTTAAAGTAGAGGGTCACCAAAAAAGAGGAAGACCCTCAGTGAGGAGAATTGATACGTTAATTGTAACAGTGGACTCAAATATTGTAACAGTTACAAAGATGGTGCAAGATTGGGCTATGTTTTTGTTTTGTCCTATATAGGATTTCTGTGAGTCAGAACTGACTCTATGATACCTAGAAATAACAACATTAAAATATATGTCCTATAGGAACATAATAAAAGAAGCTTAATTATGGTAAAGCCTATGAAAGTCGGAACGTCTGTAAGGAGGGAACCTGTCAGAAGGAGAATGCAGATGTTTTGAGAGTGATTGAAAAGTGGTAAGCTGCATTCTATCAAAAGTGGAAAACTTGTGAAACTGGGAAAAATAAGGCAGTGCCGCTGAGTCCGGCTCTCTGAGATTTCACTGTATCTGGCCTTTATATTGCTGTGGCTTCCAATTCCATGATGTAGAATTTAGAAAACACAATGCACACTGCGAACTAATGGGAAAAAAAGTATTAGAAGGGCATCTCTGCATCCTGAAAGGAGCTCTGTTGGTGCAGTGCCTAAGGCATCTGACTGCTAACCAGAAGGCTAGTGGTTCAAACTCACCAACCACTCTGTAGAAGCAAGTAGATAGGGCAATCTACTTCCATAAAGTTTTACAGCCTCGTAAACCCAATAGGGGTTGCTATGAGTCTGAGTTGACTGGATGGCAGTGGGTTTGTTTTTGGGTTTGGTGCATCCTGAGTAGAAGTAAGGTATTCATTTGAAATGTGAAATTAAAGCAGAATCAGCCAACACATTTTCTTGGTGATGTGGAATACTTCCCCTGAGCCTTAGGAGAATTTAAGGAAAAGTTGTATCTGACTAAGTGTCCCTTTAAAAGTTTAATTTTTAAAGGTTTCTGTGAGGACTGCAAAAAAGGACAAAATCATTGTTCATTATGCCAAATGGCACAGACTCATTTACAGGGATGACATTATAGTTTTTATATAGTATAGCTGCTATGATTAAAGGGTTTTAAATGACATTTTCTCTTTAGGGACGCGGCTTTCCTAGAAAAAAATCCGATTAATTTCTTTTCTGCTAAGATTGAAGCCAATGGTGAAAGACTTCTCAAGGGAGTAAATGGCTTTGATTTTTCTCTCTAGAAACCAAGCTCTGTCCGCATTGATCAACTGGATCGTGAACAGTTCAACCCCGATGTGATTACTTTTCCGATTATCGTCCACTTTGGGATACGCCCTGCACAGTTGAGTTATGCAGGAGACCCACAGTAAGATATTTCTCGGTGTTTGTCTTAGCCACTTTCATCTTCTACTAACAGCTGAATTAGCAGAGGAATACCCTTCAGTGATTGTTTCTCTTTTTAAAGATTAAGACATGAGATGAGCCACGTTTCTGAGTTACACAAGTTTTGGTAGCTCCTCAAGAGTTATTTCCTCTACATATTTTACTACAATAAATTATTATTCTACTGATTATTGCTGGCAATTTAGGTCAATATGAGTATATTTTTAATCTTTAAGGAACTTTTTCTTTATTCATCATTATTGTACTTCTTACTGTTATTGCTTACGTTTTCAGTGCCTGCTACAGCAAAGTAGCGCCACGTTAATTCATAAGCACTGCTGAATTTATACCGAGCTTTGTCTTTTGGGCATCTTAGCAAGAGCTCAAGATCATGTGCAAAGTCAAGTGTTGTCTTGGAAAGAGAAGCCATGACTTCTGACTCTTAGAAATAATACTGTTATTTTATACGTTTGGGTTTTTCCACCTGCCATGTTGGTATTTTCTGAGAAAAGACGAGGCTGTGTGGGAGTGAAAATGGCACCAATATTCTCTGCAGCAGTGTTTAAACTTCCCACTTTGGTAAACAAATCAGAAAGCCCAGCTGTTTGTCAACTTAGTATTTTTAAAAAAGGAGGCATAATGGGAGAAAAGGGCATGGGAGATTTTCGACTCATAAATGCAGTTCTGGCTGACGTATAATAGAAGAGGCTAAAGGGTTTTGTTCTTTTTTTCCCCCCTTTGGATAAAAGTATGAAGCAATGAACCAGGCATTGTGTAAGTACATCTTTCTTTCCTCCGTTCTTTAAAATATCGTTATCAAAAAGGAGAGCCCAAGAAAGAAAGAGTTGCAACGTGACAGAAAATCATTTGAAAGTCCCTTCTTGTCAGCAAATGGTTAGTAGAATGTGATGAGACTCTCGTGGACTCTAAGGGCAGGACTGCAGTCTCTTCATGCCCAGGGTGGCTTGAGAGTGTCCTTTAGACTGACCCAGGCCTACCACATATTTGACTGCAGCAAATATGCTTTTTTTGTCATGATGAATGCATATTGGTATGCACCATTTGTCTTATCATTCCTCCAGTGGAAAAACAGATACAGCTCTGTAGCTTGAGTATTGGCATAAATGGGGTTCTCTATTCTACCACTCTCCAGCTTTCTCTATAAGCAGTTCAGAGACTGACAAAAACCAACCTGTTACCTTCGAGTCTGTTCTGTAGCAAACCTATAGGACAGTGTAGAATTGTCCCATAGACTTTCAAAGACTATGAATCTTTAGGGAAGCAGACTGCCACATCTTTCTCCCATGGAGTGGCTGGTGGGTTCAAACCTCTGACCTTAGGTTAGCATCTAAGTGTTTAACTACTGAGCCACCAGGACTTCTAAGAGACTGACAGTATCCCTATTAAGTTGCCAGTCTTCTTTCAACAAAAATCAAAAAGTACACATTTAAGTAAAAGTTGTTACTTTCAAAGAAATAGCAGTGAGAAAAGGTGCATGTTTCCATTCGTTAAAATGGTTTTGTGTGTTTTCTTTGAAATTCTTCAAGAACATTACATTCATTGTATAGTTACACCTCATTTTCAACCAGAATAAATAATAATCAGCTTAATCACCAGGTTCCAGATGACTCTTGGCCATCCTACCACTCACCTCATAAAATCATATCCTTCCTTAGAATGAAAGTTTGCTGCCGTTAAGGATCTTGAAAATACTGTAATTATGGTTGGGCAGGCTTATGGAACAACAGATTTTACTGCACTTTAGATTCTCCCCCTCTGTCTAAGTTGTCTTGCTGTCCTTTTTCGTAGGTACCAGAAGTTGTGGAAGAGTTACGTGAAACTCCGACACCTCCTAGCTAATAGTCCCAAAGTTAAGCAAACTGACAAGCAGAAGCTGGCCCAGAGGGAGGTAGGTATGGAAGCATTCCTCCGTGTTTGGTAGTGCTGCACTTCAGGTTGTTTTCAAGACTGTTGCGTTAGCACTACACTGCTAGAATATAGTGGGAAAAAGTTTAAAAAACAATTACATTGTGCTCTCCTGCCCTCATTATTATACTGCCTTTTTTTTTTTTTTTTAATTCCCTCTCTCCCTTTTTTAGTTTCTGAAGGAATAATATTTCCTACTGAAATGGTCAGTTTCTTATTGGATCACTACTATAGGGAATCAAATAGATCTTTTATAGAAGTTAGATAAAATTCAATAACTTTCCAAACTGGCCTTTTGTCATTAATTAAACTGCACATAACACCTCACTGGGTCTTATTCATATTTCTTGGTGTTAAAAGTTGTAACACATTGTCTTCCATGTGTCTGTCAGTGCAGCAGGGTCAACTTATTTGGTAAGGTTTTATATCCCAGATTCCTTATTTCTTTACCAGTGGATAGTATGATCCCTTCCGGAATGATTTATGCTTCAGTTTTAAGAATAAATGTTCTGGTTTCCGTTTTTTAATTTCTGTTTTAATTCCGTTTTTTAATTAGCGTTTTGAGCTAATGTGTGGGTTAGCGTGGTGCTAAAACGGCAAGGAGGCCACATGATCTGACCTCCTCTAACCCTACAAGGGGAAGGCAGGATTACCAGCAGTAACCCAAGGCCTATTACTGCAAGGCCAGACATGCTGCCTCCCTCCAGCCCTTTCACCAACCGTTCCTCCCA